>NC_135714.1:81246402-81608902 GCF_964656455.1 Halichoerus grypus
TATCTTGATACCAAAACCAAAGACACCATCAATATTCCTGATGAACACAGATGCAAAAATTCTCAACAAATTATTAGTAAACTGAATTCAACAATACATTAAAAGAATCATAAGTCATGATCAAGTGGGATTTATTCTAGGGATGCAAGGATAATTCAACATCTACAAATAAATGAACGTGATACACCACATTAACAAAACAAAAGATGAATTATATGATCATCTCAATAGCTGCAGAGATTGACAAAATGCAACATCAGTTTATGATAAAAAAAAATTCTTAACAAAGTGGGTATAGAAGGAAATGCCTCAATATAAAAAAGGCCACATATGACAAAGTCACAGCTAACATCATACTTAATGTGAAAAACTGAAAACTTTCCCTCTAAGATCAGGAACAAGATAAGGATGTCCACTGTCACCACTTTTATTCAACATAGTACTGGAAGTCCTAACCACAGTAATCAGACAAGAAAAAGAAATAAAAAGCATCTGGATTGGTAAGGAAGAAGAAAACTGTCACAACTTGCAGATATCATGATACTATATATAGAAAACCCTAAAGGCTTTATTTACCAAAAAAACCATTAGAACTATTAAATGACTTCAGTAAAGTTGCAGGATAATATACAGAAACCTGTTGCATTTTGTAACTAATAACTATCTGAGAAATTAAGACAATCCCATTTATTATTGCATCAAAAATAAGATATCTAGGAATAAATTTAACCAATGAGGTGAAAGACCTGTATGTGAAACACTGTAAGACATTGATGAAAGAAATTGAAGATGAAGTATATATACCATGCTCCTGGATTGGAAGAATTAATATCATTAAAATGCCCATACTACCAAAAGCAATTTACAGATTCATTGCAATCCCCACCGAAATACCAAGGGCATTTTGCACAGAACTAGAACAAGTAATCCTTACGTTTGTATGGAACCCCAAAAGATCCTGAATAGCCAAAGCAATCTTGAGAAGGAGAACAAAGCCAGAGGTATCACACTATCTGATACTATACTACAAACTACAGTATTCAAAACAGTATGGTAGTGGCATGAAAACAGACATATAGATCAATGGAACTGACTATATAGTCCAGATGGGTTATATATAACCCATGCATATATAGTCAATTAATTTATAACAAAGGAGGCAAAAATATTCAATGGTGAAAAAACAGTCTCTTCCATAAATGGTGTTGGGAAAACTGGACCACTATCTTACACTATATACAAAATAAATTCAAAATAGACTAAAGGTTTGGATATAAGTCCTGAAACCATAAAACTCCTGAAAGAAAACATAGGCAATAAGCTTTTGGACATCAATCTTAACTACTTTTTTGGGACCAGTGTCCTAGTCCAAGGGCAACAGAAGCTAAAAAAAACCAAACAAACCAAATGGGATTATATTGAACTAAAAAGATTTTGCACAGTAAAGGAAACCATCAACAAAATAAAAAGGCAACCCACTGAATGGGAGAAAATATTTGCAAATCATACATCCAATAAGGGGTAAATATCCAAAATATAAAAGAACATACACAAATTAATATCAAACACCCAAACAACCAGATTAAAAAATGAGCAAAGGACCTGTGTAGACATTTTTCCCCAAGAGAACATTCAGATCGCCAACAGTCACATGAGAAGATGCTCAACAACACTAATCATCAGGGAAAGGCAAATCCAAACCACGAGTTATTACTTCACACCTCACACATAACAATGCTGTTTGATAGCATTTTACCCACAGTAGCGCTTCTTTCAAAATTGGAGTCAATCATCTCAAACCCTGCTGCTATTGCTTCATCAAAAGTTAATGTAATATTCTAAATCTTTTGTTGTCGTCTCAATGATCTTCACAGCATCTTCACCAGGAGTAAATTCCATCTCAAGAAACCACTTTCTTCACTCATCCATAAGATGCAACTTTTCACCTGTTAAGTTTTTTTTTTTTTTCATGAGATTGCAACAATCCTGTCACATCTTCAGGCTTTGCTTCTAATGCTAGTTCTCTTGCTGTTTCCACCATATCTGTAGTTACTTCCTCCACCGAAGTCTTAAGCCCTTCAGAGTACTCCCTAAGGGTTGGGATTGACTTCTTCCAAACTCCTGTTGATGTTGATATTTTGATCTCTTCCCATGAATCACAAATGTTCTTCTTGGCGTCTAGATTGGTGAATCCTTTCCAGAAGGTTTTTCATTGACTTTGCTCAGATTCACCAGAGGAATCACTTATCTATGGCAACTATAGCCTGATGAAATGTATTTCGTAAATAATAAGACTTGGAAGTTGAAATTAGTCCTTGATCCATAGGCTGCAGAATGGATATTGTGTTAATGGGCATGAAAAAAACATGAATCTCATTGTATGTCCCCATCAGAGCTCTTGGGTGACCAGGTGCATTGTCAATGAGCAATAATATTTTGAAAGGAAGTCTTTTCCGAGCAGTAGGTCTCAACAGTGGACTTAAAATATTTAGTGGACCATGTTATAAACAGATAAACAGATGTGCTATCATCCAGGCTTTGTTGTTTCACTGATAGAGCACAGGCAGAGTAGATTTAGCATGATTCTTAGGGGCCCTAAGATTTTCTGAATGGCAAATGAGCATTGGCTTCAACCTAAAGTCACAAGCTGTATTAGAACCTAACAAGACAGTCGGCCTGTCCTTTGAAGATTTGAAGCCAGGCATTGACTTCTCTTTAGCTATAAAATTCCTATATGGCATCTTCTTCTGTTTCTTCCACATTGAAAATCTATTATTTAGTGTAGCCACCTTCATGAATTACTTAGCTAGATCTTCGGGATAACTTGCTGCAGCTTCTACATCAGCACTTGCTGCTTCACCTTGCACTTTTTTGTTATGGAGATGACTCTTTTCTTTAAACTTCATGAACCAACCTCTACTAGCTTCAAACATTTCTTCAAACTTTTATGCTAGCTTCAACTTTATAGCTTCCTCACCTCTCTCACCCTTCAGAGAATTGAGGAGAGTTAGGACCTTGCCCTAGATTAAGCTTTAGCTTGAGGGAATGTTGTGGCTGATTTGATCTCTCCAGACCTCTCAACCTTTCTTCATACTTGCAAGAAGTCTGATTCACCTTCTTACCACTCTTGTATTCAGTGGACTATCACTATTAATTTCCTTCAAGAACTTTGCATTCACAAGTTGGCTAATTGTTTGGCACCAGAGGCCTAGCTTTTGGCCTATCTTGGCTTTCAACATGCTTTCCTTACTAAACTTAATCATTTCTAGTTTTTATTTAAAGTGAGGGACATGTGATTCTTCCTTTCACTTGAACACTTAGAGGCCATTGTAGGGTTATCAATTGGCCTAATTTCAATATTGTGTCTCAGGGAATAAGGAGACCCAAGGAGATGGAGAGAGATGGGGGAATAGCTGGTCAGTGGAGCACTCAGAACACACGCATTTATTTATTAAACTCTCCATCTTATATAGATGTGATTTGTGGTGCCCTAAAACAGTTACAATAGTAACATCAAATATCACTAATCACAGATCACTATAAAAAATATATTAATAAGGGAAAAGTTTGAAATAGTGCAAGAATTACCAAAATGTGACACAGAGTCATAGAGTGAGCAAATGCTGTTGGAAAAATGGCACCAATTTGATCTTCAAAGCACAATAAAGTGAAGTGCAGTAAAATAAGGTATGCAAGTATCTTAGTTAATAATAATGTATCAATATTGGTTTGTTAATTTAAAAAACCCAAAATAAATCTTACAAATAATGTAAGATAATAATAGGAATAACTGGGTGCAGGCTATATGGGAAATCTCTGGACTGCCTTAGTAATTAAAATCAATCTGATCCAAATTTAAATTTTGTTTTCTTTACAGTAGTCTACTGAAAGAGAGTCATCATTTCTCTCCTTAAATGCTAGAAATTCAGTTTTTTTTTTTTTTTGTAGCCAAAGATAATGTAAAGTTAGACTACTCTTAGGGAACTGTCAGGTTATTATTGAATCATAAGGATTTGTTGTTGTTGTTGTCAAATATGTGTATGTGTGGAGGTGGGGGTGAGGGTAAAGTTTGTTTAATAACTTCATTTTGGGAGAATTACTATCCTTTTCGGAAAGCCTTAGATTTCAAATGTTTCAAACCTAAGTCTCAAGTTTATTCTTGTTAAGGAAAGACACTTAGTGTTAGGCACTTAGGTTTTTATTTTTTCAAAGAGAATTCTTAAGGTATACCTTTTAAAATAGTTTATGTATTCTCCTATAATTTTGCCTTGGTATAAAGAGATCCTCACATCATAAGAATATTCTCAACCTAACAGAATTATTTTTTGCAAGACCTCTTGAAAATTCTAACTCCCTCACTGAATTGAAAATGCTATTAGACTTTATTATGACCACTTAGGGGTAACTTGAAGTGTCCTTCTAAATTTTTTTTTCCTATTAATGTCATGTTTTTTCCCCCTAAGAACAGAGTAAAGTGTTCTAATGTTATAAAGACTTTTTTTTCTCTATAGCTATCTTATAGCCTGACTTACTATATCTGGTAGGATAATACATTTCCTTCCAACCTCTAGTGGGTGAAGTTCATTATCTTCCAATCTATGAAAATGAGTTAACTCCTAATAACCTCTGATACTCAACAGAAACACAACTGCACTTTGGAATTAGTCATTCATCTTTATGTCATAGTCTCTTATTTGTCACCGCAAAATAGTTGTATAGCAGATATGCCACAGTGTCATGTACGGCCAATAGAATTTCTTTGCAATAGAATTGTTTTAAAATCTATTATTTTATTTTGACCTGGTTAGCACAGATCAGTTTTTCCCCCTCTATGTTCAGCCTGGAACATCTAAACACAACAGTCAAGTGCTCTGTTAGCCACTGTACAAAATTGTGATGGACTTACTAAAGTTAGTGACAGTCCCAATTAATATTTCTCTGTCATCATTAAGAAATCAATTTTTCCACTTCCTATCTGTAATATTTTTTGAGTAAAGGAGAATAATGATTAGGTTTTAAGGTTTATTTTTCTATATTTCTTATTTTCACTAAATTAATCCAAGCCTCATTTTTCTAATATGTAAATTGATTGTCAGGATATAGTACAAAAAATCTAAAGTGCTTAGCATAGTGTATTATACATAGTAATTGTTTCATAGATGGCAGCTCTTGTTATTTTTATACTGTGCAGTGCTTCTGTCCTGCTTCACATGCCATGTAAAATAGGTGATGAGTTTGGGGAGATATCTTCCACATATATTATACCACATTTGCTCTACTTGATCAACTGAGCAAGAGAGGAGAATGCCTCTTCTTTGGCACACAAAATTCACTGAATATGGAAGAGTTTGGCATTCTTATTTTGTTTCTTGTGAAACAGTCTTAAGTCTTTCAAATGTCTTTGTACAAAGTAAAAGTTATAAGCAAAATATAAAAGGATGATGTTATTTATTACTAACAGAAACAGGGTTCTTTGAACATCCTATGCTGAAATGACTGTTTAATACTGTGATTCATAGAAGCTTTCTAGTCCAAAGCAAATGCTCAAATGAAACAGCATGTATTTTATTAGGCAATACTGATACATCTTTTATTGGTTGGACTCTGGTAAACACTTGACAACAAATGGTACTTTACCCAAAGAGACACGTATCATGCATGCATAGCATAGTCTAACCACAAGTTCTATGTAACTGTGAGCCTCAAATGGAAGTACAAAAGACAGTTTTCATAGAATCACATATGAATCAAACCAGTCTTTAATTTAAATATATAAGAATGTAAAGTTTATGTGTCAATAATGGCTTTATATAACTATGTATGTAACGCAGATATTGTGGAGCACATAGAAATCCATTCAAATGTAAAGCAGCAAAGCACTTTCATATTACCTTGTATTTATATTTCCTGTTATTCATAAAAACTTATATTTCTTCAACAAACATTTTTTTTAAGAATGGCCTTTTCTGTTTACCCCAGGAAAACTTATTATTTATACTTTTAAGGTGGTAGTCACAGCCAAACATTTTATTTTTGTATAGGTACTTTAGCCATGATTTGTATATGAAACTTAGGATAGCAAATAAAGTTTTAATCTCAATAGATGATAAAGACAAACAATTTTCATCCTTCAGTTCTTTATACAAAAATGTATTTCAAGAGGTAATATGCTTAACTTGGGAGGTTTAAAAATTTTATATTTCATTTTATGACCCTATTAAGTTGGCTGTTTTTTATCTGGGTTATCTAAAGGATATAAGTTTAGGGTTAGGATTCTAGAAAAGGGTTTTGAGAAAGTGGAGGGAGGATTTAAGAACCCATTTTATACTTAAACGTGGCTGTAAGTATTTTCAAGTTCATTCAAATAGCCCTTCACTAGTACTTTATTCCCTGACAAAACATCCCCACAGGCACCCCCGAACCACGCCAACCAGCTCATTTTAGTAGGTTTTGCTCATAGCAGGTTTCTCTAGCAGGAGTTTTCAAGGACAAGAGTTGGTTCAGTTAGCATAGTCTTAGCCATACTAGGATATTCACTTTAATTCTAGAGAAATTTCCTAATTAATCTTCTATAGCAAAAGTGCTAAGG
Organism: Halichoerus grypus; assembly: GCF_964656455.1. Lineage (NCBI taxonomy): Eukaryota > Metazoa > Chordata > Mammalia > Carnivora > Phocidae > Halichoerus > Halichoerus grypus. The sequence goes on from NC_135714.1 coordinate 81,252,992, forward strand.
GCTAGAACTCCCCCTCTAATTCTCTTCCTAGAAATGGGATTCAGAAAGCATAGGGGACACCATCTAGACAGTCCAAGGACTCAGACAAGTGTTTCCTGTCAGAAATAGCTCGAGGTCTACTATAATCTCCTCAATTGGCCTGCTAGGATGTTAATGATAGACAGTGCTGATATGCTACAACCCCATTAATTTCACACATAAAGAGAACCATCTAGTTTTCAAAATGGAAAGCTCTAGCTACTATAACATTATTTTGAAGTGGTTGGTGGTGATACAACTTAAAAATTTAAAAATAGGGGCGCCTGGGTGGCTCAGTCGTTGGGCGTCTGCCTTCGGCTCAGGTCATGATCCCAGGGTCCTGGGATCGAGCCCCGCATCAGGCTCCCTGCTCCGCGGGAAGCCTGCTTCTCTCTCTCCCACTCCCCCTGCTTGTGTTCCCTCTCTCGCTGTGTCTCTCTCTGTCAAATAAATAAATAAAATCTTTAAAAAAAAAAAATTTAAAAATAAATCCTAAAATTCAGAGTGATTTTTAAATAACAGCATACACATAGTATAAAAAAATTCCAAGGTGACCATAAAAGACATAATAAAATTCAAATAAGTTTAGCTTAGTTTGAAAATCCTCACCACCCTCCCACATAAAGTGGCAAAATGTACAGATAAGCACTTAATATAGAATGATGATGACTGTGTATTGAGCAGAAAAGTATCATCACCAGTTTTTCTCAAATGTCCTTCAACACTTCTGAATTTATAAGAAGGCAGACCGGTTTAGCTCTCAAAAGTGAAAATTTTCTTGATTTTCCTTCTTAAGTAAAAAAAATAATAATAATTAAATAGAGTGAGAGACCGAAAACTACAGCCCACCTAAGTTTAATCATTAATAGTGAGTTCTTTGGTGAACTTTGGTCCTCATTTTGGAGTTTGGAATCTGACCTTTCCCCAAAGATAAACATGCTTGTTGCAGGTTCTGAGGAGGGTCACTGCCTCACTGCCATCAGAAGAGTCCACTTCTCAGTGACTCCTAGCTGGGAACTGGATGCATTAGACGGTGGCTAGGCAATATGATTCTCCTCGCCGTGCTTTTTCTCTGCTTCATTTCCTCATATTCAGCTTCTGTTAAAGGTAAGTTTGTGTTTTTGTTAAACTTCAATGTTAATCATTGAGTGAAAAATTGTGTGTGTGTGTGAATAGTGAAAGAGCTCCTAACTAAACCATCTTCAAAACTACATAACTTTGGAATATTCGTGAAGGCATGCCTGGGTTGGAATGGAAACCAATTCAAATTCCTACATACATTAAGAAAACAGAGGTTCCTTTTAGTTTCAGCCCCTTAGACTAATGTGCTCCTTGCTTCAATTTCTCATTCGTGGTCTATTTTTAAAAGGGAGAAAAGAAATGCCTGCTATTGTTACCTGCTGTGGTTGGTCACTCACTGAATGCAGCTCCTTCATTTAAATTGTAAAAGAGGATTTTAAAAAAAACAGTCTTTAAATTTCCTTCTAGTTGCTTAGCAATGTGACATCAAGAAGAATTAGACCCAATGAAAAAGGCATTTGATTTGCCAAAGAATTATGAATGAAATGGTAAAGCATGCATTTAATTGCATTACCATTCAAAAGTGAGAATTATCATAATTGGTGAATTAAAGAAAATAAAACTACATGGTATAGATTTAAGAAATAAGACTTATTATCTTTGGATTAATAGTGTTGCTAGTTATAGTTTCTACTTTAAGACACATGGATTTTAAAAAACACGTATGAATTGATACCTTTCAGAACAAACATATTTTATAAGGGATGGTTTCTAAAAGCTGAATGAAATGTATTAATATGGAATCTTGTTTTAAATCAACTAGAATATAAACAAACTCCTTGGATTTCTAAATATTGCACCTGATGTAAAATAATCACTTTTAGAGTCTCTTAAGAGGACACACTGTAAAAACCAATTGATCTAACACATAACTTAGCATGATAGGGTCCAGTTTTAATAACTATGTACTCTAAGTGATATAAAACAATTCACTTATAAACTTCTGAAACACTTTTGGGATAACTAGCTTTTGATCATAAAATTTGTCTCAAGATTTCTCTTGAGAGACAATCTTTGTTATTGAAGCAATAAATGCAAGGCTAAATTTAAATTATTTCACATAAGCAAATCACACTTTAGGTTCTTGAACTAAAGATAGTATTTTTCACCATTTTCTAAAGTGTTTATTATTTAAAAATAGAGTCCTTACTTGGTATTATCTGCCAAATAAATTGTTGAGTGTTTAAAATATGAGGGATTTATACATCATAATATCAAATCTAATACCCTTATATAATTTTGAGAAAAATTATTGAACTATAGTAGTTATTGTACACTTCTATTTTTTCCCACTCTATAAAGGAGAAAATTGGATAACTTGATGTTTTCCAATACATGCACTTCTGAAGATTCTAAAACACACACACACACACACACACAACAATGACATACAGGAAATACAGTTTAGAACATGACAGATAGCTACAGTTTGTTGTGTACAAGCTCAGTGGCAACTCCAGAGTTTTAGAACCTGAAGCTTACGCAATTTAGGGGCCATTTTTGAGAAAAGATCGCAAAAATATCTTACTTTTGCAAATGTTACTGTAAAAAAAGATATGGCATGTGTACACATTGCTAGGGTACCCTTCCAAGACCTTGGAAAGAGCTTAGGGGTGTGAGGGCCCCAAAGCTTAAGCATCATTAGCTTCATGCTACAAGCTACTTATGCCAAATGTCATAAATAAAAAGTAGAGGACTTGACAGCTCTCTCTACCTGGATGTGATAACTTTTTGTATTGTGGTACCATGATTTCATTATAGATTCCTTGCCCTCTGTAATGATTGACATTTAAGAAACAAACTACTTGTAAAAGTCTATTTTAAAATCAGGCCATTATAAATTTGGGGATCTCATGTATCACCTCAAAACCCATCTCAAACCTAATTATAAATGCAACTGTTTAGCAAATCCCCAGATCTGGGTGGATTCCGAGTGCAGGTTGGACTGAAGAGAAGTAAGGGTAGGATTAGTATGGACTAGGGTCTACTTAGAAGAGATAGACTGAGTATGAATGTCCTAAAGACTCAAATTTTCCCTACTTTTTTTCAATTGTATTTTATCATGGTGGATCTATTCTCAGTGCTTTCCTCAGGTTTTCTTTATAGTACTTTTACTTTTCCTAACCCAGGCATGAGTGTTCTATTTAATCTTCTTACCTCTAAACCCGAACTGTCCCTTCGCTTCCAGTCTTTCTCTCAGTCCCTAGCCTGACCTGTACATTTCAGTCCATTCACATTAATCATCTTCCAATCTTTTTCCCTTATCCTTCATCCTACTCTTTTACTTTTTGCCTTATAGTTTTCTCTTGGAATCCTAAATCCCATTACCTATCCTTATCACTATTGCATGTGTCTTTAAATCTCATCTTGAATTTATCTAATTTTGATAAATGCATATTTTAAGATATTTCTTAACAGGTTCAAAACTGAGAGTTTTGTTGCTTTTAAGTCACTTAAAATTTTTAAATGCATTTGAAGGGGCACATTGAAGAGGTTTTATCTAACCTCAGTTTCAAAAAAATGTCGTTTTGCATACTCTATAGAGCAATATCCTAAGAAAGAAGTAAGTCAACAGTATAAATAGAATATGCTCCCATTGTGCAGTGTTGCCAGATCTCTGAATAACATAAACAGAGAAATACTTATCAAAGAGGAAAGGATAACAGGGACAATATTACAGCAGTCCACTTATTTGAATCCTTTTAGGTTTTATCTCCTGTTAAAAGAGGTAGGAAAGGGGCACATGGGTGGTTCAGTTGGTTAAGCATCTGTTGACTCTTGGTTTTGGCTTAGGTTATGATCTCAGGGTCGTGAGCTCAAGCTCCATGTTGGGCTCTGCACTGGGTGTGGAGCCTGCTTAAGATGCTCTCTCTCTCTCTTCCTCTGCCTTTCCCCACTCCCTCTCTCTCTATGTCTAAAAAAAAAAAAAAAGGTAGGAAAAAGATCTAGAATGAGGCCTATTTTTTCCGATGCTTTATCACTTCCAAATCACAGTCAAGAACTGATCTATAATATATTGTCTGTTTTCACATTCTTTTGACTGGTAAAGTAAAAGTAAGGAAAAAATGATCAACATGATACTTTGGAAATCTTTGGAATTCAAGAGAGGCTACCTTCCTACAAACTTTTTGTAGTTATTTTAACCAGAAGACATCTTTGTGTAGTCCACAAAACTTGGATCTCAGTAATTTAAACATCAAATTCTGCATTCTATCTGCTATGTTGGGTTGAAAGCAGAGTCAGCTTTTCTCAGCTTGTCATATAATGCTTACCTTTCAGAATTGCTGTGAGGATTAGATAAGACATGTATTTCCTTTATGCCCTCTGTGGAATTCGATAGGCATCATAAAAAGAAGGCCTCTCTGGCCAAAATGTCTGTCCTGGCCAGAAAACCAATGTTTGAATTTGTAGCCATGTCCCCAGTTAAAATGTAGAAGAGGTGGAGGTAGGGGAAGCAAGAGATAGTCACAGACTTTATCTCCTTCAAGGCTTTTTCTGACTTTTTCTGTCTTCTGTATCTTATACCTGAGGTTCTGCCTGATTTGGTGCTTGGACACCGTCTGTTTTTTGTATGTATACTCTTAGATACCCGCCTCCCACACTTCCTTCTCCTGGCTTTTCTAGATTCCTATTTCTTGTCTCCTTATCTCCTTTCTTTGAAGGTTTGTCAGAACATATAACTTCACCATCCAAAACTTTCCAGGGGCTTCCCATCTCACTCAAATTCTAAGTCATGTCCCTGCAAATCTCCCTGTCACCCATAGGTACCTATCTGACCTCATCTTTTGTAGTGTCTTTCACTTAATTCCTGCCTCTTTGGCCTTCCTGCTCTTCCTCCATTACACCTACACTGAGCTCTCCCCAGGGCCTTTAAACTTGCTATTACCTCTATGTGTGTGTGTGTGTCGGGGGGGGGGGGTGCGGTTGGAGGGGAAGGTAAAAGTGTGGGGATGGAGGGGAGAGGAATGCTCCTCCCACAGATATCCATGTGGATAGCCTAAATAGCTTTTGCCCAGAATATTACCTTCTCAGGAAGGTTTTCCCTCAGCACTCCCATTCCCTTTCTTGTTTCATTTTTCTTCATTAGCATTTCTAACACTTTGTATGTGCTTATATATTTTTTATTGCCCATCTCCTCCTCATTCAAGTGTAAACGTCACAAAGGCAGATATTTTGTCTGCTTATTAACTACTATAACCTCAGAGCCTAGAAAAGTGCCTACCACCCAGTAGGAGGTGCTGAGTATATCCTTGCTGAATGTATGAGTGAATCCCTAGCTCTCTCCCTAGGAATGGAAAAGAGTTCAACCTAAAGGTTTAGGTGTGTATAGTAAAGGAAGAGCATGGTCTCTAGAGCCAGACAGCTTGGGTTCAAGTCCTGGTTCTATCGCTAACTGTCTGGGTAACCTTGGGTAAAATGTATAATCTCTATGCCCTTCCCTTTCCTTATCTTTAAAAGGAGACTAATAATGGTACCTACCCCATTAGGTTTGAAAGATTTGATCCTACTCCTTCACATTTCTTTGGGTTAAGTTAAGCTGAATTAGAGAGTGTGTGAACTGCTCCATATATTAATTATTTTGGCTCACTATACTATTTGACATTAAACTGGCCCTGCCATATTAAAGCCTGTACTAAGATTTTATGTAGTAAAACATTATTTTATTCAGGAACAGCTAATTTAAATTTACATATGTGTAGCCTTGAAATGTACCTTTGTGCTAAAAGTTTACTATTGTTAAATAAACTGTAATATATTTACTATAATTAATAGAGTAAATTACAGGGGATAGTCTTTAAATATCCAATTTAAGGAATTGCCCTCTAACCCCTAAAATTACCTTGGCATTGATCTGTTGTACTGAAATGATATCTTAATTACAAATGGTTTGTATTAATTTTGTAAAACAATTCCTGGCTAACCCTTACTTGAAATCATATTCATTATACCTCAATAAAGCTGGGGGGAGAAGAGAAATCATATTCATATAATTAAAAGCAATATGATGACATTTCCTTAAAATATGTTCCATGGTTCAACCAGGGCAATATTTAGATACTCTGATTATTGATTAGGGATACAAACAAAAGTTTTCTGAAATGGAAGCTTATTTGTTTGTTAGTTCTTATTGCTGTTCAAGTCTATAATTTCAGCAGATGGAGAATAGAACCATCTTTCATTTAGCAAATATTACCAAGCTCCCACTAGGCACCACTGTGCTAGATGAAGAATGCTTTGATAGCAAGAAAGCACAGTCCCTGGCCTGACAGGTACCTTACAACTGAGACTTGATTTGTGTCACAATCTTTATGCAGGTCACACAACTGGTCTCTCATTAAACAATGACCGGCTGTACAAACTCACATATTCCACTGAAGTTTTTCTTGATCGGGGCAAAGGAAAACAACAAGACAGTGTAGGCTACCGAATTTCATCAAATGTGGACGTCATCTTACTCTGGAGGAACCCTGATGGCGATGATGACCAACTGATCCAAATCACAGTAGGTATCTTCTACCAGAAGTGCAAAGATTGGATGTCAGCAAAGTCTTTGTGAAGTGTATCATTCAACGCTTTTGTGCTCTTGGTTATATATCCATTTAGTTTGTTATCTATCACTAAAATATGTAGATCTACAGTTTTGAAGTTTTTGCTAATCAAAAGTGATCTGGTCTTTCCGAGTTGTTGAAACAAGCGAAAGAAGGCATATGCTGGTAAGTAACTATAGCATGATATCCAGTTCTATGTTTTGGATTAATGGGCACATTAAACTAGAATTCATTTGAGATGTTCTAGGTGTGAGAAGTCTAGAATCCATGTCATTTGAAAAACAATTAAGACGACTTTAGATGAAAGAAGAGATAAATTGGGAGGTCTCAATTTTTCTGAGTTCTTCCATATAACAAATAGAATTACCCATGAAGGAGTGAACCTATTCTGTGTTCTTCCTGAGGTAAGAACCAGGTGCTGTCCTGAATGGCAGTGTTTGGTCAGTTATGATAATTTAGATTTATGTGTTGAGAAAGGAGGTCAAATTAGTTGGCCTTTGAGGCCTTGAACTTTCAGTTTTAATATATGGTGATTCCATATTTGCTTTCAAGGGCCTAAAGGCAATAGATTTCTCTAGTAAAGTCAGTTATTCTTCCACATGTTAGTGTGAAACAGGTACACCGGACCAAGATCTATCTGTTCCCTTATAACTGATAAGAGTTGTTGATAAACTTTATAATGAGGTGTCACTGTAATACGTGTACCAAGTGATCTTTGCTTCTTTGGATGTCTCTTGTGTCTTCCAAGTTGGGTCAAAACTTCATCATCCACCTCTCTGAGCCATTTCCCAATAGAACAGTAAAGTACTCTATGGAAACCATTAGGTACTTCCTTGTTCAGTAACCAGACTGTTCATTTTTAATTTTGTGTGTGTAAGTGAAGTACAGTGGGTTAGGATTCCTTTCAAAAAATGGTAAAGAAAGTGAAGAGACCAGGCAGACAGCAACAGTCAACATGAACAAGGAGAGTGACTAACAAAAAAGAGCCACCTTCCAGTCATTATTGTAAACCTGAATTCACAGATTTCTTTAAGAATCAGTATTTTTTTACCTAATTCAAAAACCCAATTTTTGGATACCTTCTCCATTCTTTTAAAGTTAATGGCGAAGTCCTATGAATCATGAATTGAAAAACAACAGAATACATTATGGACAACCCTGTTTATTGCTTTACCATTTTATTTTCTAAGAGACTGTGATGGAAATAGATATAGCAAGTTTTTCTAACAGGTTTCTTTCCATGATTCCAGATGAAAGATGTAAATGTTGAAAATGTGAATGAGCACAGAGGAGAGAAGAGCATTTTCAAAGGAAAAAACCCACCCAAAATCATAAGAAAAGAAAACTTGGAAGCTTTACAAAGACCTGTGCTCCTTCATCTAGTCCATGGAAAGGTAAAAGTGATTTTGGGGGTCCTACATCTTTTTTCTCCTACTTCAAATTTTTCTTCCCTTCAGTAGTTATTATTTTGAGGTAATCATGATATCATTAGTTTCATAGTACATGGAACTTTTTCAAGAACTAATAAGTAGAGATTGCAAACTAAATACTTCAGAAGTAAATCAAGGCATTGAATTCACATATTTTTTAGCCATTTGTTTCTCATTTTTATGAAAATCTTTATAGTAGAATCAAGTATTTGTTTATTGAGAAGCATTCTTAAAAGGTATATTATTAAATTAGGAAGGATTAGAAAGATATTGTAACACACTAGGTCATCACAGGTGATTGTGTACATCATTCAGGAAAGTAGACAAATTATGAGATTAAAATGATCTAACTTAGATTAATGATATTAACTCATGAGAATATCAGTATCTGGCTAATGTACAAAAACTGAAGCTTTTGAAAGGACATAGCATTCCTAAGGTAGAGTTGATTTTTTAAAAAAGCACTTACAGCTTATTTAAAAACTATGAGTTTCAAAAGCATTTTATATACCAAAGTGATGAATGAACACTATAATATCCATTTGGAAGTTTGCTCAGAGAATTCTATAAGTGTGCATTACTTACGATTTTATTATCGTCTATTAAAATGGTCTAAATATGTTTGGAATTGAGACACAATTGTGATCAGTGAATTACTAGACATTACATATGTGGGCTTATAAAAAGCATAGATATTATATTGACATACATAAAAATGTATCTGTAAAGATGCTCAATTTTAGGTACCAAAGTAGAAAAACAGTAAGAGATCATTAGAGTTAAAATGCTACACATCTCCAAAATGTCTCTAGATTAAAATTTTCTAGATTCAAAATAAAGGTGAAAGCAAATACTTTAAATTATAAATTTCAGACATGTGATGTATTGCTAATAATGATGTGCATTTTTATAGAAAGTACTAAAAAGCGATTCTTGTGTTGTTACTTCTACAATCAAATATGAATCCCCATCTCAAGAATGCCTCTCTTCTCCTTGTCAAAATACTTAGCATGCCTCAGGCTTTGCTCACAGGCCCTTTCTTTTATAAAGTTTGTATCCTCCCAACCAGTTAGAAATAACCACCCCTCTTTAAAACTCTCTTAGCACCTTGTAGCTCACTCATGGACCCTTATCACTATCCTTTTGGTCATTTGCGTTCATTACTAGATTATGGGTTTCGGTAGAGAAAATTCCCATTCCTCTTTATATTCCAGGCCCTCCCTCTCTCCTTCATGCCCTTCCACTCCCTTCCTCCCCAAAGTACCCAGAACCATGCCTTGTACCGACTGACTTGGTGTTCCAGAAGACTTTCCCAGCATTCTCCCAAACCCCATGTTCTCCTAGGCTTGTTTCTATTTGGTGTTTATCACAGTATGTTGAAATTCTCTCCTTGTCTGCAGTCAGTATTCAGAGTAAGCTCATGAGCAGCAATTGTGTCTTTAACTCTGTATATTCAGTGCCTTGCTCATAGTGGGAACTCAATGAATGTTTGTAAACTAAAGGAATGAGCATATAAGGATACCTGGGGCTAAAATGAGTTGAACTTTGAAAATGGCTTTGGTTATTGTTTGCTTAATAATAGCTAAATCAGACTGAGCACTTATTGTGCACCAGAGGCTGAAGGTATTACATGAATTATCTCTTCTATCCTCAGGACAGCTCTGGGAAGCATCTTGTAATAGATGAGGAAACCAAAGTTAAGAGCAGTAAAGAAATTTGCCTAGGGTCACACAACTGGCAAGTGGTGGAGGTGGTATTAAAATAGAAGCTCTAATAAAATGCAAAGTTCTGACTTATTTCAGAGGCTAGGTTGGAAACCTCTACATTATACTGTCTTCCAGCTGTAATGATTTGGGGAAGCATCATCTCTTTGGTTGACTTGTAATATTCCTATTTCACCCTTCAATGTATCTATTAACTCACTTGATTTTCATATGGCACAACAACATGAAATACTGTCTTTTTCCTCTCTGGCCTTCCAATGTGGAAAGACACTTGAACCCATAAAATATTAGTTGCATTTATAATCTTAATGACAACCTACCATTTTATAGCCTTGGGTAGCAGTTGAGTACAAAGTCTTTTGTTACACACACAAAAGGACTCGGTGCCCTCACTGTTCAAAGGCTGGGATGGAGCTGCCACATCATTATTTCGGTGACTCCAACATGCCAATTCTATACGAGCTGTGATTGTAATGATTTACGATAGCCTCAGGTTAAAGTGCACTGTGGTATCTATCAATGATATGATAAAGTACTCGTTGGAAAAAAAAATATGACCCTGGAGACTAAGAAGCCATGTGGAATTTTCAGCCACATCACTGTCAGAAAGATCATTATTTAAATGATCACTTCAGTTTACTATGAGAGGAATTATGAAAGGAAAGGCTGAACTGCTGATTGGCAGTTTTTTTTAAAAAGTATGTTCTACCCCAGGCTCAAATTAAGTTTTACCCCCTGAAATTTCTGTGATTTCAAGGATGCTCAGCAGCGTGTGTTTTTTTGTCCTTCCAGAGCCCCTGTTTGAAGCTCCTATATTTATTTTATAAAAGAGAGCCCATTAAAACACTCAGATGAATATTTATTGCACATCCTCTTTTTTCCATGCCCACTCATCTTCCCTACATAGGTGTTTGGGCATGGCTCTAGTTTTGTCTACAAATCATAAGTGAAGTTGGAAACATGACAGTTTCCTGGTTAAGTTGATTAACACTGACAAGCAAAAGATGCGTGGATTCTTTTTTGGGCCTGAAATGCTAATCCAATTAATTGGGTAATTACCAGATTTCCATTTCTGGTTTTCACTGTCAGTATTGATTAAATTAACCACATGGCTGCTGAGTTGGCGCTTTATTTTGTGTTGTTTCTAGGCATTGATTTGTTCTCTGAATCTGGCAGTGTGGCTCCTTTACACACGCTGAACCTCCATAAGAAATATGACACCTTGAAAACCTTCAATTCTTCATATGTTATCTTCTCTTGTCTGTTTTCCAATGTGTCATTGCCTAGCTATACTCTGTTAGATATATGTATCAAAGATATATTTAGAGATATAGCTCCAGCTAAGTAGATTAAATAAAATGATTAGTCTGTTTGCTGGGATTCTTTTTATTTTTGCTGTTTGGGCCAGTTAATGGAATTTTGCTTTCTCTTATTCTTAAAGAATGTATAAATTAAGGGGATGTATAGATGCATTTTTTTTTTCCTAAGGAAGAAATATGAATCCCTACTGATTCCAAGGCAAAATTGGCCCTCAAAATTTGACAGAAAGAGGCACTGCATCGCCTTCTCCACAACTCACCCATCTTCCTCTATGTTTGGTTTCCTTGGGTTTAAGACTTAGTTTGTAACTGGCTGGTGTCCCTGTTGCTTTCCAGAAGCTGTCGGCACTGTGAATTTAGATAAGAGTCCTGTGCTCTCAGATATTCAGAGCTCATTTCAGAACTGAATGAAGTAAATCAGCTTTATGGCCTAAATGTAATAAAACTTACTTGGTTCCTGTTGCAAAATAATGAATTTAAGATTATTGCTGTGACAGCCACATGGATTGAACTGCAAAGTTCTGACTTATTTTTTTAATTATTGAGAACCTACTCAATTCTAACAGTTTTGACATTTAGCTAATATGGATACCAGAGCTGTCTTTACTTTGAATCTCATTGGTCTGCGCTAAAAGAACAGTATTTAGGCCCCAAAGATAGCAGTCATACACGTGAGGAAAGACAGATTTGTCCACTTTTCTAGTTTTAGGGAAACAATAAAAATTAATAGAAGAATGAAAAAAAATCTCTTTTGTCTTCCAGGTTTACATTGTTCAATCTATTAGGGGAAAAAAGTTGCTAACACCATTTTCTTAGAGATCTAGCAGTCAAGATCAAAGCTTGATCCGTAGGCATGGGCCATTGATAAAAGAGCATTTAATCTTTTCTGTAGTCCAAAGATTAAATCAGAGAACTAGGTTTCCTGAAATTTTAAGTAAAACTTTATATAAATACTTCAGGCACAATTTATAGCCTGGCAGGAAAGTGAGGATACTGATGACTGTACAAATATTTTCACCATTTAATGGCTCCTCTTTGCTTTCTGAAGTACTTAAGGCTCAGGCCGTAGGCTATGCATATTGCCACTAAGTGAGTCCTTCTGGCTGTGTCTGGGTTTAAGCGATCCACTTGTGAACCTTTAGTAATCATGATATCTGGAGATATACTCCCAGAAATTTGAAAAGGAAGTTACACTGTAATTCTGAAAAGGAAAGAAGACCCAGTTTACAAAATAGAACATCAGAAACTCAACCTTGGATCTGAGAAATTGCCAGTGATTTGTTTGAGAATATGATACCATGGATTTTCAGATGCTGAGGTCACCATTCCAGTTCCTTTTTAACCTGGACAAACACAATTCCAACTTTTATAGGTTCGTTCAGTATAATGACTAAAATTGATTGCTGGATAAAGTACCTAGTAAATTTGTCACTAGGCAGAGTATACGTAGAAAATACAGATAGAGATTTGAGGCACTTGTTTGGCTAATTCAGGCAAAATATTCTCTTCTAAGGTATGAGAGAATTTTCATATAGGTTGAATTGTTCAGATTGGTATTAACTGAATTCATTGCATAATTACTGAGCTTTCTGTTTTGCTTGAGAAATCATGGTTGGTTTCAAAGTTTACTAGAATAAAGGCATTCAGGATATTTCCAGTAGGAATGCTCAGCTATAATTACCATAGATCTTGGGGATTTTTACAAGGAAGCCATATCCATCCTCTACTTCTAAATTGTGTGAGGTGTTTGGAGTTAATACAGGGTGAAAAGTAACAGACCTTCCAGAAAATTCTCTTTGTATTTTTATTCTTGTTTCTTAAACATGACCTAAATTATCAAAATGGTATGAGACATTGTTATCACCCCTGGGCCTATAAATATCAAGGATAAAACAAAGCTAAGCCATTGACTATTACAGACAAGTCACAGTCATCCTCCTCATTTCAACCTCATTTCCTGCCTTCTGAAGGGCCTCAAAGCAGTGCCTGTGGCAGGCCATGCAATGGTAGCAATCTCAACCTCAAATCCTCCAACCATCTCTATCTCCTTATATCCAGGGTCAACATGAATGCTCTGGAGGGCCAGAGAAAGTCACCCCTGTGGAATTTTGTCCGTGGGCATTATGACCATGTGTAGGTGCTGGTCATAGCCCTTAGAGGTTGTGCTAAGCTCATGAGTGTCAAGTATGGTAATTGCCATTCTCTTCCAATAACTGATTTCTTTGTTATTTTAAACATTGGTTCATTTTTGTTTCAGGCAGAGTTACAGGTAGGGAACATATTGATACGTTCAAAGAAAATATTCCTGATCTCTCTTCCTTGGGCAATCCTTCTTGCTTTCACAGAAATCCCAGTCTAAATCGGTGTACTTTTTCCTTCCCTAGGCTATGTCCATCATGTTCAGAGCCTTAATTGTCTGTCTCCCAGAATTTTATATTTTCATGGTCTAGCTTCTTAGGAACTTAAATAACATCTTTTCATAAAAAAAGAAATCCCAGCTTTGGAGTAACAGATCTCTGTGTCCCAGATTGATAGGGGTGAAAATCTGATCTTTCCTGCTAATTATTTAACCAAATTGATAAATGATGCATTTTTGCTTCATATATGTTTGTCTTTTTTTCCCCCAGGTCAAAGAGTTCTACTCATATCCAAATGAGCCAGTGGCCATAGAAAATCTCAAGAGAGGCCTGGCTAGCCTATTTCAGATGCAGTTAAGCTCTGGAACCACCAACGAGGTACTTATTAATATTAAGGATCCAGAATATTATTTGTCAATAGTTACCAAAATTGCTCATATGGAGCAATATGAATAGAAATTTGTAGAAATTCAGTAAAAAAGTTACTACTATGGTAATGCTCAGAAAAGGTGAGTAGCATGGTTAAGTCTCACTTACATGTGAAACAAATTGCCATTTACCCCAATTTATACTCAAATACAGGGTGAAAGAAATTAGAATCCATTATATTAAGGAGACTTATGGAATGACTAAACGATAGAGATGTAGAAAACATTGGGGAGCATTTCAGTGGCGTCACTGTACATCACTATCCCATGGGGACCTTATTTAAGATACAGATTCCCTGCAGAGATTCTGATTCAATAGATCAGGGAGGACCTGAACATCTGTATTGTAAGTTTTCTCAGATAGTTTGGACGCACTGTCAGTTTGGGGAACCAGTGGTCTCTACCAACCCCCTTCATTTTACAGATGAAGAAACTGAGGTTAAACTAGAGAGGTTAAGGGCTCCCCCAGTATCACACTTTGAGCCAAAGGCAGAGCTGAGTCTGAGTTACCTGTTCTGAATTCAGCCAACCCATGAGTGGGTGAGAAAATCTAATTGGCAGGGCTGGGCCAAGGAAGTATTGGGTAGTTTACTAGAATAAAGGCTACGTGTGGTGCTGGTCGAGACCCAAGGGAAGGCTCAGAGAAGCTAAGCAATCTGTACTGATATACATTTGCCCACACTCAAATTGTTAATGTGACTTATAATGAGTTGAATTAATCCCACAAGTTTTTAAGGATTTCTAATTATATTCAGCTAGTCAAAAGAGCGCATGCACACACATACTCACATCTAGATACAGCATTAAAAGTCAAATCCCCTTTCCACATAATTATCCACTTACCAGAGGTTTTGATTATGACCACGCCATTTGTCCAATTCTTACTAGATGTTAGAGAGAAGTAGGAAATCCTTTATTTTTACTGGGGCAATAGAAGGTGCTGATAAGACTCAACAAAAGAGGATGGAAAAGAATCCACATGCTTCAGGAGACACTGAATTCTTCCTATCCTTCTGTCTTGTCAGCCTGGACAAAAAAGCAGTCTCCCATGGCAATATCAGGAACCCCAGTTTTCAGGCTGCTTCCCACTAGAATTTAAACGGTCCATGTGACAATCCCAAAAGTTGTATTTTTACTTTTCTTTTTAGGTAGATATCTCTGGGGATTGTAAGGTGACATACCAGGCTCATCAGGACAAAGTGACCAAAATTAAGGCCTTGGATTCATGCAAAATAGAGAGGTCTGGATTTACAACCTCAAATCAGGTATGATTGATATCATCCTCTTTAAGGCATCCAAGTAATTACATTTTGTAGAGATTAATTTAAAATAATAGAAGAATAAGGTAACAATATAATTTGGGAACATTTATAATTTTTAGTTTAGGGTATTGTTTCACACAATACCAAATGAAAAAGGTTTATTTTCATATGTTATAAGTTTGGGTGGTGAAGGGAAGGTGTTAAGAGGAAGCTCTTGAGCACTGGGTGTTATACGCAAACAATGAATCATGGAACACTACATCAAGAACTAATGATGTAATGTACGGTGCTTAACATAACAAAATAAAATTTAAAAAGAGGAAGCTCTTTTGAAGATTAGAAGAGAGTTTGCTATTTGACTTGATTCAAAGATAAAAAGCTGATTGTTACAACTCCAAATATTTATTTATTTATGTATTTATTTAGGTCTTGGGCGTCACTTCAAAAGCCACATCTGTCACTACCTATAAGATAGAAGACAGCTTTGTTATAGCTGTGTTCGCAGAAGAGACACATGCTTTTCGGATGAATTTCCTACAAACCATTGCAGGCAATATAGTATCAAAGTAAGATAATGATGAAATTTAAATTTTCTTTCCTGTTCTTTGATATATTATTATATTTGGTTTTTAAATATACATGTTAGAAATGTTAAATGTATGTATGTTTTATATATATATTACATATATATATAGTGCTTCCTTAGTTTGACTGTTAGTTTCTTGGAAACTGTGATTATATCTTGTTCACCTTTAGTTTTCACATCATCTACAATAATATATGGCATATATTAAATACTGTTTTTAATACAACTTCATTTAAAATTATATCAATCATTTACTGAATAGATTTACATTTTAAAAAAGCAAACTACTTGATTCATTCTAGTTTATTTTCTAATTTCTCTGTCAGATCTTTCCAATGGTAAGGTTAAAAAGTGGTAGCATTTGCATGTTTTCTCCTTGAGATATCTGTTGTTGTTGTTGTTGTTTATGTTGTTGTTAAGAAACACATAAAAAGTTGTTATTATTGTAAGAAACACATAAAAAGTTCCATAGTAAAGTGATACAACAGAATTTTTGTATTTTTGATTTATAATACCATATTCAAGCCCGTTATTTCAGTGTGTGAAAATTTCTCTGGTCAGAAGTTCTCAGGGGCTTGAGAACTAGAACTTTCAAATCTAAGAGTATATGTTATTTTCAGATTTTAATTTAGAAGATTTCCTAGCATTAAATGTATTCTACCTTATGCCATCGCTTGTCAAATGCTTTCTCTCAAGTAGCTCTAATATCAGAGGGCAGTGGATGCAAAGGCTTGGGAGAAGTGCCTCAAACTATAAATGCTTGAAATTTTTTTTGAAGTCTCATCTGGATAGAATTTTGCATTTTACTTTGCACCATATTGTTTTCATGTATTTTCATATAAAATAAATATTTTAAATTACTTATCAGGTCTATCAGGTTTCCACTGCCCTACAGCAAACCACTCCCAATTTAGTAGTGCAAAAAGCAGCAGTCATTTTATTATTCTGTCAGAATTCTGGGTCTTGCCTTGGCTCAGCGAGGCACTCCTTGTTTGGTGTCTGTTCTGCAGTGGCAGTCACTGACCAGAGCTGGTTCAAAGGTTGCTCCCTCACCTATTTGTTATCTGGACTGGGAAGACTCAAACTACTGAGGCTCCCCAAGCATTTCTCTTTGTCAACATGTGGCCTTTCAGAATGGTGGCTTCAGGGAGCCAGGCTTTGTACATGGCAGCTCAAGTCTCCAAAGGGACATGTGCTGCTGACATTCCGGATGAAAGCTGAATTTCCTTTTAAGATTTAGCCTTAGAAGTCAAATAGTTTCCTTCCATTCTCCCTCTCTTAGTTGGGGAAAATCACAGAGTCCTGCCCAGGATCAAGGATAGGGATGCAGACTCTACCTCTTGATGGGAGAGAGACAAGGTTCTGAAAGAGCATTTCAGGCAAAAATATCGTGGAAGCCATTTTCAGTAAATAAGATTTTTCTTAATTGTCTTAGTTAATAAGTGGTTGTATGGATGATATTTTCAGAAAGCAGGGCTAAATTTAAAAGAAGTGACATCACATAATCTTCTTCAGCATCCAGGCAAGTTTTCTTCCCTGTATTCTCTTAAATCCAGACTTTTATTTTCAAACCTTTGAGTAAAATTGTTGTTCCAGAAAGATTTCATAATTATCTTGAGGTTTCTGCTACTGAGATATTGCAGTTTGAAAGACATGGACTTACATAGTGTGAATAAATTAGTATCTGGTTTGCCAAAAGAATGGCAATCAGTAGCTTGTTCACTCAAAATAAAGCTGCTAATGTGATATTTCTCTTCCTTGGTTGTGCAGGCAGAAATTAGAGCTGAAGACCACTGAAGCAGGCCCAAGACTGATACCTGGAAAGCAGGTTGCAGCCATAATTAAAGCAGTTGATTCGGAGTACAGGGCCCTTCCCATTGTGGGACAGGAGTTCCAGAGCGAGTGTAAAGGATGCCCTTCTGTAAGTGTGAACAGCTGCGTTGTGTGGTCAGATAGGGGAATTATCATGGCTTAAAATTCGATTTTCCTTTTGTCTCCAATGGAAGCTTCAGTTAATTCTTTGAAGAAAGTTTATAAAGAGCTACCAGTCACCACTGAATTCTAATGGCCCTAGTAACAATATGCACACAAGGTGAGGTGTAATCCAACAATAATTAACAAATAATTACCATCCACTCATTTCAAATTACAAATGTTATGACTTAAGGGCAACTTCTGAATAGTAGTACCTAGAATGCAGTGGGGGATAAAGGGTCTAATGAAGTTCGGGGAAAGCATATAGTGTCAAGAGCATGGACAGGGATCTGAATCCTGAAAGTTCTACTACTGAGTAGCAGTATGTCCTCAGGTGAAATATTTAACTGAGCTCAGTGTTCTGAGTACTGCTGTCAGGACCAAAAAAGGATACCAAGCTCCCTGCTAAATTAGGAAACACTTCTTTACCACACCCCAACTCCCCTACAATTACGGACAGAAATGAGATAGCACACCTTCAAGGCAAAATGTAGATCATCATAACATTTTAAGTCCAACAAAGAGAAATTTCATTTATCTCATGAGTCAGTTGTGATGATGACCATAGATAGGACCTTTGGGTCTAGCATTTCCTAATACTTAGCCTCTTGTCAGGAGAGCAAACCCCTGGCTTCATGCTCTGTTGGTAGCTACCAGAAGATGCTGTTCCCTTGGTGTTCAGAGAAGTAGAATTATCAAGAACTAATATCATAATTTGCTTAAAGTACAAGACATTAAGTCCTTGCTAATTTCTCAAATTTATCAAATTGAACTAAGGGAAAAACAAAAAGAAAGAGAGAATCATCATTCTCAAATCTTATTTTTTATTTGTTTTTCTTCCATATAACAGTTAATGTTCCAGTGTAATTTTCTAATGTGTCATACAAAGGTGGAAATTATTTAGGAAAGTGACTGATGAAACCAATCATCTTTTTTAATGCTGTGAACTATTAATTTCTCTCCCCCATGTTTATTAAAAATTATAAGCCATTTTAGATGTTTGATAATTACTTCTTCATTATTGTAGGAAGGGTTTATGTCTTTGAGGAATTGCTTTTGCAATTTCAGTACACTGTCACCATTGCAACCCTTTAAAGAAAAAAAATCTGAATTCACACTGGTGTGCTCTCTGCCCTCAGAAATGACCCAGTAGATTTTTAGCTAAGAATAGCTGGAATTTTGCCCTGGAATATCCTCTTAAGATTAGATAACCAAAAGAGATTTGAAAAAGAAAAAATATGTGTCTGTTGCTTATTAGAAGGAGTGAATAATTTAAATATTTGTAGCATACTGATTACCCCAGACCTCTTAGACTGCTGGAGGTCACTAATGGGATAAACACATTATTTACAACTAGGGGGAAAAGTGGTAAACTAGGAAAAATCAGTTATTTAATATATTTCAAGGCCAGAACATGTCACTAATTAGAATTATTTACTATTGTTAAAATCATAATAGAATAACAATAGTATAAGAATTACCTTTATCTAAATACTACTCTACTTAACGTGTAAGTAATGAACAATGCAGACCTCAGCATAGTTAAACATTGCATGTCATAAAAACAATAAAATAAAGAGATAGAACAGGGAGCTCAAGTTATTACAAAGACTGATTTTCAGTGAGGTCCCAGTACGTAAGAAACCTGACACAATAATTCAGCAGTTTTATTTTTTTTCCCCTTCCAACATCTCCTGCTGTCAGCGAAAATCCTGCACAGTTGCAGGATGGTAGTCAAAGCCTGGCCTTAGGTGTAATTCCTTTGGTGTAACAATTGACCTTATAGGCCCAGAAGCCTCGGTTCTTTGGAGGTAAGTACTAACAGACAAAAATGGTCCTCCTGCAGAGGAATCGCACACAGGGTCAGCAGGCCTCTAGATTTGTCTCTGAGAGTCACAGGAATGTGAGAGGGGCAGGAGGCAATCAGGGATATGGAGGTAAGATGCAACAAGCTTCTTTTGCTTGTCAGTTACAAGGCAAGATTTCTTTCCGGGGAGAACATCCCTTGACAATGCGGATGTCCAGAATCCCGAATGGGGTGTGAGCTTGCAGCCGTGTTTCTTTGCAGCTCGCAGAGCACTGGCAGTCAACCAGAAAACACCTGCAGCCTGACCAGCTCTCCAAGGCTGAGGCTGTCAGAAGCTTCCTGGCCTTCATTCAGCGCCTCCGGACAGCAAAGAGAGAAGAGATCCTCCAAATCCTCAAGGCTGAAAACAAGGAAGTGTTGTAAGTTCCCCAGTCTGGTGTGGGGTTGTCTGTAGAAAAGCATTTCTGGGTTATTGGTTTCTTATTAAGAAAGACCCCTTTTAACCAAATACCCAACTTCCAAATCAATTATTGTGCTGTTTTTATATTTTCATCAAAGAGTTATGCCACAATACAGTAATTTAACAATTACTTGACCAGAAATGTGCTAAAACAAAGTTTTAGCAGTGACTCAGAATGAACATTTTTTGAGTGTTTATGAGTTTAAATCAGGTCTAAATTGGTACATAGATAAGGGAGGGTAGGGCTTCATCTTGACACCAGGATGCATGTGCTGCCCCCCTGTGTGTGGACCTATTAATTTACATTTGAAAAGATTCTAGAGTTGGATTATAAAAACAAAAAAAAAGAGTATGACTTTTCAATTGAAAAATGTAATTTTATTAAAGATCCAGTGATCATACCCATCAAAGCCATTTTTTTTATATAGAAAATTGAGAACTAAGGTAGTCAAAAGAAATCTGTGTGTTATTTGAACGTTTGCTGAAAGTGTGATTCATTGACATGCATAATAAAGAGAGTTGACTTAATTCTCAGATTTACTTTGTAAATACAAGTGGTTTTTGTCTGTAATATAGAATTTGTAAATACAAATTCAACTGTATAATATTAATTGCCCTAATGATACAGAAAGTGGTTCAATTAATCTGACAGTCAAAACTAGCCATTAACATAATAAAAAATGGAAATTGGCCAACACACACACACACACACACACACACACACACACAGTACCAGTAGCCATAGTCCCTGAGTTCAAAGGACTCAATTCTCCAAGAAGAGAATTGAGCTTTTTTTCAAGAAGTCTATTTATTCTTGATTATATTTATTTACTTGCCTTGAGGACATTTTTAAAATTGATAGGAATTCCATATGACTAACCAGAATTGGTTGCTCTCTTCAAAAAATAAATATTTAAACCAGAAGTTGAAAGATACACAAAGTTAGAGATTCTCAGACTCCTGTTTTAATCATCGAACTTTAAGATATATTTGTAGGGTGATTTGTCTTTATAGGAAAAGCAAAGATACTGACAAGAAAAGTTTAAAAATTGGCTATTAGTTTAGAATGGAGATTGAATTAAACTTTAACCTTATTTTTCTCCTAAAAGTCTTAAGGTAGCAATTATTTGGATAATTTCATGATGTATTTTCTAAATCAGATTACAGGTTTCTCCTGCTACCCAAAAGTAGAGCCTCCTATGAAACCTTTTGTAACCCGAAATGGTGTAAAGCAAAGAATTACCATTAATTTACATGGAAAATTTTTAAGCATTTCCAAACCGAAAAAAATAACCTCTCTTAGGTTTTACTAATACCTTAGGACACATCTTGCAAATGGATACACAAAATAAATCAAGATAAAGCCCAGATGCTCATAGACACAGTTCTAAGCTATGGTGGCCTGATGCTGAGATGCTGAGTGTAGTTCCCTGGGAAGGGGCTTGGTGGGGCCACACTCGCTGCTCAGGGTGCACACTGCCTCTGTAACGGGCTTGCTGCAAAACATGTTGAATGCTATTTTGCTTTTAACCTTTTTTTTTGGTAAAAGCAAAAATCCTCTTCAGATTTCTTTTGGTTACTAAAAACAGGTACTAATGTAGGTCTTTTGTGAAAGCACAGTAGCCTAACACAAACTTTGGAAAAGCAGGGGATACTTATATTTACGTAATATTATACCATATAATGTGTAACCCACATATAGTGTAGTGTAATAGAAAGGATACTAGGATGAATTAAAATCAGAAGACCTAGTTTTTTTTAAAGATTTATTTATTAGAGAGAGAGAGAGAGAGAGAGAGAGAGAGCGGGGGAGGGGCAGAGGGAGAGAGTCTCAAGCAGACACCCCGCTGGGCACGGGGCTCGTTCCCAGGACCCTGAGATCATGACCTGAACCGAAATCAAGAGTCAACACCTAACCAGTTGAGCCACCCAGGCGCCCCTGGAAGACCTGGTTTTTAATTTTGACCTCCAACAGTGTACAACCTTTGAGCAAATTGTTTACGTTTAGCCTCTCCAAGCCTCACTTTCAACATCTATAAAATACGGAGAATAATTCCTTCTATTTGTTATAGCATAGTGGAAGACATGGTGGTGGAATGTAACATTTCCCAAAGTGTCCATTGTGTGTATCCTGTAATTTGCAGAATACTAACAAGTATGCCAAGAGGAAAGAATTCTGTGAGCAACTGAGTTGGAAAAATGCTGGGTGAAATCAAATCAAATAGTTTTCTTGGCTGTAGAAATTTTCAACATCTTCAGTCGTAAATTATTACATATAAGTTTCCTTAAACATTTTCTAAACTTAAAATAATCTTGAAGATCCCTTTCCTTACATCATTTCATAGGACTAGAATCACGTGGAAAAAAACACTTTGAGAAATACTAATGTATTTAAAATATCATGGATACCAGAGTCAGAAAAACCTGAGTTCCAACCCCAGCTATACACTTAACGGCTGTGGGGCCTTGAACATCTCTGAGTCTGTTTCCTCATACGAAAGGGGGAATATTAGCATTTAACTGACAGAGATGTTTCATGGATTAAATGAAGTAATTGTATTAATAACATCCTATTATTGAGTGTTCTAAGTGCTCTACATAGATTATGTAATCTAATCCTCCCAACAATTCTAAGTAACCACTGTTTTTAGCCCCGTCTTACAGACAAAGAAATGAAAGCAAAAGAGAAGTTGCACACCTAAAATTTCTGGTGCAGTACTTGCGTAATAGGCACCTAATAAGTATTCTCTCTCAGTCTCTGCTTCATTTACTACTAGGTTTTTGTTAGGAACAAAATGATAGAGTGCAAGTGTATCTTTTTTTTAAAGTATAAAGCACTAAACACATGTATGGTGTGTTTATACAATGTGGAATAAACTTACATACATAATATATTCATTAGTATGACAACTAATTTCAGAAATTTTACCATCCCAGACTCAACCAGATTCCTGATGACTGCTGTACATAATTAGAATTAGGAGTTCTGCTCTGTCCACACATAGCCATTATGGTTGAACATTGAACATGAACATGGTAACTATACCATGGTACTTTTGATTTTTAGAAAAAATGAACAACATCTTCTCCCTCAGATATAAATTAAAGTTAAAAGGATTTCCCATCTTTTCTTTAAATAATACTGCCTGAGTTAAATTAGGCATTTGAGAAATGTGTACATTTGCAAAGCTAATTAGATAAAAGAGAATCAGTATTTGAGACCATAACTGTGATGTTTGACTCATAGAGAAAAGACTTTGAACCTAATTTATAATTTTGCCTGTATAATTTTGACATACAAATTTCCAAATTATGTTTGACTTAGGCTATTACAGTAAAATTAGTTTGTATATTCTGAGTATACATTGAATTAGAGAGAGAGGCATTAAAGGAGAGGTTTAAAATAAAATGGGGGGTCTTTTTGAGGAAGTCATTCATTTGTTGTTTGTTTATATGAAAAAATTTCACTTCTTTAGGAAACTCAAATCAATGGAGAGTCTGTGAATGGTAGAGATTTAAATAATTCCTTAAACTGATATCCATGACTCTCCCTTTTTTGTAGACCTCAACTGGTGGATGCTGTCACCTCTGCTCAGACTTCAGACTCATTAGACGCCATTTTGGACTTTCTGGATTTCAAAAGCGACAGTAGCATTATCCTCCAGGAGAGGTTTCTTTATGCCTGTGGATTTGCCTCCCATCCGGATGAAGAACTCCTAAGAGCCCTCATTGTAAGTCAAATGAACACTGGGAAAATAAAGGCTCTCAGCTACTAAAAAAGCTCATTAAGAATCTAGGCAGTAATTGGATTATTTTCTATCCATTAATCCATTACTTGTAGTAAACTGTTTCACATAGTGTCTTCTTTGCACTTCCTCTAAAGTGACATAAACTGTATGGTAAGGAAATTTAAAGATTATATTCACCTATCATACAATTAGACATAGAACAAAATTTCAGAGATGAATCTTGGTTATGCTTCAGAAATTGATTTTAAAAGATTTGTTTTGACTTCAAAAGTCTTCCTGGCATCTAATATACAATACATTGAAGAGATACAATTCCTCCAATATTAAAAAATTTACATTGGAAACAAAAGTTAGACTTCTCTTGGATCCAAGATTTAAAAACAAAATGTGTACTTATCCACTTATGATCTAGTGGAATAACTCATAATCTTTTTGGAAAATGAGACCATTTGAGGACCTGATAAATCAGTGAAGCTCCTCTTCACCCATATGCAAAATTTTACAGACTATTTTTTTGGTTCACTGACGCAGTGAACCCAATCCATAAACCCCTCAGGAGTTCATAGACCCATGTTAAGAAGACCTGGAGAGGAGAGATTCTATTAATTCTTCAATTTAAAGTAGAAAGTGAATTTGTAAGTGTCCCCAAATCAAAATTTTCAATTTGCTATCTAGGAACATAAAAACATTTTCCTTAGACATAGGTTATGTTGCATCTTAAAAAAACATTTCTAAAAATGTCCCTTGGAAATGTTTAAATGTTTTGATAACCTATTTTATCTCTGTTTGGTTAATAGAGTAAGTTCAAAGGTTCCTTTGGGAGCAATGACATCAGAGAAACTGTTATGATCATCATTGGGGCCCTCGTCAGGAAGCTGTGTCAGAATGAAGGCTGCAAGCTCAAAGTAAGTGCAAATCCAATCTCATGTATTATATAGTTCTGGATCATTCTGTGTATACTCACTGAGCTGCCTATCACTGGCACTCCTAATCTCCCTTACCCTACTCCACTTTCCCTATTTCATAGCAATTATTATCATCTAACATATTTTAGAATTCAGTTATTCATGACATTTATGCTTATTTCTGTCTCCCACTGAAATGTAAGCTCCATGCAGAAATGGATCTTTGTCTTGTTAACACCAATTGCTTAAAATAATTGCTGATGCATAGATAACATTCAACAAATACTTGCTAAAGAGTGAATAGTCTATTAATCCTTCACCGATATATATTTATTGAATGCCCACTACATATGTGGCTTTCAATGGCATGTATGATATAGTTCTTTTTCTTAGAAAAATATTAGACTCCAGGGCTATCTCCTAGAGGAGAACTTTTTTAAAAAGGTTTATTTATTTATTTTAGAGAGAGACAAGGAGAGAAAGAGAGTATGAGTGGGAATGGCAAAGGGAGAGGGGGAGAGAATCCTAAGCAGACTCCGCACCAAGCATGGAGCCCTACACAGGGCTCGGTCTCACAACCCTGAGATCATGACCTGAGCGGAAACCAAGAGTCAGATGCTTAACTGACTGAAGTGCCCTGGGGAATATAATAAGTGTGGTTTGCAGTTTTGAGTTTTGATGGAGGGAATTTTGTTACTTCTGATTACCCAGAGCTTTACATTTTGTTTTTAATTTCATTTGCTCAAAGCTTCTCCATTTGTCTGAGTGGACTATTAATTTTAACATCTTTCTCATAAAAAAACCAAAACCTCACTTTGTAAGCTTAACTAGTTATAGAAAATCCAAATGGATTAATATCCAACACAGCCTATCTTTCTATAATGCAAATAGATTAAAGATGCTGAATATATAAAAAGTCTTTTTTTGGTCCACATTCATTATACAGTCAGCTTCTAGTCAGCATTTTTCTTCTCTCTCAAAAAAGACATCACTATATTATTTTGCTTGCTGAGTGCTTGCTCTTAAAAATAATAGGGAGAACATTCTTGAAATAGTGCCAAAAGAGACAACCCAAACTAGAAAGTAACCTAAGTAGGAAAAAGATTACTAAAAAAAAAAAATGGCTTTGAAAGTGTTTGAACATCAGCCTAGTGAGTTCTGGCAGAGATCAAATTTGTATTATTTCTATGACGTCAAAGAACTATGACTTCTTATATTTTTTCAATTTCCATAATTATTTGAATAGCCGATTTACTTCAGTAACCATATATCAAATATCTTGACTAAAGACAAAATTCACATATGAAAACATCCATTCAGCAGAATTTAATAAGTATCTACTCTGTTCTAGGGGTGATGTTAATCCCTTAATATAAAGATGCATAAAATATTCTACCATCCTCAAAGAACTCCCAGTCCATTTATCAAATACAAACAAAAAATAATATTGAAATATAAACAAAGTGCTTTGAGAATACAGAATATATAGCAGACTATTCTGTTTGGGGGTGCTGGAGAAGGTTTCACCAAAATAGTAATATTTAAGCTTTGTCTAGAAGAGCTTTTTAGGTGAAGAGATGATAGTATGGAATGAAGGACATTCTAGGAAAAATACAACAATGCATGAAAAGGCCCAAAGTCAAAATGGGTCTGGTATGCCTGAGAACAGTGAGAAATTCTGTGGAGCTGGAGCACAAAGTATTCATATTTGTGGGGCAGATGGGTGAGAGTAGAGCACAGGAAAAAATGGAAGAGAGAAAAGAAGTTGGATCTTTATTTTTTTTTTTTTAATTTTTTTATTGTTATGTTAATCCCCATACATTACATCATTAGTTTTAGATATAGTGTTCCATGATTCATTGTTTGTGCATAACACCCAGTGCTCCATGCAGAACGTGCCCTCCTCAATACCCATCACCAGGCTAACCCATCCTCCCAACCCCCTCCCCTCTAGAACCCTCAGTTTGTTTTTCAGAGTCCATCGTCTCTCATGGTTCTTCTCCCCCTCCAATTTCCCCCCCTTCATTCTTCCCCTCCTGCTATATTCTTCTTCTTCTTTTTTTCTTTCTTAACATATATTGCATTATTTGTTTCAGAGGTACAGATCTGAGATTCAACAGTCTTGCACAATTCACAGCGCTTACCAGAACACATACCCTCCCCAGTGTCCATCACCCAGTCACCCCATCCCTCCCACCCCACCCCCCACTCCAGCAACCCTCAGTTTGTTTCCTGAGATTAAGAATTCCTCATATCAGTGAGGTCATATGATACATGTCTTTCTCTGTTTGACTTATTTCGCTCAGCATAACACCCTCCAGTTCCATCCACATCATTGATATTCGGGAGGATAGATGGCAGGGCAGGGGGCCTCCATCAAACTTTTTAATGTTTTAATCAATCTGATAGTTGAAAAATAGCATTTCTCTGAGTACACATGAAATTTAGTATCTTTCCTTCTATTTGGGGACCTTTTATATCTTCCCCCACCCCCATCTCCCTCTCTCTCTCTCTCCCCTACTATATGTGTGTATGTGTGTCCGTGTACCTGCTGCCTAATTTCAGAATTTGCAAATCCTATAGTTGAATTAGACCTTAGGAATCTTTAAAGATGAAACTGAAGCCCCTAAAACATATGTAGTGGCAAAGACCAAAATCTAGGCATCCCTATTTGTAATTTGCTTTTCCATTAAACTATTAACTTATAGTCAATTCTTTTTTTTTTAGGCCAGAAAAAGGGGCCTTTTTGATTAAAGAACATATTTGAAAAATACCTAGCAAAGTGTTTGCCACATAGAAGGCATTCAAGAAATATTTTTTGAACTGTATGGTAGCATTAATCAAATTGGATTCAAGTGGAAACAAGCACTTTTTAAACATTTAGAACAAGACCTTATGGTCAAGTTCTAAGTACTTTCACCAAACTGTTACTTAAGAAAAAGCGTGTGGCATCACTTAGGTGCCATCTAATTGTTCCTTTAGAAATTCAATGAACAGGCAGTTTTATGAATAATCAATCACAAAGGGATTTTAAAAATGACTTTATACATTCAGAATGTGTTCAAAAGTAGATATGTCAATTATTAATTGTACTCATTCCTTCTTAAGAATATGTTAATGTATGCATTTTAAAAAAAACACAACACCTTTATCAAGTATACTTGTTCATTTTCATTGTGTGTCTCAGTCAGGCAACCAGTACAAAACTTTCTAAAACTTTGGGTTGTTTTCTTGGACCCAAGAGTGAAGCCAGTCTTGTCCAAGCCTTATTTAATATATGATTGTACATATGTCTGAGGTAGTACATCAATTTTTTAGGCAGTGGTGGAAGCCAAGAAGTTAATCCTGGGAGGACTTGAAAGACCAGAGAAAAAAGAGGACACCATGATGTACCTCCTGGCTCTGAAGAATGCACTGCTTCCCGAAGGCATCCCACTCCTTCTGAAGTACACAGAGGCAGGGGAAGGGCCTGTCAGCCATCTTGCTACCACCACGCTCCAGAGATACGATGTCCGTTTCATAACTGATGAGGTAAATTCCCCAAGAGTATTTGCAACATTCACAGAAGGAAAAGAAGCGTGTCTAAACTTGAGTCAAATGCAAAGTTCTCTGAAGTCAGCCTTTTTTTTTTCCCCCCAAACTATCTCTCTTTCCTGTTTAGAAATAACTCTTAAATTGGATTTAAGGCTATTCTGAAGCAGCCTTACATTTTGAATAGATAATGTCCTGTATCCTGAAGCATAAATATTGAAGCACATCCTCTTATTTTAAGAAACAAATTCTTTCCAGAAATACCTTTACTTCCATAAGTTTTAAAATACTGTTAAATGTTTCCACACTGAAATATCCTGGCTTAAGAATTTCTGTGTTGGTTCTTATAGCTGCATTTTCAGGAAGCCATCTAAATTAAACTTTGGTTAGAACAGAAAAGTTTTTAAACTTCAAGATAAGCTGCCTGCTGAGAATGATATTCCCAGTTCGCAGCTGAGCACCTTCCCACTACTTTTTTTGTGTGTGTGTCAAAGTTGGTAGACTGCAAAGCATGATGGCTAGAGTCATGGGCTTTTGAGACAGACACCTACCTATAAATTCTGGCTATTTTTTCCCAGTTGTTTGTCTCAGGTGAGTTGTTTAACTCCTCTACACTTGAGAACAAGGCCAGCATTTGGGGGAAATAAAAAAAGCAGAGGGAAATGGAATTGAAAGAACTGTTTATAAATGCCTAGTACAGAAACCCCACCCCCATACCACATATTTTTTTTTTTTTTTTTTTAAAGATTTTATTTATTTATTTGAGAGAGAGAATGAGAGAGAGAGAGAACACATGAGAGGGGATAGGGTCAGAGGACGAAGCAGACTCCCTGCCAAGCAGTGAGCCCGATGCGGGACTCGATCCAGGGACTCCAGGATCATGACCTGAGCTGAAGGCAGTCGCTTAACCAACTGAGCCACCCAGGCGCCCCCATACCACATATTTTTAGGCAATGCTAGTAACCAACAAAATTATTTGTTGCCAATATTTGTTGCCACAGAAGCCATTATTTTAGCAGATTTTCTTTGGTGTTAATGTTTTGTTAAGAAAAGAGTTCCCTAATGTAACTTGTGGACTTTGGGTGACAATGGTGTGTCAGTATAGGTTTGTCAAATGTAACAAATGTACCACTGTGGTGCAGGATGCTGATGGGGGGGGTGTTACATGTGTGTTGGGCAGGGGGGACACTAGAGGCAAGGGGTATATAGGAACCCTCTGTACTTCCAGCTTAGTTTTGCTGTGAGCCTAAAAGTGCCCTGAAAAATGAAGTTTATTAATTTTTTAAAAAAGGATAAGGGAGGATCCTGAGGGACTTCATTCTAAGGAAATATCAGTTAATATAGCCATAGCTCCCCAGTAGTATCTTTAAAAATCGGTATTAGTTAGGTGACACCATGATATGCTGCAATAACAAATGAACTTCAAAATCTCAGCTTATCAAAAGTTTGTTTCTCATTCATGCCATGCCTAATGAAGGTAAGGGAAAATGTGGCCCTAAGTTTACTACAGTAGTAGTAAAAAGAGAGGGAGAAGGCACACCAGCTCTTAACTGTCCAAGTCCAGAAGTCACCCACAGCAATTCTATTCATGGTCTGTTGGCTAGGACTGTGGCCCCAACCTAACTGCAAAGAACCCTGGGAAATGTAAGAGCACATGCATATTTTTAAGAGCACTAACTATTCCTATCACAATATCAACTTAAAAAATCTAGATGTGTCCTAAGTTTGAACATCTTTGAACAGGTGAAGAAGACTTTGAACAGGATATACCACCAGAATCGTAAAGTTCATGAAAAGACTGTACGCACTACTGCAGCCACCATCATTTTAAATAACAATCCGTCCTACATGGAAGTAAAAAACATTCTGCTCTCTATTGGGGATCTTCCCAAAGAAATGAATAAATACATGCTCGCTGTTGTTCAAGACATCCTACGTTTTGAAATGCCTGCAAGGTATGATGGAGTGCACCTGTCTCTCTGTTTATCTAAGAAAACTTACTTGTTCAAGCTTATTTGTACATTGGTGTAGTACACATGTGGCTAATAATAATGGTGCAGTCATTATGCTAGGTTATGTTACATAAAACCAGAGTTGGCCAAGTTTCCTCGAAGAACTATTTAGCAGTCCAAATAAGACAACTTTACTTTGGCACTATGATTTGAAACCCGGGGTTCAGTGCTAATGCTGGCACTCCAGCTGGATTTTTACTTAGGTCTCCTGATCAGTCTGGTAAGTATATATTGCCAAACGTTTGTGATGTTTTAAAACACAACTACATTTTTAATAGGACTATTTTTATCAATAGCACAACAATGTGATATAAGTTCTCACCAAATGGTCTTTCATGTTAACTTTCCAAAGGTTAGTGATCTAACATTGAAGCCTCATCTATCACAGATCAAATGAATCTACCATTTAAGTTAAAAACCTCAGGCATGGCTCTCATTTTGGGACTATGCAACGTATGGGGAGTGGGATCAGCAGACTTCATCCCTTTTAGTAACTCTTACTGGATTCCTCTTCCTTCCAGTACCCAGGTCTCTTCTTCCAAATTCACTGATGTCTCCCTTCAAAGTGGTGCTTCTGCAGAGCTCTCTGCACTTCCTCATTGAAATGAGAGAGCTGGAAAAGAAATTTCCATTTCCCCTGAGTTACTTGCACAGCAGGATCCCTAGGAAAGATCAAATTTGAGCATTTTCAGTTGAAAAGGAAAACAGACATGGGGGAGGTTGGAAAATAGATAAAGACAAAGGAAAAAATTTTTAAAGGCAATAAAAGAAAGGGGTGTGGGAGGAGTAGGTAGAAGGGAGAAAAGAGCAGGACAGATAAGGAGGAAGAAGGAGCAGATGAGTGAGGGAGGAAGAAGCAAAATCTGTCTGTAGCCATGTATTCCAAGTGGAATGGATTTGACTTCGATTTCTTTGTTTGCTTTTACGGGACTGTGGAGGAGATCCTGGGTGGGTCTACTGCCCTTGTCTTGTGAACCTAGTGATGCAGGGGACAGTAAAAGAGGACACAATGGGGTAGAGAGCAGCCAGGGAAAGGGGAGGAAGCCGTCGCAACACTGCCAGGCAGATTCTCAGGACCAAAACGGTTAGAGTTGGAAAGGACATTACAGGCCACTTCGCTTGGTATCTCTCTCCAGTGTGGAATCTACTCTCCTAGCAGGTGGTGTCCAGTCTTTGCTTGCACCTGTCCAGTGGCAGGGGGCTTGCCTCCTCTGAGGGAACTTGTGTCATTATTCAGAGACTATCACCAGTACTTCTTAATGTAACTGAAAGTTTCTTATTGGCCCTATTTGCCCCAATCCCTGGAGCAAAGCAGAGCAGGTCTAATCATTCATCCAAATGCAGGCCCTTTGATTATTTGAAGACAGCCATCATGATCTCCTCACCCCTTCTTCTCCAGGCTAATATCTTATAATATTGGGGGACCTATAGGGTTACTATTCCCTTCCTCAATAATTTTCTACCTCAGATCTAGATCCAGATTTCTTTAGTTGATTATTTTGATATTTTTTGTGATAGTACCATAATTTTGTTATTACTGATATGATTAGTGTTAAGTAGTCGGGATCAGAAAGATCTCAGCACTCCTTAGATAGTAGACAAGATAGTGGCATAGGGTAAGGTTTAAGACTTACTTTAGAGGAGATAATCATTCATTTGTGGGTTTTACTGAGATGTCTCTTTAATTGAAAACTCCGTAAGTAGAAAAAATTCCTGGAAATGAACTGTGACATGTCATCAGCCACTGATAAGGTTAGAGAGCATAGGAAAATGTTTAAAGAAATATTGAGCAAACCAACCCCCCCATCCAGTTTGGTACAGCTTTCCTTGAAAGTATATACTATTTAACAATAGAACCATGATGATTCATAGAACATGTATTTTCCACTCCTGAGGTGTGTCCATCAGTTGGTTTAAGCCATTCATAGCTGGGCGTCCTTGCCTTGCTGTCATTTTGAGACCAACCTGAATTTCAAATATCTGAGGAATGAAGGGGAAAGCCCTAATGCTAATGCTGGCACTCCAGCTGGCACCTCCCCGGTCTTGGAGTGGCATGAGGAAAATTTGGCCCCCTCTTTTTTCCACTGAGGATTTGTTTTTTTTCCAAATCTGACTTAGGAAGCCACCATTACAATGAATGTGCAGCTTTTTCCTTTTCTGTGTTGCAGCAAAATGGTCCGTCGAGTTCTGAAGGAAATGGTTGCTCATAATTATGACCGTTTCTCCAAGAGTGGATCCTCTTCTGCCTATACTGGCTACGTAGAACGTACGTCACCCAAAAAGGGGTTCTCCCTCTCTGCCCTTCTCCAAGTTGGTATTGCTGGAACTGTTACTAAATTACAGGGGTTTGGGTGTTTTACTGTTTTTTTTTTTGTTGTTGTTGTTGTGATTAGGTTCTCCCCACTCAGCATCTACTTACAGCCTGGACATTCTTTACTCTGGTTCTGGCATTCTAAGGAGAAGTAACCTGAACATCTTTCAGTACATTGGGAAAGCTCATCTTCACAGTAGCCAGGTAACTCATTTTCCATTAGTTTTGCTTAATAAAGTATGTAAAAAATTAGTCCAAAGTAGAATAATAGATATTCTGGTGGTAACACTATAGAATGCATAAGTTATTGGTGGCTCCTGTTTTAAGTAGCTTGTGATTCCATCATCTGCGGGAGGCTGTATGGTTTATAATTCCAGAGAGAGTTTCAAGTATGAACTTGAAACCTAAGTAATTTGATTTACTAGACTTGCCAAATATCTGTTTGTCATTTCAAAGGCAAACCTATTCACAAAATTGAAATTGTGCTAATATTTTTCACTTATGTTTTAAAAAATATTATATTTTTATTCATAGATATATTCCTTAAAGTTCCACGTATCTAACTCTGGAATGTATTTTCCTTCTCTGGGTGTTTCTATGAAGAAGTTGATTCCCCATAATAAAAACATTGACTCTCTAAAGAGTCTATGTTTTTCAGTACCACCAAGAGGAAAAAGAATAAAGTGTAGGCATCTGACAACTGGCTGAATTCCATCTCTTTAGTTTTATTCAAAATTTGGTTACAATCTATAAAGGCTTCCTAATTATAAACTATACTTTCTTTTTAGTTTTTATGCATATCAAATTATAACCTTCTCAATAAGCTCATTTAAGCATTAAAATTGATCCAGTACTACACAAACTTGAGTTCTTATCCATATTATATTACTATACCCTTCAATGAGACTCTAGTTAGAATACTATGTCCTTCTGTCCTGAGGAATCACCATCTGTTTGCTGATAGGCACTTGGAAATGCCAAACATCCAGTGGTTATGGGGCTGGGTATGGGGGACAGAGAATATATAGGATTCTTATGTATGGGAGAGATCTTGATGTGAGCCTCTATCATCTTTTCTTTCAGCTCGAGAGAGAAGTTTGGCAGGAAAGGTGTGAGTCATGGCTTAGAGTGCTCCACACCCCCTCGTAGGAGCAGCCTTACCGCTACTGTCCCAACATTTCTCCATCTCCTGTTAGGAGCTCTGCAGGACAGCTGGTCTATTGTATATGACAGTCCTGGAGGGACTAAGAGTCTTGAGGATGACACCATAAAATGGAAAGCCCATGGCCTTGGTAGACAGAAGGGGTTTGAGTTCTGTCTTTGCCATTTGAGATTTTTGGTTTTTGGTTATCTACATCTACAAAAGGGATAAAAGGTTGCAAGGATTAAATGAAGAAAACGAATTCACCTTATGCTCAGGCATAGAGTTGGTTTTTTGTTTTTGTTTTGTTTTTGTTTGCCTAGCTGCTGCAGCTGCCTGAATTTCTGACCCTTAGGAAAGTTCTAGCCACAGCTCAGAAGCCTCCCCATCACTTACAGAACAGGCAGGGAGCTGATGTCAGCACTGTTATTTCCATTTTTCCCCAGGTGGTCATTGAAGCCCAAGGACTGGAGGCCTTGATTGCAGCTACTCCCGATGAGGGAGAGGAGAACCTTGACTCCTACGCTGGCATGTCAGCCATCCTCTTTGATGTTCAGCTCAGACCTGTCACTTTTTTCAACGGATACAGTGATTTGATGTCCAAAATGCTGTCAGCATCTGGTGACCCTGTCAGTGTGGTGAAGGGACTCATTCTGCTGATAGATCATTCCCAGGTAACCCGTTTCTTCTGCAACTATTTATTTAATCCCTAATGTGTTCCAGGCACATTTGAAATGGGTGGAACCTCAGAGGACAAGGTTCCACCCATCTAGGAGTTCACATTCTAAGCACTCACCCTCTTGGTATTGCTGCCCTTCCTCCTTTTCCCCTTTGTTATTAGGAAGCAGCCTTTTCTTTCACCTTTGTTAGCTGATGAAAACACATCCTCAGTGTTGAGGCAAAAAAGAAAATAGTCAATATAATATGAATACAGTAATGTCATATATATTTCAATAGAACCGAAAGAAAAAAAGAGAAAATACTAATGCTAACAGAAACAAGAAATTATGGAGAAAATAACCTAAGCCCTTTTGTTTTTGATCAAAACTGTGTCTTATGGATATCCCTAGCTGCAAGGAAAACTGGTAAGTGTAGTTTTTCAAAGGGCACCTTGTCACTCTGAACCAGCCTATGTTGTAGTTAAAATGAATGAAGAGAAGGACAAGCAGCAGTACCTGTCATATCCCTTAATCCTCAAGGTCACATATGAAAAAACAGTTCTCAAATTATATCAGAATTTTGCATTGCACGTATCCATTACAGTATTAACTCTGAGGAGATGAATTCTTTTTTTGAGAGAGGGAGAGCATGTACATGCATGTGGCATGGGGGAGGGCCAAAGGGAGAGGGAGAGAATCCTAAGCAGGCTCCAGCACACACAGCATGGAGCCCGACACGGGGCTTGATCTCACGACCATGAGATCATGACCTGAGCTGAAATCAAGAGTTGGGCGCTTAACCGACTGAGCCATCCAGGCACCCCGAAGGGGAGATGAATTCTTAATGAAAAAATCTCTGAAGAAGGCATAAGAGTGCCGAGGAAGTGATCTACATTTTAAGACACAGGAATCATGACGGTTCCAACCCCATCTGTGTGTGCTCAGCTACCTATCAACAATCTCTGATGGTCAGAATTAGGCTGTAAACTTGATGAAAACACAGTAATCTAGATCAGGCTCAGCAGACTTTTTATGTAAAGGGCAGAAAGCAAATATTTTAGACTTTGTGGACCATATGGTCTCTATTGCAATTACTCAGCTCTGCCACTATAGGGTGAAAACAGCCCTCAGCAATATATTAACAAATGAGTGTGGCAGTGCTCCAACAAAACTGTATTTACAAAAACAGCAAGTGGGCCAGATCAGCCTGCAGGCCATAGTTTGCCAACTCCTGATCTAGATGATCTTGTAAAGTTCTTCTGTTCATTAAGAGAAGTCACCTAAGGTGTATTCTAAGGCAAAGATCATCCCGTGGCTATTAAAACATAACCCAATGTCTGTGTATTTCCTATTGGAGTACTTGGCAGATTAGGGGTTACTATACAAATAAGCTGTTTGACGCTCCCTGGTTCTGCAGAGCAATCCAGTAATGCCGTCCCGGCTTCAGAGGCACATACCACTCTAGGTCAAGTGCTGACATTGAAGGAAATTTTGGCAGTGGATAGGCTGTCACAGCCACCAGGGCAGATGGAATTACTCTGTGCTTACTCTCCCTCTCTCTTTTCGGCTAACTGGATTACTCTTCAGAGAAGGATGTCTGGTAAAGTCAGCTTAATAGGGAGATCCTCTTTATCCAGCAAAGAACATATTTTCCTGAATGGAAGCAATGGGATAATTTGTCAAAATATCAGTGTTTGAACTAAGAGACACCTTTGAGACCAAAGGTCCAAGATCAAGGGGTCACACTAGCTACAAATGTAAAGTATCTTGTTCCTGTAGCTCATAGGCAATAATTTAAATAAATATGCATTCTGGGTCAAACAAGGACATAAGCCTATGATCTTTATTATAATATTTCTCAGAACACTAGGAGACAAAATAGAGTTATGATTTTGTAATAGCCATGTGTGGTAATAGAAAAGTATCCTCCCTAGAGATAGTCTGGGTATTCATTCTGTCTCCATGTATGGCTAGCAGGCCTGGGTTCCTTTTAAATCTTCAGATATAATGCTTACCATGGAAGATTAGTAGGGGAATTAAATGAGATACCAAATGTAGAGCTTTGGGGCCACAGTAGGTCCTCAGAACTGTTAGTTCCACTTACTTTGTACCTTAAAAATGAGAACCACTGCACTATGTGGTTTAGTCCCTTTCACAAAGAAAGAGTGGTGTGTCCCTCTACAGGGTTCAGTGCTCTGTCCTTCAATGGGAGCTCAGGAAAATTCCTCTGTGACTACACCTAAGAGTTCTTCCATGGTCCCTTTGCATGAGAAAAATGCAATCTTCCCAGAGAGCCAAGGCACTCCTTAAAACCCAGACTGCAATGGAAATGCTCTCTCCCCACAAAAGGCACATTGTCTAAAATCTGTGAAATATTCTTTTCCATGGCACTTGGTGTGTTTTGATCTACCTAACGTATGGCCAGTGGGAAAGCCAAAGTCCACATCAAAGACTTTTTTTGATTGGGTGGACTAACAAGATTATAGTTTTCAAACTGGGGAGAGAGGAGAAGATCCAAAGAAAGAAATACTTTTTTTGTTATTTTTTTAGAGAGGGAGAGAGAGAGAGAGAGTGCATGTGCACGTATGAGTGAGCACATGGGTGGGGGTAGAGGGGCAGAGGAAGAGGGAGAGAAAGAATCTTAAGCAGGCTCCATGCTCAGCATGGAGCTCAATCTCATGACCCTGAGATCATGATCTGAGCTGAAATCAAGAGTCAGATGCTTGGGGGTGCCTGAGTGGCTCTGTCAGATGGGCATCTGCCTTCAGCTCGGGTCATGTCCCAGGGTCCTGGGATCGAGCCCCACGTCGGGCTCCCTGCTCGGCGGGGAGTCTGCTTTTCCCTCTCCCTCTACCTGCCACTCCCCCTGCTTGTACACTCACTCTCTCTGTCAAATAAATAAATTTTTTTTAAATAAAAATCTTAAAAAAAAAAGAGTTGGTGAGCACTGTGAAGTGTGCAAGACTGTTGAATTACAGACCTGTATCTCTGAAACAAATAATACATTATATGTTTAAAAAAAAAGAAGAAGAAGAAGATAGCAGGAGGGGAAGAATGAAGGGGGGGAAATCGGAGGGGAAGACGAACCATGAGAGACTCTGGACTCTGAGAAACAAACTGAGGGTTCTAGAGGGGAGGGGGTGGGGGAATGGGTTGGCCTGGTGATGGGTATTAAGGAGGGCACGTTCTGCATGGAGCACTGGGTGTTATACGCAAACAATGAATCATGGAACACTACATCAAAAACCAATGATGTAATGTATGGTGATTAACATAACATAATAAAAAAATAAAATAAAAAAATAAAAATAAAAAGAGTGAGAATCAAAAAAAAAAAAAAAAAGAAACCTATGTCATCTCTACCATCTCTCCCTCCACAAAACTTAAAATATATAATCAGCCACCCCCCACACCTGTAGCTGCAGCTCTTTCTACCAACGGGTCCTGTCCCTGCGCTATAATAAAGTCACCCTTTTGCACCAAAAAAAAAAAAAAAAAAAGAGCTGGGCACTTAATTGACTGAGCCACCCAGGCTACCAGAAGGAAATACTTCTAAGACAGGGCACACAGTAGGGTTCATTTGGGAACAATCACGATTACAGTGCAAATGGAGAACTCAAATCTTGGTTCTGTAGTTCATAGGCATTGGTTAAAATTTGGGCATAATTATTCTGGCTTTCTCAGGATAATTTGTGTTCCTTAAATATTAGTTATGATGCATGAGACAACCTTGCATCCGACCACAACCACATTTAGTTCTAGAGTAAATGTAGCTGTACGTATTCTTAAGGTTTTCTCCTAATGTGTCCTGAGTTCTATGTTAAGAACCTCACACTTTCATCCAAGTGTCTTTAGACTAAAAGTAGCTTCATGCCACAATGAGACTTTTTTGGTATACCTGGTTGTAAATCAAGGCCTTTAGCTGAGATTTCTTGCCATGTTTTTCAGAAAGTGGAGAGAATTCAGAGAGATCAATATGATCCTTTCTAGAAAGCAAAATCGTGGCATTTATAGTTGGGGAAAGCATGGCTTGTTTGGTCTGAGTAGGGCAGTTACATAAGGAAGTTAGTCATGCTGCCAGTTACCACGAACCTAAGATCTTTGGAGGGATATCAAAATTAAGGATACTGAGCCTTTTTTTCTCCAGAGCCATTATCTTTTCCAACACTGTTCCCAGACAATGTGATTGCAATCCAGCTGAAGAACTTTTCAGCCAACATCACCCCAGCTAATGTCCTCAGAAAATGCAAGACTTAAAGGCTAACTACTGACAAACCCATTGACTAAATACTTTAGCGAATCAACAGTCTACTTCCAGTGATCAAGATTAGGACAATGTGTTTCCAAGTCTAGAGAAAGACTCCAACATTAGCACAACTCAAGTGTTATTATCTATAGCAGGAGGCTGAACGTGCCTTTGGAAAGGGGTTGACTAAATTTGCTTATTGTTATTATTACTATTATTAAATATTTTTGCTTCTAGGAGCTTCAGTTGCAATCTGGACTAAAGGCGAATATGGATGTCCAGGGTGGTCTAGCTATTGACATTTCAGGTGCAATGGAGTTTAGCCTGTGGTATCGTGAGTCTAAAACCCGGGTGAAAAATCGGTAAGCATATGTATAATATTCTATGCAATGAACTGCAGAGATATGCTTCTGGAATTGTTTAGCTCTCTGACTTTTCAAAATCTATGTTTT
Source organism: Halichoerus grypus (assembly GCF_964656455.1). Taxonomy (NCBI): domain Eukaryota; kingdom Metazoa; phylum Chordata; class Mammalia; order Carnivora; family Phocidae; genus Halichoerus; species Halichoerus grypus. The sequence continues at coordinate 81,291,992 of NC_135714.1, forward strand.
CTATTTGTAATTATTAAATCATAGAGTCGGAAGAAACCATGGGAAGTCATTCTCTCCATAGCTTCTCATGAGCAGGCCAGTTATCTGATCAACTCAGCCAAGAATCATCATGCTTTTAAAGACATCTATCCACAGCCAGCTGGTCCCGTGGATGAGAAGTTCATCTTCTCTTGGTATTCCACTTCAGTAATTGACAATGTTGTCAGAAAATATGACTCCAAAGCAAACTTTTTAGTTTATCCCTCTTGTTGGGATTTTTTTTTTTTTTTAAAGATTTTATCTGTCAGAGAAAAAGAGAGAGCAGAAGCAGGGGAAGCTGCAGGGAGAGGGTGAAGCAGGCTCCCCGCTGAGCAAGGAGCCCAATGCAGGCCTCAATCCCAGGACCCTAGGATCATGACCTGAGCGGAAGGCAGCCACTTAACCAAGTGAGCCACCCAGGCATCCCTCTTGTTGGGATTTTAAATCTTTACTCCTTTGCTATCTTCAATGGAGAAAAATAAAAAGATGGTCACTTTTGTGCAGAATCAAAGTCTTAAATATTGAAAGTCCTTAAGTTTTTTCATTAGCATTCTTTTTTCTAAACAAAATGTTCTCAGCTCCTTTAGTTTTTCTAATGTACGTGTCGAATCAAATGGATGTGTTTTATTTTGAGTATAAGACAATGTTTCTGAACCAGTGTGATAATCAGAAGAATTATTCTTCCGTTTGTTGTGGAATTGAAGAAAAGGAAATGGAAGTGCAATTGATTTTTACCTTTTTTTGATATTTAAAGATATGGTGGGGCAGAAGTGAGATAGGAGTGATAAAATTAAAGTTTTGATTTCTATGAAACTGTGGCTAAAGGAATTGAGAAATCAAAAGGCAGCACATTTTAATGTGAAAGGTGACCCACAGTGTTACTAAAAGGAACCAAAGAAGAGAAATGGAACAGGCCATCAGAGGGATCAGCAGTGTAATTTAGGGCTTCCGGGTGAATCTGTCTTCTTCTTTTTTGAAGTATTTTCTAGATAGAAGTTCCCCCAAATTAAATGGAATTGAATTCTTTGCAGAAAGAAATCAACAAGAGCCACACCCAAAATTATCTGGATTTTTATTTTTATTTATTTTTATTATTTTTTTTATTAACATATAATGTATTATTTGTTTCAGGGGTACAGGTCTGTGATTCATCAGTCTTACACAATTCACAGCGCTGACCATAGCACATACCCTCCCCAGTGTCCATCACCCTGCCACCCCATCCCTCCCACCCCCCTCCACTCCAGCAACTCTCAGTTTTTTCCTGAGATTAAGAGTCTCTAATTATCTGGATTTTAAAAAAGGACACAGTATCCCTAAGAATCTACCAGTATCCATACTGTAGCCAATCTATCTTTAATTTTTCATTTGTTCATTTAAAAAATATCTCTTAAGCCTTTGTTGAGTGTAAGATATTAGAAGGTATGGTAAGGGATTCAGGGACTTACATGAAACCACCTCTGACCTACTTTTACACCGACAACAACAACAGCGGGGACTTTAATTTGCACAGCCAACTTTGATAGTATCCTTCTATCAGAAAAGCCTGGGCACAGAAATCTGTTTTAATTGGGGAAGTAATTTCCCACAGTTTCATTTAAAGTCTACAATTAAATTAGAGTGATCCTAGAGGTAAGCCTTCTACTGGGATTGTTTATCCTCCTCATCATCATCCAAGCCACGTTCCCTCATCAACGCAATCTGCCTACCCAATTCTCTAGGCAACTATTGGGGAACCCACCATATTTGTCCTTCCTGGGGCAATGCATTGTACACGCCCCACTGTAGGAATAGTTTTTGGTGACACAATATTTTTTCAAATATCTTGGCAACCATAGACTTATGTCTCTGGGGACCCTTTGGAGAAAGTAATGAAATGGAATAGAAAAAGCTCCAAAGAAGCCCACAGAGAGATAGTTACTAAGAAAATTGTTATGAACGTCAGCTGTCTTTGTGAGTTTAGGCTTTGTTTTAAGCTAGCTCAGGTATTTCTGACTTCCTGAAAGGATCAGGTTCCAGGCACGTTTTCCCCTTGGCCCTTGGTATGCCCATATCACATAGTAGTACCTGCTAGACACTTCATTCCCACATCTGGAATTGAAGGCCATGGGTGGGCGCAGGGGAAGGGCAGGCTTCACTGCCTCATCACAGGGGCTAATCAGGCCCTGATTCCCAGCAGAACTCTGAGCACGTTTAGGTCACATAGTAGTCTTTTACATGGTTCCTTCCAGTTGTGAGTTCAGACCCTGTGAAATTAGAGCTATTGGTCTAGATCAGTTAAATGTGATATTAACAAGGTTTTTTTTTTTTTTTGGCCTAAATCTTTAGGGTGGCTCTGGCAATAATTGGCAGCATCACCGTGGACTCTTCTTTTGTGAAAGCTGGCCTGGAAATCAGTGCAGAAACAGAAGCAGGCCTGGAGTTTATCTCCACGGTGCAATTTTCTCAGTACCCATTCTTGGTTTGCATGCAGATGGACAAGGATGGAGTTCCGTTCAGGTAAGACGCAGTGCTCATGGAATGTTCCTGGGCAGTCCCCAGTTCACCAGAAACTTACGCCCAGTTTTGAGCATTTAGTTTTCAAAATGGTAAAAATACAGTGAAACATAAATTTCCTTTAAATAAATAAAAGAATAAATGATAAGGCTTAAAAAAAAGTCAGTTTCTAGGATACCAAGAAAATATGAGGACTAGTTCATTTGATTCTGGGGATAATACTGAATTCTAGTCCAGAAATAATTTATGAAGGTAACAAAGGGATTTGATTTACCCTAAGAGTTGCCATGTAGTTTCAGCAAAAATAGTGGACATATACTATCAGCTAACTTCACAACTGTCTCCTAGACCGAAGATTCAAAACAAAACACCTGGCAATCAATTACCATGGTTTAAGAGCCCATATTAATTCATAATTTTTAGGTAATCATACAACAGCAACTTGATCTTGTTTAAGTTTTGGCTTAAGCTTGAGAGTTTGAGATTTTGAATTGAAAGAAAACATTTTCAGTAGAATTCTTAGTGTCTCAAATATCAAATATATGATCGTTCATGTAAGCTACCTATCACTTCTTCTACCCTACAGCTTCTCATTTACACTGTGTCCTTTGAATCTTATAATGGTTATTTATAACAATACTATCACATGGAAGTAGAATGCTTTGGTTAGCATTGACTCTTCTGTTAGTTGTAGAGGTCTCCCTGACACATTAACCACGAAGGCAATTGGTATATTTAAAACAGCAAGCATATCTTACATCATCTCCTTTGATAAGTAGACCAGAGTTAAGCACCTTCTTTATTGTACTGACATTTCATGATTCATATGAGGAATGTATAAATGATATCAGTACAAATAGGAGTAGGTTATATATTTTTTTTTTTTTTTAAGATTTTATTTATTTATTTGACAGAGAGAGACAGCGAGAGAGGGAACACAAGCAGGGGGAGTGGGAGAGGGAGAAGCAGGCTTCCCGCCGAGCAGGGAGCCCGATGCGGGGCTCGATCCCAGGACCCTGGGATCATGACCTGAGCTGAAGGCAGACGCCCAACGACTGAGCCACCCAGGCGCCCCAGGAGTAGGTTATATTTTTACAGAATGAAAGATAGTGGATTATAATCAGAATATTAAGCTGTTGTTAACTTATATTAACTTATGTTTAGAATAAACCTCCATTAATGAATTAAAAAAAAAAAAAAAATCAACCTCCCAGTGGGCAAAATGCAGTGACCACCAAGCCAGGCTCACGGCTAACTGGTTTCTTTCCACATTCCACTTGGCCCAGAGCTCTAGGAATGTTTGCCTGTCAGCCTTCTCAGCCTAAATCCAGTTGGACTTGCTAATTACTCAAAAGGGGAGTGCTCCCAAGGTGGGGCTCCTGGAATGAGGGGTGGGAGACATAGCAAGGCCTGCAAAGCTTAACAGCATCTCCAAAAAGCTGAGAGGAGTTTCGTCCTTCATTCTAGAAAAATGCGTGGCAGGACTCCTATATTCTAGGCATTCAAAGTATATCTGTTGCTGTAGAAATAAATGGGAAGAAAACAATGACCCCATTCATGGGAATGGAAACTGGTAGTCTTTGGCACTCCCATCCTTTCTCAAATTGCTTTGAAACAGAAGCTTCAAGCGTACATGCAGTCAGTAGCTTGGCTCTGAGGGCTGTGGGGTCCCTTTAATATGTGTGTAATTTTGTTATTGTTGCTGTCATTATGCAGGCAATTTGAGACCAAGTATGAAAGGCTGTCCACAGGCAGAGGTTACGTCTCTCGGAGAAGAAAAGAAAGCCTCATAGCGGGATCTGAATTTCCGCTCCACCAAGAGAACTCTGACATGTGCAAGGTGGTGTTTGCCCCTGAGCCCGCGAGTAGTTCTGGCGGTTGGTTTTGAAACTGATTGGTGAGGTTTCACTTGGATCTGTCTTCCGAGAAGGGATACAATGTGACATGCCTGTATACTTGCTCTCTGAGAGCACAGTGTTTACATATTTGTCTGTATTTAAGATTTTTGTAAAGAGCTCTGAAAAACCTCAAATGATTAAATTTGGGCCAATTCCGTATGCTACCGATAGTGTCATCTTGGGCCAACATATGTGACACTTCCAGCAACATGCTTGGTTTGGGGACCTCTGTCAAATCCCATTTGGTACAGTGAGAAGAGTGTTGTTCTGAGAAGAAATAATTATCTGTAAAACACAAAACAAAACACACGTACCCTCAGGAGAACCCAATTTTGTTTCAACGATTTTCAATCAGTGTGTAGGAAGTCCCCCATAGGACCTTACGCATGGCTTGTTTCTACCAAATATGTTGCCCAATCAGGGGGAAAAAAAAGACCTCTTGGGGGGAAGGGATAAGACTTTTTAAAGACTTTTGTCACAGCTTCAAGAGTGGATATTTATCTCTTTTATCATGAGTTTTACTAAGCATTGAGTTAGGAGGCACACAGAATTAAAACACAGCATCATCTTTCCGCTGACCGCAGGGTCAGGTTGCTAGAAGAAAGCCATTTTGCCCTCTGCCTTCTGCCCTGCGAGAATATTGGACTTAGCACATAAGAGTTAGAAATACGACACTCTCTTTCATAAGGGACATTTCATATGTTCATTATTTTTTCTTTCATTCAAGTGTTTTGTGGTGGATGTTCTAGTCTGTTTGACTACAGTCTGTTCAAAAACCAGAATGGCCAAGAGAATTTAATACTGCTTTTAGAAACTGATGGATTTGGATTTCTAAAATACGAAATCAAGAAAAGATCGTCTTTATTTGTACAAATTAAAAGAGCCATGTTAAATGTTTTCAAATGCCTATTAATAAACCAGATGTATGTGTTGATGGTGATAAACTCAAAACAGATAACAGGTGCTCCTTTGTCCATTAAGTACACACACACACGCAATGGAAGTTTAGCTAGCCCACCACTGGTTGTAAATTTTAAATGATGTGTGATGAAATAAATATATGGACATCCTATTGAGTTGTCTTTGTCTTCCATTACTTTGAACACCACATTTCTCTGTTTCTGCCACTTTCTGAGCTCAGCCACATACATGATTAGGCCTCTGCCACTCTATAGGACAGGCTGGATTCTCTAATAGGAGGTCAGAGCCCTGTGGAATATGAGCCACAGATTACCAGCAGTCAGAACCTCTACAGTACCTGTAAACTTGAAAACGAGCTCTAATTCCAGTTTTCATAAGGCTCTGGGCTGGTACCTTTATTGTGATGTTACTGAGAAGAGAGGAATCAAAAACTGAAGGGGGGTGGATTGTAATGGGTGGTGGCATTGGCCTTGGAAGAAGCACTCTGTAAAGCTACTCATGCTACAGCAAAAGCAAGTTGACCTCGGGCACTAAGCCAAAGATGTCATGGGCCAAGGAACCTCAGCCGTGTGATGCTTAACACATCACAACTGCTTCTGTAAAATGCAAAATAGTAATTTACTCAAGAGCGATGAATGTGACATCCTGGACATTAGTATTATGCCACTTCCCAGCAGCTTGTGTGCCTGGCCCAGTCAAACACGGCTGCCCATTTGGAGGATGGATAGCACTTAGCAACTCTAACTTGCTCCAGAGAAACAAGAAACCTGAAGCACAGGACAAACACTGATTCCTTTCTGGATGAACAAGGTAGAAATCTAAGAGGGCTGGAGTGATTGTCCACGTTTTGAAATGACATCCTGGAGCCAGAAATATCACTATAAGCCTCTCTTGCCGTCTCTAATTCTGACCACTTCACTGTTTCAAACATCAGTGTCCAGACAGCTTTGTCCTCTGCAAAGGTGTCTGCCGGAGAAATGCACTGCCCTCGGACGTGAGTCCTCTGCTCTGTCAGCTTCCTCCTGCAAACCTGAAGGATTTAGCCTGGCTGCATTTCTTCTGTGAAGTGCCTACTACCATTCCCTGTATCTGTTAGATCTCTGCCCACGACAGTTTGCTCCCTGCCTCTCTGAACCTGACCGCCTTCAGAAATACCTTTATTTACACTTACACTTATTTAGTGCTTGTTATGTGGCAGGTATTTTAAACATCATATATATATTAAATTATTTAATTCTCACCGTAACTATATTGAATAGGTAGCATTATTATTTCCATGTTATAGATCAGCTCTGTCCAATAGAACTATAAGGTGAGCCACAGAAGCAATTTTAAATTTCTAGTAGTGACTTTAAAAAAATAAGCAGAAACCAGTGGAATGAATTTTAATAATATATTTCTAATCCAATACATGCAAAGTATTATATCAACATGTAATAAATATAAAAAGTATTAATGGGATATTTTGGGGGGAGGATTGGATCTTTGAGTGGTGGTATATAATTTGCATACACTGTAATAACACATCTCAATTTAGATTAGCCACATTTCAAGTGTTCAATAGCCCTATATGGCCAGTGGTTACTGAATTGGATGGTACAATTATAGATGGAGAAACCGGGGCATAGAAGACATTTAATTTACCCCACAGAAGACATTTTCTCAGCTAGAAAATGGTAAAACCAGGATTCAAATATAAGTGGTCTTTCCCAGGACCTGCTCTGTGAATTCACTATACTATATTTTCCAGATCATTTTGGTTTTTAAAAATTTGCTGCTAGAAGAATCCAGACAGTAGTTATGAAAATGGCCAACGTGGGACAGTAGTGATAAGGCTTTAAGCTGTATTACAAAATTCTAGAGCCAGTGCCCTTTCTCTGTGGGTCTTGTGTCTCCTTCTCTGATAGTACCAGGAGTCCTTGTCCACTTAGAGACCTCTATTTTTATTCTTTACCAAGTAACCCTTCCTCCATGAAGAGTATTACAGTTTTAGCTTTAAATTTAGGTATTTGATCCATTTTGAGTTAATTTGTGTATATTGTGCTTAGTAGGGGGTCCAAATTTGTTTCTTTGTATTTGGATATCCAATTGTCCCAGCAGCATTTGTTGGAAGATAATTCTTTCCCATTGAATTGTTTTAGCAGTTTAGCACTGCTTAAAATCGATCGACTATAAACAATCATTTCCGGATGTCAGTTTTATTCCATTAAACCATATGTCTGTCTTTATGCCAGTAGCACACTGTCTTGATTACTGTTGCTTTGTGGTAAGTTTTGAAATTGGGAAGTGTGAGTTCACCTACTTTGTTCTTTTTCAAGATTGTTTTGGCTTTTGTGAGTCCCTTGAGTTTCCATATGGATTTTAAGATCAGCTGGTCAATTTCTACAAAGCTAGCTAGGAATCTGATAGGGACTGTGTTGAACTTGTGTATCAGTTTTAGGAATATTGCCACTTTAATGTTAAATGCATGAACATGGGGCATCTTTCTACTTACTTAAATCTTCTTTAATTTCTTTCAATGGTGTTTTATAACTTTCAGGGTATAAGTTTTACACTTTTTTGTTAAATTTATCCCACACGTTTTATTCTTTTTGATGCCATTATAAATGAAATTGTTTTCAAATTTCAAATTACTCTCAGATCTGGGTTGTTCATTGCAAGTGTACATACATACAGTTGATTTTTATATATTGATTATGAATCCTGCAACCTTGCTGAACTTACTAGTTTTGGTAGGTGCTTCGGACTTCTTACGTAAAAGATCATGCCATCTGTAAACAGAGATTGTTTTACTTCTGCCTTTCCAATCTGAATTTCTTTAATTTCGTTTTATGGCTAGATTGTCCTGGCTAGAATCTCCAGGACACTGCTGAATAGGAGTGGTGAGAGTAGTCATAGCCAGGATGACAGTGCTCATGAAGACGGTGATGGGGAGTAATAGCAATGATCGATAGTCATGATCACAGAACATAAAAAGGAAGGCTCACATCATTTGGGAATGGCTCTGGTTCTGTTTTCACTAAGTAATATAGTTGAAAATTCATAATATCGTATTTGAAAGCTTAAAACATTTCAATAGTCTAAATGCCCTCCCTAAATACAGGGTGGGGGAGCAGAACTTGAGGTGTCTATCCTGGCATTAAGAATCTTCCAGATTCAGATCAACTGAAGCTTCACTACTCTTCATCGGTTTAGTAGTTAACTAAAAATCAGTGGGGGTGTCAGGGAGTGAGACAGGGAGGCCTGGTTTGGAATTCTAGTTCCACCACCTGCTGGCTGAATGATCTTGGGCATGTGACTCCATTGTCATCTCTAGCATGGGTATGATAATCTCCGTTTCACTGGGTTAAGTTGAGATAATGCATGTAAAGTACAGTGCCAAGCATAGAGTAGCATTTGATAAATGTTTTCTACTATCATTAATGCTATTTTTAATATTAGAGATGTAGTGAGCAGTGTTCTTACTTATCAACAATCAGCTTTGATCTTATTTATTAGCAAAGAGGTTCATTGGCACTTTATTCTACCTTTACCTTGCAACTAGTTGGAGAGCACAGTGGTCCTCTAACTCTTGGGGCTTAGTGCAGTATGGCTTGGATATCTAAACCTCTTGTATGCAGCGTGCAGGAAGGCGGGAAGCAGGGCAGTACAGCAGTGAGGGCGATATGGGGTAAGATACTCCTGCATACCTGCAATCTCACCTTTTCCACATGCTCCTGCTATATAAACCTCCCAGCCTCTCAGCTTCTTCATCTGTAAAATGAGCAGCCACTCATAGGTTGTTGTAAGGATGATGTAAGGTAATGGGCTAGTGCCTGGCATGTAGCATGCACTTAGTAAGTATTCCTTAATATTAACTTTTAATACGTGGTCCTATAGAACTCCTGAATAAAGCAACATTTTGTATTCTGACTCTATGGAGTGAATCTATTTTCTGAGCATCATGGATTTTAGGGAGATTACCAGGTTTGCTTATTTGCTTATCATGAAATCACTAGTTTCACCTTATAAAAACTATTTTCATATTTTGTAACAATGTGACTTTCACCCACTTCTCCACATGCCCAAGTTGACTTCAGATTTCACTGATTCTTTCCTTACCAAATTGCTTTGCTTTTGTTCTCTGTGGCTGTGATAATTACCAAGAGGAAAGAGTAAGTATTTTCATGAGAAAGCATAGAATGAATCTAAAATTCAGCCATAAAATAAACAAGTTCCAGTAGAGTTCTTGGAGAAAATAGTAAGAGGACTCCACATCATAAATGAAATGGACAGCATTTTGAGAGGGAAGAAAACACTGGGAAGAAGACTGAATCTCAGCTCAGTCCTCATCCTCCTTCAGGAACTTGAACACAATGTCCTGTGTCTAAACTTCTACCTATTCTTACTCACCACCCCCCTCACTATCAGGTTCTCTTTCTTTGTCAGGGACCCTGCAGGCACAGAGTCGCTGTGTGAAACGGATGGCACAATCAACCTGGGTAATTTGAGAAGAGCTCAATAAATGTTATAAAGATAGAAGCAGGATGAAGGGAGGCCACAACGGATGGTGCAGAACGCTGAGGCTCGTAACAATAGGGAGCATGAAAAGTCAAGGGAGAGAGTAATCACTGGAACCCAGAGAACATGAACTATATGGAGCTATGGCTTTGAATTAAGGAACACAAGCAGCCCTCCCCCACATCCCCCAGAGGTAACCAGACACAAACACTGTGACCTCAGTTTCTTTTCTCCCTCTGATCTCCTGTCTGTGGTACCCCCTGGCTGAAACCAACCAGAAGCCAGAGGTAAGATTGCCTATTGATCCAGACTAACTGGAATGGTGTTAAGGGTAGAGAGGGGTTTGGAAGGGAAGAGGGAAAAAAATCCAGCCCAAGTTTACATGATAAGTCCTTCCATATAATTTATTAATCAATTTAATCAGCCATCTTATACAACATGGTGGGTCTATCAGGATCAAGAAATGTACTAGGTTTTAAAAAAAAAAAGTAAAACAGGTTGCCTCACCTCAAGAAAATTGGTGAGGTGAGGGAATTAATACAGCTAAAAATAATTTTAGCACAATGCTATAAATGTTGTTGAAAGAAATGTGTTCAATATCTTCAGAGAACATAAAGGAGAGAAAGATAAGGAGGTCAAGAAAGATCAAGGAGGTAAAATTTGAGCTGGGCCACGTGATTTCTTTTCCTCTATCCCAGCCACTAGTCAACCAGAATTGGCCTCTTCCTCTGGCTGTGTATCAGATTCCTTTACTATCCATGATATCTGAAACCCCAAAGTGAAGTGTGTCCTGTATACCTTCAGCTTGAGTGTGCAGATAAACAATTCTCACTCTCAGAGAACCTACTGTGTAACTGCATATTCTATTTGATGACGTTATAAAGGAATACAAAAATTTAGATCAATAAAAAGTCCATCATTGGTGGTACATTAGTTCATCATTTACCTTCCATCATGGGATTACAGCTAATCTAGAATGAATTTGTAATCATTTGCTACCCTCCTATTAATAAAAGTTTAATTTATTCACAGTTGACTTGGAACATCACATAAAACCTGTAGGCTATTTTCATCCTTCTATTTTTACTAGAAAGATTCCTGCCATAATCTTCTAGGATTACATGTAAAAGTTTTTCTCTGTTGGCCATGTGTTTGGTCTTCTTTGGAAAGATGTCTCTTCAGGTCCTCTGCCCATTTTTAAATTGGATTATTTGGGTTTTTTTGGTGTTGAGTTGTATAAGTTCTTTATATATTTTGGGTATTAACCCCTTTTTGGATATGTCATTTGCAAATATCTTCTCCCATTGAGTAGGTTGCCTTGTCATCTTGTTTATGGTTTCCTTCACCATGCAAATGAAAAGATGCTTAACATCACTAATCATCAGGGAAATGCAAATCAAAACCACAATGAGATATCACTTTACACCTATCAGAATGGTTTGAATAAAAGAGAAATAAGAAGTGTTGGTGAGGATGTGGAGAAAAAGGAACCCTCCTGCACTGTTGGTGGGAATGCAAATTGGTGCAGCCACTGTGGAAAACAGTATGGAGGTTCCTCAAAAAAATAAAAATAGAATTACCATATGATCCAGTAATTCCACTACTGGGTATCTACCCAAAGAAAATGAAAACACTAACTTAAAAAAATTCATACACCTCTATGTTTACTGTAGCATTATTTACAATAACCAAGGTATGGAAGCAACCCAAGTGTCCATGGATAGATGAATGGATAAAGGAGATGTGAGATATATATATATATATAATGGAGTATTACTTGGCCATAAAAAAGAATCTTGCCATTTGCAACAACATGAGGGGACCAAGAGAGTATAATGCTAAGTGAAATAAGTCAGAGAAAGACAAATACCATGTGATTTCACCCATATGTGAAATTTAAGAAACAAAACAAATGAACAAAGGAGAAAGAGACAAGCAAAAAAACAGATTTTAAATATAGAGAACAAACTGGCCGTTACCAGAGGGGTGATGGGTAAGGGGATGGGTGAAATAGATGAAGGGGATTAAGAGTACACTTGTTGTGCTGAGCACTGAGTGATGTATAGAATTGTTGAATCACTATATTGTACATCTGAAACTATTATGACACTGTACATTAACTATACTTCAATAAAAATAGTTTGGATGTGTTCTCTCCAGATAGGTTCTAGATTTAAATTACCTGATTCCGAACAGTAATTTCTTTGACATCAGCCATAGCAACTTCTTTCTAGATATGTCTCCTGAGGCAAAGGAAACAAAAAGAAAAGCAAAAATAAATATTAGGACTACCTCAAAATAAAAATCTTCTGGACAGTGAAGGAAACAATCAACAAAAGTAAAAGGCAACCTATGGAATAGGAGAAGATATTTGCAAATGAGCTATCTGATAAAGGGTTAGTATCCAAAATATATAAAAAATTAATTAAGTCTAACACCCCAAAAATGAATAATACAATTAAAAATGGGCAAAACACATGTATAGACATTTTTCCAAAGAGGACATACAGATGGCTAACAGACACATGAAAAGATGCTCAACATCACTTATCATCAGGGAAATGCAAATCAAAACTACAATGATATATTACCTCACACCTGTCAAAATGGATAAAATCAACAACACAAGAAACAACAGGTGTTGGCAAGGATGTGGAGAATGAGGAACTCTCTTGCACTGTTGGTGGGAATGGAAACTGGTGCAGCCACTCTGGAGAACAGTGTCAAGTTTCTTAAAAAAAGTTAAAAACAGAACTACCCTACCATCCAGCAATCACACTACTAGGTATTTACCCAAAGGATACAAAAATACCAATTCAAAGGGATACATGCACCCTGATGTTTATAGCAACATTATCTACAATAGCCAAATTATGGAAATAGCCCAAGTGTCCATTGATTGGTGAATGGATAAAGAAGAAGTGGTACACACACACACACACACACACACACACACACACACACACACAGGAATATTACTCATGGCCATAAAAAAGAATGAAATCTTGCCATTTGCAATGACATGGATGTGCTAGAGAGTGTTCTGCTAAGCGAAATAAGTCAGTCAGAGAAAGAAATATACCATATGATTTCATTCATATGTGGAATTTAAGAAACAAAACAAACAAGCAAAGGGGGAAGAAAAAGAGAGAGCCAAACTAAGAAACACTCTTAACTATGGAGAACAAACTGACGTTTACCAGAAAGGAGGTGGGTGGGGATGGGGGAAATAGGTGATGGGAATTAAGGAGGACATTTGCTCTGATGAGCACTGGGTGATGTGTGGAAGTGCTGAATCATTTTATTGTATACCTGAAACTAATATTACACTGTATGTTAACTAACTAGAATTTAAATGAAATCTTAAAAGAATAAATTATCCAATTCCTTTTGTTAGTGGAAGTGAGTCACCATTCTATTTTGGGGTACCTAGCCCCACTGTTTTTTATACTTCTCCCACTCAGCTTGCCTGAAGATTAACCATGTAACCACAGTCATGGAGTAAGATGTGTGAGATGAATCTTTCAAATTATTGAGATATGAAGAGATGCCTAGCAATGATGTTCTAATATATTTCTCAGAAGACGTTAGCCCTTTAATGAAATCCGAGGGGGACATGAATACAAAACATTTATTGGAAGAGTAGACAATTTCTAAAAATTCAAATTATTAATGCCTTACCAAAGTCTCCCTCTCTTTTTATGACTTATCAAACATTTTAGATTAGGTGCACTTGTTAGGTGCCATGGACAGTTCTAGGTACTCATAGGTATCCGATCATTTCATTTTTTTTTTTTTAAAGATTTTATTTATTTATTTGACAGAGAGAGAGATAGCGAGAGCAGGAACACAAGCAGGGGGAGTGGGAGAGGGAGAAGCAGGCTTCCCGCCGAACAGGGAGCCCGATGTGGGACTCGATCCCAGGACCCTGGGATCATGACCTGAGCCGAAGGCAGACGCTTAACGACTGAGCCACCCAGGTGCCCTGATCATTTCATTCTTATAACAACCCTATAAGGTGGGAACTATTATTATACACTCTTTGTGCAGGGAGCACAGAGAGATTCAGTGACTTGTCTAAGACCTCACAGCTGGTAAAGAGCAGAGCCAGGATTTAACCCAGAAGTCTTCCTCTAGAGTTCAAGTGGTATCTACTCTACTCTACTTCCTACCCGGGGTCTAGTCTGAATCCCTAAGCCTAGAAATCCATTCCCCCTCCACACTCAGGTCAACATTTCATTGCAGCCTCATATGCACTACTCTTCATGAACAATACCCCTTCTGTTCCTGTACTGGGCACACTCTGAACACACCAACATTCAACTATTTCAGTTCCTCTGTTCTCATTTTCCCCTCTGCCTCTGCCCAAAAGAGTCTTAGCAAGCCCAGCTCCCACCACATTTCCTGCACATGGAGGCGGCCAGCTGCTGAGACACCTGCTTCCCAGGTATGCTTATTACCAATACCACCCACTTGGGAATTAACCGTACCAACTTGAGTGACTGCCCTTCTCCATTGTCTCATGTTATTAAGAAATTACTTCCATTATGTAAATATCTTATTTTCCCAAATAAAGTGTGAGCTTCTCAAGCTCAGGACTATGTATATAGTCCTTAGTATCCTTCACACAGTGTGAGATGTTCGGTAACTACTGAATTGTTCCCTATGGATGTCAGTGCATTTGTAACTTTCAGGATGTTCAGACTGCTTTCAGGATGGCCAAAGAGCCATTTGACATAGATAGATTTTAGTCAGATCCTCTGGAACAAATCAATTTACTCCCCTTTTATGGCCCAGTGCTCTTACACGCCCCTCAAAAGCAACAACAACAACAACAAAAACAAAAAACAAAGGAGCAAAAAATAAAGGCTGGATTAACTTTGCCGAAAAAGAAGGAAAGCAATATTTCTTAAGCACTATCTTTTTGAAATGTTCACAAAAACTCTGAAGCAGATGTCCATTGGCTCTGTTAGAAAAAAAAAAAAAAATCACTGAGGAAAATGAGGATCTCAAAGGGAATATTTTACTGGGGGCTGGTATGCTAACTTCACGACTCAAGAGCAGAGCTCTCTACTCAGCAGCATTAACCTTCTTGCTTCCTTCCAAGTGGTCAGCCTGTGCTTGTCAGTGAACTGGAGTCCAGAGAAGACGTTCCCAAAATTGTGTGCATGAGAATCACCTGGAGGGCTTGTTAAAACACAGATGCTGCCTGCCCCTGCCGATTTCAGATATACCTGGCCTGAGGTAGGCAGAGGATTTGCGTTGAAAACAGGTGAAGTCTGCCAGCTGAAGCCCACGCTGTTGGTATGGGGGCTACCCTTTGAGATCCTGCTCGAGAGAAAGTGGAAGAGACTTAAAATCAAGTAAACACTGATCTCTCCTAATGTTTGTAAACTGTGTGTATATGTGTGTGTGTGTAAGAGTTTGTAGTTTCTACAGTGAAAATGTATTTCAGCAAATCATTAGGAGCCTCTCACCCCTCCAGCTTTAGGATAATTGTAAACAAATACTAAAATATGAAGTTTCTAGATGGCATGTGTACATGTTTGGGGGTGGCAGAGTTGGGATATAGGAGGTAGGAAAATATCCCCAAATCCCATGTGTCACAAGTTTTAACAATATTCATGGCCTTTTATTTAGTAATTCCACTTAGAGGGCTTGGACTTTATCTCAAGGAAATAATCAGAGATGCTTGGGAAAATTTGTGTTCAACGATGTTCATTGACATATCATTTTCATAGCCCAAAACTAAAAGCTAAGTACTGAAAAATATGAGCTTGATTAAACATATTATGATGCAGCCATATGAGGAAGTAAGATAGAGCTGTTAAACATTAGTCCTCTAAGAATATAGGAAGATAAGGAGGTAGGCTTATAATTTCATGAAACAAAAAAGAAGACTACAAAATAGCATGTAAAGTATCAAGTATACTTACAAGTATTTATTTCTAGAGGGCAATTTGTGTAGTGGGTACCTCTGGGTGATTACAAATTTTCCCAACTAGTCAGTTTCTAGAATATTCTAACATTTTCTAAATTTCCTTCAAAGCACATGATTTATTTTTATAAATAGAACATGTCCCAATAAATGGTTTGAGTATTTTTAAGCAACCTGTATAGCAGTGAATTTGAATTTTTCAGAAGCAGAAATGCTGCAATGGAGATGCATATTGTAGTAGTTAATATTTCTTGAATGCTAACCTCAGGCTAGAGGTAATACGTAGATTCTCTTTATAATTCTCACATTATAATAATATGTATAATCCAATAATGTTATTCTGCAATACTATATTTCTAGTGTGGGTTTGTGCATGCATATACATACGTATATAATAAAACCTGTTCTTATTCTGTATCTGGTAGTACTGAAGTACATAAGCGTTCAGAGGAGACTACACTCAAGGGACAATCTGTTGATCAAGGTTGTAACTTCAAGGGGCAGAAAGAAATATTAGTTTTGGCTATGTCTTTGATGACTACCTTTTCTCACCACTTCTGTCGGATAAGCTTCCTATCGAAGGGCTTTGGCCAGGCTGCTTCTCCCTATGCCCTTTAGTATAGGTGTACTATCCCTTCCGTCGCTCCCTGCCCTCTGGGCAACTATGCTTTTGGTCTCCTGCTATTGCTCTGGTTTTCCTGACTCTCTTCACACCTAGGCCTCTGCTCCCTGCCCGCCCCATGCTGGGTCATTGGCATGGATCTCTTCTTTGTGGCTGTTAGCCAGTTTCCTCTTTCATTCTCCATGCCTTTGACAAGGCTTAGACTAGATAGCTTCATCAGCATGTCAGGCATTCTCCCCATATTTAAAGGCTTCCTGAAATCCTAACCTCTTCATGAATCATAGCACCTGGCATACAGTGGGCATTCATTCATTCCTAAAGGACTCCGATTCCCTCCACACTAGAAATGCAACAGTGATTTCTGCCCTATGAGGCTCCGACTCAACACACACAACAAAGCATGCCTACTAAACCTTGTACAGGCTACTCTCACTCTAGATTTTTTCTAAAATCTTTGAGCCTATATTAACCTGAGAACCAACTTTAGAATTCCTTTAAAAGAAAGTATCTGTTTAAAAACACATCTTAATGAGGATGCTGGTCTTAAAACATGCCCCCAAAGTATTTGACACTCTTCCTGTCAAGAAAGGTGGGATCTGTGTTCCAGCCCATTGAATCTGGATTCTGTGTTTGCCTGTCAAAGAGAGTATGGAGAAAGTGATGCCACATCACTATATAAATTTAGGCCTTGAGAACTGGCATCATCTGCCACTGTCTGTTGAGCTACTCACTGTTGGAACTCAGCCACCATGTTTTGAGGAAGCCCAAGCAGCCCATGGAGAGGGCACTCTAAAGAGGAACTGAGGCCCCAGCTGAACGCCCAGCTGATAGCATCAGCCTTCCGGTCATGTGCATAAGCCATCTGGGAAGTAGATTCTCCGGTCCCTAGTCGAGCTGCTGGGTAAGGCAGACCCAGACCTTCTATGCTAAGCCCTGCCCAAATTACAGGTTCATGAGCTAAACAAATGTTTGTTGTGGTTTTTAAGCCACTGTTTGGGGGTGGGTTGTTACTCAGCAATATACAACTGGAACAATGGGCCTACTTGGTTATGAGGATGAGGTCTTCTGCACATATTGTAGTGGGTCTGCATTAGCGGGGCTCCGGTAGGTGGCTAAATGGCTCTGTGTAAGAAATAAGAGGATATTGGACAGTTCATCGTTGAACACAAATTTTCCCAAGCATCTCTGACATCTTAGCAAGCTAAGGAGCAGAGGAAGCAGAGGATGAAGGGAGGGAGAGGGCTGTAGCAATAGGGAGAGTGGCTGAAGCAGAAATGAACTCAACAGTCTGTGGAATTATCTAGCCCAGAGATGAAAGAGATGATCTAGAACAGGGATATCCATGGCTCAGGTTTAAGGTGTTTGCTAAGGCAGCTGGCTGCCATGTGATGATGCACCTGTTAATCTCTGTCCCACGCACCCTAAACCTTCCCCCAAATCCTGCTGTACATCTAGTTTCGAGTCTGGAATACTCAGGATTTGATGAGTGTGTGGCCTTAAAGTCTGCGGGGCAATGCAGTGCAGAGTAACGTAGTGAACACTTGAAGCAAAATGGAGAATGCAATTTGAGAATTCACTGGAAACAAGAGCTGGAAACCAGAGGTGACTCAGGAAAACATAAGGTTTATAACTGTCCTCCCCTCTTTCTCGCCCCATAACCCCCATCCCCTGGACATAAGCGAGGGATCCTGGATGTCTCTCTTTGTGGAACGTGGGCTCAAATCTTTGGGGGGCTTTGATCTTAAGGTTTATAGTGGCTTCAGTTGACTAGCGGTTGACTTATGGGACACGTTACAGCATTGATTCTCACCATGCACTGGGTCTCCAAAATGCGTGCCTGTAATATTTGTGCTTTGAGGGGATAAACACAATTAGTTTCCTGGGCCTCCATGTGGGCCCTCAGGGACACTTGTCTAGGTTGGTCTCTGGTGTCACTGGAGCATCACACACCTTGGTAGGTGCTCCTCACAATGCTGCTTAATGATGCAAGCAGTTAGATTCCTCCAGTTGGTCGGTCAGGTGAAATACTCTGGTACAGGGAAAGACCCATGCCAGACTTCTGATCAACCAACTGTAAGATAACAACTTGGTCTTGTCTGAAGCCACGAAGCTTGTGGTTACCGCAGCAATGGAAAACCAGTACAACCTGGATGTGAACCATTACAACAGAGAATCTTAGTTAAGTGAAGGATTTAAATTAGAATACAGAAGAAAGTCAAAATGTCCACAGCTTGCTTTTTGAGTCAAAACAGAGACAAACAGTGCATGTTTTCTTCAAAGTTACTTTTACTGGAAAAACAACAACAACAAAACATTTTGTTTTTCAAAAGAGTCAAAATAAAAGACTATTACACAAGATTGCACAATCACTTACGAATGCCGCAGTTAAAGGTAAGTAGGCCAGTCTCACAGAGTCCTTGTCTAAGTAGTTTTCTCCGTCTGCAACATACCGAGAATGTAATTCTCACAGCTGCTCGGCTGATTTCACAGTCCCATTGACCAAGCTCGCTGTGTCTTATAATTGAATCAGACCTTAGGTAGGAACTTTTCCACCAAGACTACTGTCTTGAGAGCAGTTTTAATGTTCACATTCTTTCCATTTACCTCTGGCTTTTTTCATAGGCAGGGGTACAATTCGGCATTACCCAATGTCTTTCTCCATTTACCACCCGATTTCCTCTCCTCTGCTTGGGACATAACTTCCACAGTCTTCACATTCTTTTCCACCACCACTGTCTTTACTCTACAATAATATGACTTACATGTAAATATAGAAACCTACATCCTCAAAGAGGAAGAAAAAGAAAGGACCACCTGCTAGAACACAGCTCCAGGTAGGATAGGTAATTCCAGGGAGCCCCGGCAAGGACTCTGCCATTAACACTAGCTTGTAAAAAGCAATTGTGAACTTAAAAAAAGAAATCAAATTAGATATGGTGTGTGTGTGTGTGTGTGTGTGTTGTTCTGCACCATTTTGAATTAAATAGGAATAAATCTAATAATACGCTCTAGTTGCAACACGAAACGAGAATGTTAACAGCTTACAAACACTGCTGGGAACGCTCAGTTCTCTTCTGAGACATGGGGCATACAAATGAGTCCAATTTGCAGAATCTTCCTCTGGGCCTTGTAGTCACACGTGCCACAGATGGATGTGCTTTCTTTCCAGAGAACCAGAGGCTGCAATTCTGATTAGATTCAAGCTCAAGGTACAATTTAGCAAATGCTACATGCTTTATTAATGATTTTATGCACCTGTGAGGTCTCTACTTAGGACCCAGAAGTTAGGTAAGAATATAGAAACAGTCTCTTGAAAATATAAATCATAGCTATCTGTATATCTTCTTAGAAATTATGAAAAAGCCTAACGAAGTGTACGAATTTGATTTTTATAAATAGCTTTCTAAAACAAGCCTACACATAATTTTTCCCCTCAACAGTACTGATAAAATACAGGGCACCTTCTTCTTTCAAGTATTTGGGTAAAATAGTATACCCTGAGAATTTGGGGTGCAAACCTACACCTTGTAAACTGTAGAATGAAACTCCTCAAGCACCACGTAGGAAAATGTCTACCATGATAGTTTTTAAACACAGAGACTATTACTGAATGTGTTTTCTCGTGCACATATATATATACTTATCATGAGATTATAGTCAATCTACTTAAGAATCAATACTGTCCTGCAGTCCAAAGTATTATTTCAGGTAGCATGAGCATTCAATTTGTAGCAAACACAGACTTTCATTTCTATGAAGTATGAAAATAATTAAAATGCATGAAATCTCTTTAAGAGGCAAGAATGATAAAGTCAAATCTGAAATTAAGAAATTTGTATCACTAGATAGTTCCTAGTGTTATAGGGATGAATTTGAAAGGTGTGCTAACATTTGAGATTTGTCATAAAGCTGTCAAAGTGTAATTTGGTTTAGCTTATTTACTCAGTGGTACATAGAGAGCCACATACATGCAAACATATAAAGACGTATACAGACATCCAGAGAGCCTATATATTAAGGCACGAACTGCATATTTGGGCTTCATTTAATCCTGAGGGCAATTTCAGTGAGTGCTCTTAAGAAAATATATTCTACTGGATTAAAGTTTTCATACTGGTTACAGATGGTTTCAGTTTTCCAGAAACAACTCAAATGGAGCCTATTTCAACCTGACCATTTAACCAACAGGGAGAAAGAGGAAATGGGTCAAGGTTTCTACAATGCCCCTTGGTTCTTCTGGAAAACTGAGTCCCACACGTTAACCTTGAGAGGAAATGGCAAAAACCAGACTCTACAATTCTAGTTCGACTCCAGTTTGAAGCACTATTTCGGAAATGCCACATGCTTTATCAGTGGTTTTGTGTACATAAAACATAAAAGGGTAGTGCAGCAGCTAAAGGGACAGTGTCAGGGTAATAGTTTTATGGATAAGAAGGCTTCATAGCCTCTTATTTTATTCCACTTAACTTTGGTTGGAACAGGAAGGGCACAACCACTTTATTCAAATAGCAAGGCAACCTCAAGAAATAATAAAACACCGAAAATAAGGATTTAGATTTACCGGGTGTCTTTAAAAATGTTCCTCCCGATCACTTGAGGTAGTAAATGGCCAGCAGCATTGGTTTGGTTTTTGTGGTTTGATGAAATAGGGAACCATAAAATTATCAATAAACAATGTGGCATTCATAGAATATTATTTTTAAAGTTACAGTTTTAACCACTTGGACATTTACTACGTCCTTGACAGCTTCTAAGAGGATGTGGCCTGATAGAGCTGACAAGTGAAAAGTTCTCTTTTCTTTCCTAGTTTCTGTACTAGTTTACCTCAATGTGAGAATTTAAGGCTCAGATCTGCTGGTGATAAATAATGATAAATAGCTTATGGGGTCCCCAGGCCCTTGGTAGGTGAGAACTCTACCGCATTGGCCAGGGAAGGAAATGTCTCTCTTTTTGAAGACCTGGCAAGCAGCTGACTACTCAATATGATCACTGATGATCATCACTCAATATGATCACGATTAGCCTTTTTTGTAAAAGCCACGCATGGTTTTAAAACAGTCTTGTCAACTCTGGTACTATCTCCACCCAAATCCTAGATCTGTTTGGCCAGATGTGTTCAAACACTTGAGAGTTCATGGTGCTGCTTTGAGTACTGCAGGTTGGAGATCTTTGAAATTGATTGTACCTCCTTCATTTAATATTAAGTGACCTTAAACCCAGCCAATCTCTGCAGAAAAGGAGGAACGGCTGATGCTGTAAGAGCCCTCCAGTGGTGAAAGATTAAGTCCGTTCTGGGGCGAAGCTGCTGCTGTACCTGGGTGGGAAGACCTCCGTGGCCAAGGACGAAGGCGTTCCTCAATACGGGACAAGGGCATCTCGTCTATGCGCAGAGGCTGTTTTATATTTTGTGCTTCATTTCATCGCTCATCAGTGCATTGACTGAATTGTGACCAGAGCTGACTATTTCTGCCTCAACCCTTTTCTTCTACCCAATAGTATTTCTTTTTAGAGCAAAATCCCTTTAAGAAAGGCCCTAAAGGTGAAATCGAGTTATTTTTCCTAAAGGAGTCTGATATGGGAAGCCTAACTACAAAGTAATGGGATTATGTAAATCATACAAAAATCAGTCCCGGGTTTTTACTCCCATCTTCAGGCGTGAATAGCATAAAATGCTGTGGCTTCGAGAAAACATTCCAAGCAGAAACCAAAGACTGATGATCATTAAAATCAAAACAAGGGTCTAAAAGAAATTTACCAGGATGCCTTGTCTTCGAATAAATAAATAGATAAGATTCCTTAAAGAAAGTCTGGGAGAACCTTCAAGTTATTCTCTCTCTTTAAAAGTAAGAAATATTCCAATGTGTCCTTTGTTGAATATATGTTGACATACTTATTAATGATGACAATCTAAATATTTATCTGTTCAATCAAGTCTTCAAGACTCACCATGAACACTCACTAAAATAACCTTCAGAATTGAGTTACAACTGAGGCAGTACAAAAAGTCGCTGAAAGGTTCTGTGATTTGGATTCTCGACATCTCGTAAGCCCATAAGGAGCAAATGATGCAATCCTAGGTCCTTGCTCTCGGTGTGGCTGGGGCTGGAGAGAATCAGAACCACTGAATCAGTTTACATTCCACTCTACCGCCCCCAAACAGGCCACTCCTCAGACTCCAAGCAATCCGTGAGAGAGGAGCATGCCACTACGAAGGGAGGGAATCACTGAAGAGGACCAAAACAAGGCTATCCACTCATAACAAAGGTTGGATTCCTAGAGGAAAAATTTTATACATTTCTGAGACTAAGAACTTAATTTTAAACACAATCACTGGCTCTTCAGGACTTCAAACCATTCTATTTTAAGGCAGCAGATAGCGTCATGGTGTTGTACCAATGGGAAAATGAAAACAAAGCCCAAGAGTTAAAACCACTAGTTTTCACAATCACATTTGAAATCATGCTAAACCCAATAAAAAGAACGTGTAGAACATAACCAAGGGAATGACTAGGCTTGACTGGTATATGATTCAAAATGCAGACCCATTGTATTTAAAATGGAACATGTGATCCAACTCTGCCATCTAATCTGAGAACCTCTAAGGAGATCTGTGATCCAAATTATTGATCTGCCGGCGTGCTTTACAACAGAACCAATCTCATTGTGTCGTATGTTTTGATTGAACTATGAGAACACTGAAGGGATGGTTATGCCTAGTCACAAGTACGGGAGGGAAAGATGAAGCGAAAGCTTATCTTCTGCTATTGAAGTATAAAAAGAAATCATTTTGCAATCATTCACTCAGCTTAGTAACACTAAAATAACACAAACTGTCTTAACAGGGTTGTTCAGGAAAATATAGAAACTTACACACTTGGTTTATAAGGAGCAAAAACTAAGAATAACACATGTAGAGGAAGTTTTTCAGCTGAATTCTTAGTGCTGTTACAACGCAACCTTCCGATTACAGAATCGTCCATCTTCTGTCTTGCTCCTATAAATAAACATAGTCAAAGAGAAGATCATCAGTTCTAAAAGTAAATCTCACTTTTCAAGAAGCAAGAAAAATGTCAAGATATATTTTATTTAACTATTTGGCTAATTTCAACATTACTAAATATGTTTGGCAATGTGTTTCTGACCTTACTTAGACATTATACTGACTTCAAGAAAGTGCCCAGAGTGGAACCTCTCTTTGAAACTTGAATTAAATCCAATCAACTGTTTGAAATGATTTTAGAGTTAAATGTTTAGTTTCACTGAAATCATCCTTAGCAGAGATAAAACAGTGTAATAGATATGTTCCTAAAACATCATGCAGAAATGATATTTAAGCTAAAGAGAAATATTTGAAATTTACCATTAGTTAGTAATATAGTTAAGGGAGTAAATTCTACACTGAGAATTCTTATAAGTGAACGATCACTGCTTAAATTACGTAGAATTTCATACAGTGCATTTTGATTAAACTGAGATACACCGTTTAGAGCCTGTAACTTAGTTAAATCCATTCTACACATTGACAAGTTCAAAATCCTACTGAAAATGAGCCCTTTCTGTCGATCTCTCTCTATATATAGTATATCTACTAACACTTTGCCTAAAAAAAACCATTTTTTTTTAACATTTGAGAGTTGATATTTGAATACAATATTATGAAGACAGAAATAGGCGTCCTACAGGTAATATTTGTTGGGGATTAAGAAGACTCTATCGTGTGAAAAATAACCTCTGAGAAGTATCAAATAAAAGCCATCTAATCAATTATATACAGTCAGAGTAGCTCAGCTAGGGATTTTTTAATCCTGTCATCTAAAAATTGACCTGTGTTAAATACGTAAGAAAAAAAGTCTATAAGAATAATTATGATTATTGGGACACCTGGGTGGCTCAGTTGGTTAAATGTCTGCCTTCGGCTCAGGTCGTGATCCCGGGGTGGTGGGATTGAGTCCCGAGCCCCGTGTGGGGCTCCCTGCTCAGCGGGGACCGTGCTTCTCTCTCTCCCTCTGCCCCTCCCCACCATGATGTCTTTCGGGCAGGTGCTCTCTCTCTCAAATAAATAAATAAAATCTTAAAAAAAAAAGAATATTTATGATCTCATGTTTGTTTATCTTATTCTTCTGTATTTTATATTGAGGAATGACCTTCAAGATGAAATGGGCTGTGGTAGGCTTGGAGACTTCTCATTTGCTAAATTTAAATTTTTGAACCTTAGGACATATAAAGCAGCAACAGGAAAAGAAACTATAATTACAAGGGGAGGAGAAGAAAATAGAAGACTAAGAAGAAGAATTTCAGATTCAAGGACCCAAGGATCTGACAACAAGTCAGGCTGAGTCCCTCATGAGGCAAGATTTTGTGAAGATTCCCTGGGAAGAGTGAGAAGGACACAGGGTGGTCGTAGGGGCAGGGGAGGGGAGGGGACTTGCGGACAGTGGTGGAGTGGGGGTGGGAGGCGAACTACGGGATGGTGAGAACAGTCTGAGAAAGGAAGGAGATATCTATTTATACAATCTACTGGGATCATTTTTTGGGATCCACAGCCCAGATATTGCCTTTCTATTCATTCACAAGACACTGGTTCTGCTTACATTAACTTCCCAGGAATTTTCCTTGAAATTTTGAAAATAATAAAGTTGCTCCAACACCTATTAAGGATAAAATAACAAAACCCACCAGTTTAACCTCTCAGAGGATCATGAAGAAGTCAGTAAAGATGAGAGGGGTGATGACACTGTGTCACCAGGCATTTGGCCTCGATGACTTCCCATGATTATAGGACCAGAACACATGACAGAGTTCGGCAGGGATGCTGGGTTAGATTTTCCCTTGTTCCTCACAGACCTGTGCCCAGACAGAGAGGAAAATCTCTACATGCAGCTGACAAGCGATATCCAGAGTTGTATAACATTCTGGAAGGCCTTGGTCCTAAGGTACCCTGACCCACAGCCAACTGGCCTGCCCCAAGAGATAAGCCAGCTCAAAGGGGACTGCAGGGCTGTGGGCACTGCCTTCAGTTGGGGGAAATATAAAGCAATCCTGGAAGCAGGCCCCTAATGCTGGGTACCCTGGAAATCTGCCTGGATAAGGGCCAATTTGCTGCTCTGGTGAGGGCCCCTCAAGGATGACGGGGTTCTGAGGCATTTAGGAGGTTCATAGCTGTTTGCTATGTCCTTTGTAATAGCGTTAGAACTCAATCTTCACAACACTCCTGCAAGGTATTTTCCTTTTACAGTTGAAGAGACCAAGGCCCAGAAAGGAAAAGTCACTTGTCCGAAGTAATACGAGCACTAGAATTTGAGCCAGAGCTGCCTGACATCAAGGGGCCTACACTTGGCCTTTAGTCAAAGCCCCACAGTTCTCCTTCAACTATAATGCATGAACCCATGCTACTCACGGGGACACCCCCTACCCACTCCTCCCCACGTCCCACAACCACCTCCCTATCCCCGCCCACTGGGAGTCACAGCCACCTCTAGAAGTTCTGAACCTGCCTTGAATTCTCTTTGAGGCATAAGATGTTCGAATACCTAAGGACGGCTAACATGGAGACTCAGTATCTGCTAGACCTTGCCAGATTCGGGGTCAATTTGTTACCTGATTCTGCTAGACCTTGCCAGATTCGGAGTCAATTTGTTACCTGATTCTCTTCCCCCTTTTCCCAGGGAAGGGAAGAGGGACAGTTCGCCACAAGAAACTGAGGCCTGGAGGCCAGAGAGCAAAAGAAGCGGGCATACAGGGTTCACCCGGGAGGGTGTGGGCCACAGAGCTCGAAGGGCCTGGGCTGCCGCTGATCTGTTCAGCTGGGACAAGTTATTTTTTCACCAGTCAAGCAGGAATTAGAAATAGTACGTTTTACTTTAAGAATCAAATGGCATGATATTAAGTCTTGATACATAATAAATGATTAATACCCAGTAGCTATTACTTTTCATTTATTATTAATTTTATAGGCAGTAGAGAAGAAAATATAAAGGCAATCCAATTGCGGAGAAAGGCACAAAAGCATAAGCCAGAAGGAAGCTACAATCCAAGGAAGGAAAAAGGGAGAAAAGGCGAAAAAGACATTAGGAAGATAATAAAAGAGCAGCTATAGATAATAACTGAGAGAGAAAGCCACAGCTAAGTGAGGGGAAAAACAGAAATAAACTGATTCAGGAATGTAATTCTAGAATGCACTACAGAGGAAGCGTCACGCTTGCACCTGCAGCCCTTCCCTCCACCTGGCCTGCACGAAGCCACGGGGAGTCCAGTGAAGCAGCCAGGCAAGGGGCACCTGTCCCTTGGGCCGTCCAGTGGGTGATGAAAACAAACGCACGCAGGTAAAGGCGAGCAGAGGGGAAGAAGCAAGGCGGAGCCTCACACTAAAGCAACCGAAAGCGAATGGGAAAACAGAGATCGTAAAAGAGAATGAAATCACCAAACAAAAAAGCAAAAAAACAGTAAAAATTAAATTCTCAAACCAATGGTCAGGGAAGACAGGGATGGGGAGTGAACGGGTGGGACAGACAACCAGGAAGGAGGGCCACCAAAGCAGAGCGGCCTTAGAGAGAAAAAGAGGAGGTGAAATGAAGAGCAGGAAAGAAGCCAGCTGGGAAGAGACTCTGGCAGAGGATAATTCGGGTTTCGAGTCCCAACTCTGTCCTCAGGGAAAAACTGTGACCTAAAAAGCGTCACTTAACCTCTCTGAGCCCCAAGTTCCTCCTGCAATTTTATTTTATGTTTTATTTTTTTTATTTAAATTCAATTAGCCAGCATATAGTACATCATTACTTTTTGATGTAGTGTTCAATGATTCATCAGTTGCCTATAATACCCAGTGCTCATGGCGTCACTAATGCCCATCCCCCGGTTACCCTATCCCCCCACCCCCTCCCTTCCTGCAATTTTGAACGCAAGGGACAGGGTTTGATGATCCGAGGAGCCCTGGAGGGCTGCCCCTGCTCCCAGCCCCACTCTCTTTCCACTTCAGCTGCTGCTGGGTGGGCTCTGTTGAGGGGGTGGAAAGAACCTGGAGGAAGCGATGAGGAAAGAGAGACCAACGTGTAGGAGCAACATAAAGCACACTCAGAAATGGAAAGACAAATGGATCAAGTCTTACAGGGAAAAAGACCAGACATTCAATGAAACAAAACAATCGCGTGACCTGCCATGGTGCAGGCGTGGTGCCCATTAAAGTTTTCTTTTGGGGCGCCTGGGTGGCTCAGTCGGTTGGGCGGCTGACTTTGGCTTGGGTCAGTGGGAGCCTCTTCCTCCCTCTCCCTCTGCCCCTCCCCCTGCTAGTGTGCTCTCTCTCTCAAATAAATAAATAAAATAAAATAAAAATAGTTTTCTTTTGTTATTATTACATATTTATTTTATCTTTATGTCCCTGCAAATGGCATTTGTGATCAAGTCTCAGTGAACGTTTTAAAACAAAAATACGGAATTGAAGTGGGAGGGCCGGAAAAAGCATGTTGGGGAAGGAAAAATACAGCTACGTGTGTCGAATGACAAAAAACTCAACCAAAAATAATCCCATCAGAAAAGGCATCAAAGACCCTGCGGAAAAGGGACTTTCAACCCAAAAGTCAACAAACGATAAACTGGTGTGCCTGGCACACTGGCATGTCACGCCCGGGGTCCCATTGTGACTACCAGTCGCTGGGTCACCGCCTGTGAACTGCCCTATCCATTGACCGCAATGTGTGACATCGTTACTAAGGAAGGATAAAGCAAATAATATCGCTAATTATCTTCTTAGCTGGGCTGTGACCTGGCAAAGTTTGGGGAGTGCCACCACCTGGACCACAGGAAGGCGAGAAGCAGCAAGACCCACCTGTGAAAGCTGAACCAAAGGAAATTCATAACCTAATCATCAGAGAGAGAGCACGGCAGCTGGTTATGCTCAGATATACACGAGAAAGCAAAGCTCCCTGTTACAATGTGCAGCTAAAAATAGACGATGAAATACTTATTATTTGAGCTGGAAGGAATATTAAAGGTTGAGACAGGACTTGAATCTTGGTCTCGCAGTTCTGCATGTAGGGGTCTGTGTCCTCCTGCTGGCGTGTGGGCTCTTGGCCTGGGGACCATACCGGGTCACCCGTGGGTTAGCAGCCCCACTGCAGAGTACACCGTGGCTGGTGGAGTGTAAACATGTAATCCATGTTCTTTGGATGAATGAGGGAATGAGCGCATTTCGTTCAAACATTCATTCATACAAATGTGCGGAGAGGCACAGAGGAGAGCCCCAGTGTGTTGGCTGTCAGTACAGAGCTCATTATGCTCTCTGCCATCCTTCCTTTGCTCCAGGCCTCCTACCAAGGAGTGCACAGTGTGGCTGGGGAGGCAAGAGCCCCTTCTGCAGGTCCTGGCTTATCTCATTCCCTGGGGATTGTGGCAAAGCCATTCCAGTCTAAGCCCTAGTTTTCTTCTCTGTGAAATGTTGTGATTGGATCAAATCACTGGTGTGACTTCTTAGTTGAAAGGGGCACCTAAACTCCTACCCTACCTCAAGGGAGATCTCTGAAGTCAGTCTGGTTTTCAAAGGAAATCTTCAACAGAAACCAGTTTCCAAGACTTCTCACCCTGACCATCCATACGAGCATCCGTTGATCATGAGTGTGTACGGTGTAATTTTTTTTACATATCTGAACAATGTTTACAATATTTTGCACACAAGAGAAAGAACTGCACACTTTTTTTTTTATGTATCTGACTTTCTTTGGAAAGCGGCATAGAACTCTCAGGAAGGTGAGTTTTGAAGGATTTTGGTTAGTTATCTGAGTTTGGATAGTAGATTTTTGCCTGTATATAAAATGCTAATCGTTAGTTCCTGACTAGTCTTCTTCAATTGAGAAGCCAGCTTTTGTACTTCTATCTTTAGAGCTGCGGACTAAAATAAAAGACTGTGCTTTCAAAGGGGAAAACTTTAAAAAAATTACTGTTCAAATCTCGAACACTCAAAATCCGGATTTATATTTGTGTTTGATGGCAACAACGCCATGCCTAATCTCTCCAGACTCAGCAGACAGGAGAAAAGCCAAAAGCAGTGGTTAGCGGGACAGCATACAAGTGTGTGCCCGGTTGCTCCCTCCCCTGTGCCCTGTCCTCTCTTCCCCTTGCTTCTGCACCTCCATGGCTCACACAAAGGCCTCCCGGGATTAGCTGCCCCAAAATAGCTTTAGGTAAACATACCACCTGTCCGATGATTACAATATTTTTGTCTAGAGGCTACTCTTTTCTCTCTGCAAAACTAAGTGTCTAATTCTGAGGCTCTTCCATATGCATATTGGTTTTTTTACATTGAATAAAAGATGCATTGTTTACCTTTAATCCCCACACCCCCTCTTGGTAATTGTCATACACCGCAGGTTGCAAACTCTTAGAGAGGAAGAATTCAAATTATCTATTTCTAGAGTGCAAGGAAAATGAGGCTTGGGCTCTCATCTGAATTTTTAGAGCAAGACCCAAGGATTTTTGAACGGTGGCCTAATGTCTAGAAGTCTAACAAACATAATGCATAGTAACAGTTCCTGAATTTGGAAAAGGTTTTATACCTTGCAATATACTCTGATGTCATCTGACATTCAGATAAATTTTGAGGAGTAGATATTATTGACACGAGTGTCACGAGTGCTAGAGAGTTTGCATGCCCAAGAACACACAGCTGGTAAGAAGACCAAGCTGTGACTCTAATTCACTGATCCCACTTCTTAATTTAAGGCTCTTTCATTGCACAAAGAAACAATATTCTTCTGTTCCTTTTAGTTCAGAAAGGAACTCCATCTCCCTTCTTGATTCAGTACGATCTTACAGAAAAGTGAAAGTCCTAGAAGCATATATGATGCCAACACATCCTCATCTGAAAAGAACAGGAAAATGAGGGGGCAGATTTGTCCCCACACTGCTGACACCTTTGTGCTCCTATCTGAAGGCTGCCCATGTCCCAATTTGCCAAGCCAAATTCACTTCTCCTGTCATGTTCCATGGATGTATTTACAGCAAGGATTCCAGTCTGTGAATGTGGATTAATTCGGGTGTTAGGAATCTACTTTATCTGATTTCTTTTAAAGGGGGCCAAGTGGAGGTTGATTATTTTCTGAAGGGAGAGAATGCAGAGATGAAAAGGAGCGTCTTACAGGGATTAGCAGCCCAGCATAGTGGATTCAGTCTGATCAGACTGGATCAAACCCAGCAGCCCATCCAAGGAATCACTGCAGCTGGAGGATCTCCCCCTTCTCATGGAGGTCAAGTGTGTGTGTGTGTGTGTGAGAGAGATATATTAAAGACCTTGAACTCGCCCTAGGAGAGAGTACTCTAAGTGTCTGGAAACAAAAATGAGAGCTTAAAATATACAGTCCCTTCGTAGAAGAAATGTCAAGAGAAAGAAGATGTGGTGGAGGAAGAGAAGCCTTTCTACAGACTTTAGAAAACCTCCGAACAAGAAAATGTCAGTGTGATTTTCCCTCCTTGTGAGGAGCAACTAGATTAACGGTGTTCCCTGTGATCTCTCAGAATATTCGTGCCTTCTGTCACTGGGGCTGCTGGGAATAGAGTGAAGCTCACTCCGCAAAATCCAGACCAGGTTTTCCTTTCTTTTCCCGGCCAACCTTCACCAAAGGCTAACCTGACAGATCTAAGGTTCACTTCCTTCCTACTCACCGGTGGGAAAAATACTCGGGCAGTTTGAAAAGGTCAATGGGGGAAAGGCTGGCTGCGGGGATTGAGGAGTGGGAAGAAGAGGAAACTTGGTAAGAAAACTAGCTCCTTAATCATTTGGATGGGGTTTTGTTCTGTTCTCCCAACATGCCCCTTTTGACAGACAGCCTCCCCTGCCACTTCAAACACAAAACAATAGGATTGCTCTTAATCCCTGAAAACTGATTATCAAAGTAACATTCACTCACCAGCAGCTACTCCGTTCTGCTTTCTGGGGACTGCTCATCATCTGTGTTCTACCACAAAGCTCATGGTGGTGCCATCAAAGGAAGGGGGGGCAATGATCCTCGGCCCCAGCGGTTGCGAAGTGATGCTGATGACAGGCTTGCCGTGCAGCTGGGCAAAGCCTTTAGCCCCCATGAGCTGGGATGTGGCTGCTGGGGCCGAGGAGGAAGAGGAAGCAGGAGACTGACCAGAGGCCATGAAGTACGGGGCCTCACTGAATGTGGCAGCTGCCTCTTTGCTGGGGGGCTCTGCTGCCACGGAGGAGAGCTCGCTACCCCCTGGAGTGTGAGCAATTGGCGTGGGCTGCAGGGCATTGGTGGGCAGCACCGTGGGCAGAAACCCAGGGTAGATCATGTAGGTGGGTCCATAGGCCCCAGGACTCAGGGCCAAGGGAGGCACAGGGAGGGACATGGGAGCCACAGCCTGCTGCTGGGAGGTCATGGGCACATCCACATACTGCCCCGTCTCAGGGTCGAACAGTCTTCGGGTCATGGGCTGTACTGGTGTGTCCACCAGATAGTACTGGCCAGTCGTCACATCCAGGAGCATCTTGCGCTGGGTCTGCTGGGGCTGTGGCTGCTGGAACGGGTCTGCGGGGACTGAAGCTGGGCCTGCAGGTGCTGGGGCAGGCATGCTGGGTGGGGAGAAGCACAGGACCTGGGGCTGGGCTCCTTGCAGGGTGAAGGGCAGCGGCGGCTGGTGGTAGATGGCAGTGGGGAGATGCTCTGGGCTCTGTGGCCCTGTGGGGGCGGCTACTGTCTCCCTGGGGTTCTCGGGTTTGGTACGCCAAGCTGGCCGGCTGGTTCCACTGACCTGAGAGCCTTTGGGACTACTGGGGACCTGGCTGCGGGCGCTCAGGGGGGGCAAGCTGCAGAGAGTGGCCGCTGAGGAGGCTGGGGGCCCCTCCCTCCCGGCCCCCGGCCTGCCTGTTAGCTCTCCGGCCATAGAGCTTCCTTTGAGGGGGATGGACAGGTAATTCTCACAGTCACTATGGTTCTTTTCCAAACTGCTGCCATTTTTCCTATTGGTCACCTCATCAGGAGGTGCCCGCGCGGCCGGAGAGATCTTGAGGGACCGGAGTCCCTGGGATTTGATGCCCTTTGCTGCTGAAGGACTCTCTGGAGAAGGCCCTTGGGGGAACTTGCCAGCGACACCCCCAGTTTTCTGGGTGCTGCTGGCACTCACCGTGAACACGTTTCGGTTGCTGGGGAGTGGTGGGAGGGGCTGCAGGGCCTGGGTTCTCTCCACATCCTTGTGGGCCGGGGGGATGTAGAGGGATCGCGGCCTTTCCCTGGCCAGGTTCTCGAAGGCGGCTGCCCGGGCAGAGACACTCTCAGTGCCAGGGTTGGAGTTTCTCCGCTGCAGACGCTCCGCAGGGCCCCCACGCAGCACCACGCCGCCTTTGTTTCCGGTGCCCCGCTCCGCCGGCTCACCCAGTCGTTTGGCCAGCTTGTCTGGATCCCCCTCTGCGCCCGCAGCCCCTTCCCTCTCCTCGCTGGCAATGAGCGACAGGACATGGCTGTCCATCATCACGGGCAAAGGGTCGCTTTTGCGCTTCCACTCCTTCCTGTTGAAGCTGTACAGCTCCTCCATGGACCTCACGGCGGCCGTCAGCTTCTCCAGGGCATTCCGAGAGGGCTTTGGGGCTTTCCCTTCCTCCTTGACCTCCTCCTCCTTGGCCTTCTCTGGGGTCTTCTGAGCAGAAGCCTTAGAGACGATCTTGAGCACAGGCAGGTAAGAGCCCTGCTCGGGCTTATTGGGGGCAATGGTGGCCACGGGCAGCCTGCCAGATGCCCTATGAACCAAGACGGTCCCATCTGGAGAGGACGAATTCAAGAACCGGCCGCCGCCGCCTTTGCCTACGTTCTCCCTCGGCTCCCGGTCCATGCTACCTTCCCTTGGGTTCACCACCGCCTGGCATGTAATCACTATGGGGGAAAGGGATCTGGATCCGCCCCCTGCAGCAGCCAGCTGCCTGGGCTTGGGCCCGGTCAGCCCCTGCTCTGGGGTAACACTGCCCTTGTCACTGCTGTCCCCTGACCCTTTGATTAGTTTCCTGACATCTCTCACCTGGTGGAGGGGGCCTTGGGCCTTGGACTTGTCTCTGACGTCTCTCACCTGGAACTGGGGCACTTTTTCCAGGTTGTCTCCCCGGAAGAGCTTCTGCTGCGCCCTGCCGTTGTCCTCAACGGTCTTGAAGAGGTTAGGGGCGCTGCCGCTGGCCAATTGGGGCGTGAGCAATTTGGCAATATTGAAGTCCGAGCTTGGCTGTTGCACGCTCCCCAGCCGGATCTTGATTTCGGGAGCCTTGGGCCGGATCACTGCCGTGGAGGTGGCTTGGGCGGCAGGGTACTTGGTGGCCTGCTTCCCCGGCTGCTTGTCCTTGGGCGTCTGCTGGATGTTGGGGACAAAGAGGCGCGACATGATGGTGGACTTGCTGGCAGAGATCTCTCCAAGATCAGCTCTCCAGTCGCCCCCTTTGGGAAGCTTCAGCTTCCCAATGGGGGCCTTTTCTTCCCGCTTCTCGGCCTCCTTCTCCTTCCAGGAGCGGAATGCACTGTTCTGACTCCGCAGGAAGATGCCTTTGACAGTCTCCGATGCGCTCTTTTTAATTTCACAGACTTCTTCAGTGTGTCCGTCCGCGAAATTTCGGCCGGAGACTGCATTGCTCTCCCGAGGAGCACTGGCTTTGAAAATTGGCGATTTGGACTCGGCCGCCGAGCCCTCCGCACCTGCATCGGACACGCTGACCACCGTGTACTCAGAGCCGGCCTCGGAGTGGCGAGAACTCTGCCTCTGCAGGCCCCTCTCCCGTTGCTTGTCCCCCCTGGCGGGACCCTCTGTCTCCTTGGAGGTGCTGGAGAGGTTACGGTGGGATGTGTCAGTGACTTCTCCCCTCTCCATTTTGAACTCATGTTCCCGCTGCATCTTCTTGGAGATGACATTTTTGAGCAGACTGGAAGCAAACTTGGACTTCTTCTGGGGGCCGTCGGCGCGGGAGGCAGGCTTGCTGCTCTCAGAGGCCTCCGAGCCGTCGTCCGTGTACACCGACCCGGGGCCCTTGCTGGAGCCTTTGGTGGTTCTGCAGGGCCCAGTGGCTGAGCTGGCTTTGCTCTCGCTGCGAAAATTCAGGGGCTCGAGAAGGGTGACCACGCGGGAGTCCGTCTGGACCTGCTTCTGGAAACACAGAGGTGTCTCCACGTGTTTGATTTCCCCCTCGACTTTGCTGACCACGAACTCCAAGGCTTTGGTCTGGGACTTCTTGGCCTGGATGTAGAGCTGGTCTGCGGTCGTCCTGGCCCCACGGCCCTTCCTCAGACCTGCGGCCACAGAGGCCGCACTGCTCCTGAGGAGGCTCTGCTCCACCCTGGCTCCAACACCTCCACATTTTAAATCCAGGAAGGTCGACCACCGCCCAAAGCCGACTTCGGAGAGTGTGGAGGACTCCCGGGAGCTGATGTTCAGGGCCTCGAAGTAGGGGTAGGCCAGGCTCCGGAAGGCCCGGGAGGTGAGGTTGCGCACCTCCTTGTCCGCATCGTCCAGTTCACTCACGGCACTGGAGGCTCCGCTGGAGTAGTCCGCCAGCTCCTTCGCCCGGATGGCCCCGCACCGGGTTTGCAGGCGAGCAGGGACAGCAATGAATTTCTTTGCATGGTCCTGAGCCACGGCTGCAGCCGGGTCTTGCTTCAGTGAACTTGAATTGTGTTCAGCAGCTGTAGAGACGCGGAGGCTCATGTCGCCTTCATGCTTGGCAGCATAAATAATGTTTTGCTTTTCACGCACGTTGCTAGGCTCATTTATAGCCCGGGAAGTCGGTTTGATTGATAGGAGGATCTGGCTTGCTGCACTCCCACAGCTGCTGGCCGCATCGGCTGCTGCCCCTGAAGCTGCGTCCGGGGGCTCGGGCAAGGGCTCACTCAGGGTGGCAGTGCCAGGCCCAGTGGGTGGGGGAGTGGGGTCACTGTCAGAGGGGCCGCTGCCCACTTCCGTGCTGCTGGTGTGGCGACCCCCGCTGTCTGCGCCAGGGCGCGCCGGGTCACTGCTGGTGGGGCTTGGAGTCTGGGTGGCGTGGGTGCTGGGAGTGGTGCTGAGGTAGCAGCTGTTGTCGTCGTCCTCTTCGGTCGGGGTGGTGACGTCCCCCGGGGTCTCGTCGCTGCCACCAAAGGAAGCGTAGTCCACGAATGAGTAGATCACGTTGTTGTCCTCGAAATCCCAGCGGGAGGCCAGTCCCACATCAAAATCCATGTCCTGCTCCACCTCACTCAGCTGGATCTCGTGGGTGGTGATGTAGTGAGCCTCCTCATTTTTGGGGGGGTCCCTGCTGCACAGAGACTTGGCAATAATGTCCCTGCACTCAGTTCCATCTCCCCCTCCTCCTCCTTCCCCTCCTCCTGCCCCTCCTCCTCCTGCTCTTCCCCCAACCCCCCCTCCTCCTTCTCCCCCCTTGGGCTGGCGGCTCACTGCGCTCTGGCCACTGTCACTCTCAAAGCCTAAAGACGAAGACGAGGTGGCCAGAGCCCCTGCTGATGTGGTGGTATCATCCATCTTGGAAAGGCCACCTTCTTCTGCTTTGTCCACTGGGGAGGAGGTCGAGGAGGAGGAAGATGAGAAGTTGCTGCCCTCATCAGTGCGGGAGAGCTGGGATCTGGAGAGTTCCGAGGCAGCAAGATTCTTCCGGGCGGTCGGAGCCTCGCTCTCTTGACCTCTGGGCTTCTCTTGGGCTTCCTCCTTGGGACTCCTGGGGGCCCTCTGCTCCCCCGGGCGGTGCTGCGGGGCGAGTCTCCTGGTGCGGGGACTCTCCCCCGGGGCTGCAGCCGAAGCACACATCTCCACATATTTCGCCTCTCGCTGGGAGGAGGCCGGTGGCCCCGGCAGCCGCCGCAGCTGCCGCTTCAGCTCCTGGTTATCTTGAGCTCCGCTCCCCGGGTCGCCCACCTCCCGCAGTCTGGCCTGCAGACTCAGCTCCCGGGGGGCGGCTTCCATCCTGAGCCCGAGCCCAAGTTGCAGCGACAGGAGGAGACAGTGGTGAGCGGCGCCGCGGCTGGCCCGGCTCCCTCCCTGGCCCTGGAGGGGCTGCAGAGTGGCCCTAAGCAGGGCCCCACGTGCCTGGCCCGGGCCCAAGGCTGGAGGCACCACTGCGGTTGCTGCCACCCCCTCCCGGTTCTTCAGCCCCTGTGGCGGGGCCGGGACAAGCCCGAGGGAGGAGGGAAGGCTCCCGGCAGGGGTGGCAGGGGTGGTCTGGGGCCCGAGGGCTGCTGCTCCGGCCGAGACTGTGGCCACCTTCCCGTGGCTGAGCTGTTCTGTCCAGTTGTTTGCCTGCCACCGCCTGCGGCCACGAGTCTGAATGCCATCGGCCACGGAAGGAGCAGCATCTGTAGGTCGACCCAGGGACTTCCAGAAATGAAAGGAAAGCATGTGCTGTTTCTTGTGAAGCCTTGTCCCTTTCCTGGATGGGGCGAGAGTGGGTCACGTCATTCCAGAAATATTTTTAGTGTCTATTCCCTAGTCATACCGAAACCACACTTGAGGGCAGAGAGAAGAGGCGCTGAGATGACAAGAGAAGGTTGAGGGTGGAGGGAGCCATGTGGGTTCTCACTGGAACCAGCCACATGCTCTATGTAATCTAGTACAGAGATGTCTAGCAGGCATGAAAGGATTCTTTACCCACTGCCATCTTTCACTCCCCAGTCTGATTAAAT
Organism: Halichoerus grypus; assembly: GCF_964656455.1. Lineage (NCBI taxonomy): Eukaryota > Metazoa > Chordata > Mammalia > Carnivora > Phocidae > Halichoerus > Halichoerus grypus. The sequence goes on from NC_135714.1 coordinate 81,329,012, forward strand.
GGGTTCTTCCCCTTGTTCTTACATAAAATCCAAATTCTGCGTTGCATTCCAAACAAATTCAGGACGATCCAGAAAGATTTCAAACTCTTCTAGACATATGGTAGGCTTTCTGCTTGCCTCAAAATCTATGCATTTTCTTTTTCTTTCATCTCAAATCAGATGAGTTCTGGTAATAAAACTTTTCATAGGAATAAAATATTCCATCCCTCTTTCTCCAAAGTTACACTCTATAAAACATAATCTGTTTGTTTCAAAATCGAAACCCTTCTAGAATCCTTACCGTGTTGACATGAAGTATTAAAAGGGCAATTTTCAAAGACTTAAGACATAACACTTTAAATATACTTTGACATATAGTCACTAAAAAGGAGCACATGGGGTCAAAAATGAACACTACTTCAAATCCCTACAGTAGCCAGTAGATCTCAAAAAAAAAAATTCCTTAAACTTCTAAAACCGTGGCAAGACAATAAACCTTCCATTAAATATAGCCTGGGCTGCAGCCTCATGATTCGTTTTCGCTGGCTGAATTCCAGACCTGCAGGGCGTGGAGTCAAAAGGCACAAAAGAACAACGAATACACTTACCCTTCATGAGTACAGTGTGGCTTGGAGGGAGGTTCAGAGAGGAAATGTGACCCGCTGGCATGCCCCACGGACATGAAGCCAAAGTCCTAGTTCACTGGCTCTGAGTTACATCCATTTCAGATAATTCAGTAGTTGTGCAAGGGAATTTGCCAGGCACCCCAATGATGGAGGTTCTCTGCTGGCCACCCTCAGAACAGATCCTTGGGTGCTATCAGTGGAGAACCACGACTCTTGGTTTTGGTGAGATCTGGCCCTCATCACCTGCCAGGCCTAATTTCACCACTATACATAGTCTATGTGTCACTTATGCCGATTGAATAAAGCGCTATTTTAAACATCCACATTTGTGGGGAACAAAAATAACATCATCACCCATCCCCTTCCAACATGAATGCCACCCCCGCACAGAAAAATGTTCCTTCCTCTGGATAGGCGTGGGGGTAGGTATGGAGTGGGAGCCCCTACCAACCGAAGCATTCACCTTCCCATACTCGAAATACGGAGACCACAGCTCTGCCAGTCTCCCCATGACAATTTGCTTCTGCCCACATCATTGCCATTATAAACACGACATAAGGAAAGACTGGAAATACCAAGTACCATAGTGTGGCTATAAGCCAGAGCGCGAGGTAGAGAATAAAAGAGAAAAGGAAACAGAAAGAAACAGATAGAGGGAGAGGAAGGGAATGAAAGAACAAGAGAAGAGAGAATTTGCTAAATTTGCAACCAACTTTTTTGATTATGGGGAACCAGACCTAATTGCACAAAGTCCTCGATTTTTAATGATAATAAAAATTTAAAAGTGATATTCACAGCTAAGAGTTATATAGCGCTTCCTGTGTGTGAGGCACAATTTGAAGCACTTTTAGATGTGAATGTATTAATTTATGTAATCCTCATAACAACCTGATGGGTGAGGTATACTTTTTATAGATAGGAAAGCTGAGGCACAGAGATGCTAAGAAATTATGGAGCAGGCAGTCTGGCTCCCGAGCTTGAACCTGAACCATGATGCTACAGAACAGAAGCTTGCTGGCTTCTCTGCTCAAATGCTCTCCGTGGCACCAAAAACACAATTAGAAGGGAATGATGCATCCGTTAGGCAATTCCATCCACATGACCACAAACAAACCATGTAACTGTTTCTGGGTTTGTTTTTTTTTTTAATATTACAACCTGTGTACACATTATGTACTCAGGGATTAAGGAACATGACCCTACAAATAAAATGAAATGAAATATAATTGGTTGCTTCAGGCAAGCAGAGTTAATTTCAATGCCCCATTTTAATCTTGCTTTGAGGCCTTGGACAATAAATCCTGAACACCGCCTCAAGCACTGTGGGCCATACACAGTCCAAAGAGGAATAGAAGGCAGGATTTCTGCCTATCAAGGCAATTATAGTCTAAGGGGGAGTTTTCCAGCACTTTCCATATGGCCCTGTCTGTTATGATAACTCGATGTATTTCAGCAGTTTCTCCTTGCAGTTGGCAAAGTACAAAATTGGAAGGTCAGATGCCCTGGGTGCAGGTTAAAGTATAATTGCTTAATGCCTGAAGTTATGAAAACCTGCTTCCAGAGTCTTGCTTCCCCCAGAGAGCACAGCCCTAGAAGAGCTCCCCAAGAGACAAAGAGAGAGGGTTATCCTAAAAGAGGTACTTACCTCCAAATTCTCTGTGCAGCTTTTTCTCTTTTCTAACTAAACGAAAGCCATTGTAGAAAAAACTCGTAAGAAAATCTTTTTCAAATAAAGTCCATTTCCAAAAAGTAAGGTTTCATTCAAATCACCAATTCTATTTAAAATTCAGACAAGCAGAGAATTTGGAATAGGACAGACTGTATTAAAAGATTGAAAAAAAAGAGAAGAAGAAGAAACTCATAAATGGAAAACAATAACCAATTGTAAGGTAAAGTCAACACAATTAAGAACTCCAAACTGCCTGCCCCCTGCATTTTCAGAGTTCTCTGTCAGTATATGTTACTATGAAATACTCATTTGGTAGCCATCAAGCCTTTTATTCCTTAATATGACTATAGTCATTTTTTTTTTTACAGATGAACTCAGTGATTGCCAACCTGATCTCAACTCTTGAGCAATTAACAGTGACTAATGTCACCAGCATTAACCCCTGTTAAGCAAGCATTCTTGCTTAGACCAGGCAAGGTATACTTAGTAGATATCTTTATATGGGATTTCAAAGAGCAACAAAGGAAATGACTCAGTGTCATTATTTTTATCTCTGTAGAGAAAGTTCTTAGCATTCCCTGAAAGTCTTGTGAAATGTATCATAGTATGAGAAACTTTAACATGATTCAAGAAATTGAGAATGAAGGCCAGGCTATCTACCAGTTGGAAAAAGGATATGGTTGTATTTCAGGTCCCTGACAGTGGCCTAATATAATAGACCAATATATCATTCAAAAGGAAGAAAACTTACCAGATATAGACCACTAGCCGAGAAACAAAGAGATAGGTTTCAACTTGGACTCAAACTAGAAGTCAGACAAAAGATTTACTAAACACAGACATTCTCAGGATTCTCTGGGAATGCAACAGGAGAGAGATATTTTCTGATTACTTCAAATTCTGTGTAAGGCTTCCCATAAACACCTGCACACCTCTTCACACACACTGATGTGAAGGAGGCTTTCTGTTGGCCACAGCTTAATGCCGGAGTGCGGCCAGCTGTTTCCCCTTCCTGGCCCAGGTGGGCACGCCTGAGAATTACATCTGAAGGAAAGGCATCACGTTATTTTTTATTTTTATTTATTTATTTGTTTTTGCCAGGGGTGCCAGGAAGTGTTTATTTATGTGGCTACTGAGGCAAATATGTGCTTTGGCTTGTTTAATCCTCTCAAAAACACCACGAGAGAGCAATGATTATTCCCATTTTATGGATAAAAAATTGAGGGCAGTGAAGACCTGTAGGAGCATGACTTTTCACAACTAATCGTGCTAGTGCCCTGACTGCCCAGTTCCGAGTGGCTCAAGCCCACCACGACGCTCAGCTGATGATGGAGCCCTCGGGCTGCGGAGGTCACAGGCTTATTGCCACTGCTGGCCAATTAGCTGTCCCACCAGCTGCCTGCACATGGGACCAGCTGGTCACCACAGAGTCCAAGGAAACGGAGTGGCAGGATTAGTGTAAAACTATCCCTGTGAATAAAGAAAACAGCATGTACCCTGAGGATGAATAAGTAGCACTATCTACTTGTGCAAAGAGCACGTTGTTGTAGGAGCATGCCATGCACATTGTAGATGCAACCCCTTAGCTATGCCCTTAAAACTTGGAAGGACAGGAAGAAACAGTTCACCACCAGAAATAAAACTTTGACGCTCAAGCCCGCTCACAGAGGGCGGAGGTGGTGCGAAAAGATTCTTTACTTTTTCCCCTCCAGTCAGGATGGGTGTCAAGGAGTTGCTTCTTTCTGGTCTCCCACCCTCCTCCCCCTCTCCTCTCTCAATGGTCTCCTAGATGTTGCCCTCCCTTTCCCATCTCCATTTCCCCCTGGCCCCTGACAGAGCTTCCATCTGGTTCTCTCTTGAAGGAATAGTGGAGGTTTTGGTGTTTCAGTTCTTACTGGATAAGGGAAAATTATCCTTTCCAGACCCGTCTCAAAGTGAAACGCTGACAGGACAAATAAATATTTCTCTGTGTAATACTGGCCATTTCAAATAGCCTAACTCTGTCCATTTCTCCAGACTCGGCTCTTGGCTATCAATTACCCCAGGCTTCAGGAGGCAGGGTCCCTGAGCGGGGAGTTGCTAAGGGTCCAGGACAGTGGGTCAGGGAAGATGCGTCATTAGGCTTTAAAAGTTGCTGGAAGTTTTTCCAGGTTGGAGTTGAAACAGACTTTAAATAACCAATCAACTCAGCTGGCTGTCTACAGAATAACACAAATGACATTTCTGTGATTTTAGACAGGAATTTTTTTTTTGTCTTTTAATTCTTCATATGGCATTTTGGGGCTAAAAATCATCTTTCTGTTTTCTGTTCCTTTGGGAAATATTTCCCTTTCCCTCATTTCTGATTTCAGACTTTAGCGATTTCAAACATGAGCCTTTAAAGATACACTTAATATTTTATTTTTCAGCTTTCTATTTTCTATGACTATTTGGAATATTATGAAAATTGTTTAAGATCTCATTTCTTTTCTCGCTTCAAATCTCACATTTCAATCTGCTCCAAACTCAAGTTTCGAGATGTAAATTAAGCAACTTTTTAGAAAACATTCTGACGGTTTCTATCTATCAAACAGAATAGGAATATTAGGGTTTAGTAATATATGTGCAGGGATGTTTATTGCAACATGTTGTGATAGCAAAAAATTGGAAATCACCTAAATATCAATCAGTAGAGGCATGGTTGATTGATTACAGTGCATGCATGCTATGGCACGTTGTGCAGACATTAATTCTGCAGACATTAAATGAACAGGAACATATGTTCCGGTCTTGAAAGAATTTCCACAAAAAGAAAATTACAGACGAAAATGTATTAGCATGATTCCATTTCAAAGACAACAATAATAAAACTCATTAAGGGAATATATAGTTGTATCAACAGGAGATGTATAGATGCATAAACACCAAACTAAAATTGTTTTTGTGGGGCGCCTGGGTGGCTCAGTCATTAAGCGTCTGCCTTCAGCTCAGGTCATGATCCCAGGGTCCTGGGATCGAGTCCCTCATCGGGCTCCCTGCTCGGCAGGAAGCCTGCTTCTCCCTCTCCCGCTCGCCCTGCTTGTGTTCCCTCTCTCTCTGTGTCTCTCTCGGTCAAATAAATAAAATCTTAAAAAAAAAATTGTTTTTGTGTACTGGGAAGGTAAGATTGAATGATTACTATAAAATTTTCCTTTACACAGCTTGCTGTTTGAATGATTACAACAAATATGCTTTTCTTTTGTAATAGAAAAAAAGAATTTTATTTTAGAAAAAAATTTATTTCCTCTATAAACTTTCCTTAAGTTAAGCCCATTCAGCTTAGAACTGAAGCAAAGACAACTCATACAGGGGTAGACCAAGACATGGTTACTGCCCTCTGCCCTCCCCCTCTCCTCTCTCAATGGTCTCCTACACATTGCCCCCCCCCCTTTTGCCACCCCCACTTCCTTATTTTATTAATGTAGGGGAAGAAGTTCAGAGAATTTAAGTGACTTGCCCAAGGTCACACAGTGATGAGTAGTGGACGAAGACTAGAATCCTTTCTCCTGATGCCAAATGTAGTGCTTTCTCCTGTATTGCTCAAACCTGGTCACCAAAATGATCAAATGGAAGAGGAGGCTCAACTTCGTTCTCCAAAAAATAGGGGCATATTCCCTAAACAAGCAAATAACTTCATTGTGGCATCAAGTTTTATCCTAAAAACTAATATCAGTTATATCAACTACTGCTTCATGCAAAAATATAGATGCATCTTACAAACGCAAGGTTAGGAAAAGAAGCCAGCTGCAGAGGAAATATACTAAGTGATGGCTACTGCTGGGGATGGCGTCAGAGAAGGGGCAGACGGGGGCTCTGGAAGAACTCCGTTTCTTCGTCTGGGTGCTGGTTGCCTGGATGCATCCACTGTGTGAAAGTATAGCAAACTGTACGCTTACGATTGTTCACTTTTCCCGTATGCATGTTAGGCACTATGTTCATTAAAAATTAATGTGATTTTTACACACAGAATATTCTCGTATCTGTTGTCATACATATTTCTTCAAGTCTTGAGATAAAGTTGATTGTTTATAGAAATATGCAGTATTCATTTTGCCACTTCACATAGCACTCGGCAAATTCTGGGAGTCTCTAGAAGTGTCAATACCCTGGTATTGATGAGAGGCATGGGGTCATGGCCATCTCTGGCCGCAGCAATAGGTCAGGATATTCTGGGACAGTCAATAGAGTGTTCCAGAGCTTGGGCAGTGGAGTCGCACTGCTTGAATTTGAATAATGACTCCACCTTTCCTGGCCATATAACTGAGGACAAGTAATGTAACTTCCTTTTACCCCAGTAGGGTACACCTCAATAGGGATGTGAGGATTAAATAGGATAATCCATTTAAAGCACTTTGTACAGGGACTGGCCCATAGTAAGCACGGGGATAAATGTTAATAATTGCTAACTATTGCTAGGCTGTGAGCAAATTTTAACCCTTCTCCCTTACACATGTCTCTCCCATCCTCACCCCCAAAACTAGGACACCACACATTGATTTGTACGTATCAGATGCTCAATATTTTTTTCAGTTGAATTGGGTCCAGTGATTCCCCGTGGTCTGTAGGAGAAAGTCCAATCTCCTTCAGTTTCATTTAAGGTTGCCCTTCATTTCTGTTCCTAACTATTTTCCAGGTTCAGTTTCTTCACTGTTCTATATTAATCCCCTGTTCCAATCACACAAGTCTAAAACCATTTCCAGTATGCCTTGCGCTTTTCTCTCTGAGTGTCTCTTTGCTTGTCTTGCATTCTTCCTACTTCCTGAGATAGCCTTCCTCCTCTGTACCTTCCGTAACTTCACGAATCTTTTAAGACTGATTAAATTGATCTCCTATGGCAATGCTTCTAATCTTTTTTAATTCACAAAACCCTTTGAGAATCTGACAACTTCAATTTGATGATTCTCCTGGAAATAAATATGTACTTATATATAAACCATCCCGTTTTGGAGGTTTCACAATCCCCCTAAACCTCGGTCCAGCCCCCCATCTCCGGTCTTTCGGCAACCATCACCATCACAAAGTGACTCTTACTCTCAGTGTCCACAGTAATTCCTCTCTGGATGAATACATTGTTTCTTCTTTGGCTGTTTATTCCCACTTTTATGTGTTTTTGTTTTTTTTTCCTCACACGGAAAATGTAAGATGTCTGGAGACTGGCCCATTATATCATGCAAGAGACTCCTGGGTCAAGTGAGATCTCTGAATACATAATCTTTAAAAGGTCAGGGGTCATCAATCAAGAAAGACTGTTTGCTGTAAGCTCAGAAAGCTGACCATTTTCTGCCAGCAGCAGGGGTGATCAAGGGTGCGAGGAGATCTGACTTTCACCCCTGAGCATGTAGGCTTAGTGGAATTACAAGGAAGGAGAAATCAGCCAGATACGTTTCAAGCCTGTGGACCCTTCTTGTATTTATAACAACATGTTTTCCTAGTAACAGTTTATTTTGCTGAAAACATTTAAATAAAAACTTCCAGAGCCTCTCTGAGAAGATGGTTTTGCATTCCCCAAACACCTGCCTGATTTTAATGTGCTACTATTTTAGTCCCTGTAAACATATACTCCCTTCCATATGACTGGAGTTGGTCTCTGTATAATTATCACACACACGGCCTCTAAGAATAGAAATAGGTGCAGAGGATTTTTTTTTTTTTTTTTTTGGCTAACTCTGGTGAACTGTGCTCTCTGTATGCCTTTAGTAGCTAAAGAAGCAAACTTACGGGCAAGAAAAGCATTTCTAACTCAACACAACACACTTTTAATACGGCAGTTCACAAAACATTCTCTGACTTTGGGATATGATCTGGATAAAACCTAACAGACTATTCAAAAATAGTCCTGAATCGCTCGAACCTCATTTCCTTCTCTATTCCTCATGAATTCCAAGATCTGACAGATAGAAACCCCACCTTAGTAACAATCAGATTTGGATTCGTTCTTGGGCCCAGGAGACATCCATCCCGTGGGCCTTCTTGCCCTCTGAAGGCCCATTTAATTCAGAGGAGTCACAGACTGGTTGGGCTTCTAGGACCGTGCTCAAGGTAAACAGCAAGTAAGACCAAAGTTATCCTTGGAAATCCCGTAAGTTGCTCGTAAAGTGTGATTTCATGGTTTTGAGTATACAACTTATATAATATAATATGTGAATCTGCATAATTATGTAAAATATGTAACATATAAGTGCACGTTTATTCAATATATAATAATTACAAAATAACATTTGGTAACATTTTATTTCCAAGTCTCCCACCCCCACAGAGTGGTTGAATTTGCATAAATCAAATGCACTTGAATTCAAGAATGCTATTTCAGACATTAGAGATACCTTTTGGCCTCTGAGTTCTGTCCTAAAGCCTTGCTTCCTGTTCTGGGCTCAAAACAAGCCCATTTGGGACCAGTTGTATACCTTAGATACTGTTTCCATGCAAAAAGTTTAATGAATACCAACAATCTTAATCGGCCAAATCAAATAGTCACACGAAACCTGTGTCTGGGCACCACCAGACCCATCTGATTATCTAGAAAGACTGGCAGGTTTTTCTTTCCCAGACACAGCCCCGTTCTTTTCAAATTCCTATTTGTTATTTGTTGCCTTTCTTCTATGAAATGATTCGCTCACCTGGTTGACTTTTGGAGCAGTACTTGAGGTTTTTTTTTTTAAGCCATTGAATTTAAAATATGTTCCATTTCTAATACTGTAGCATGCAGTACAACATAAACTATTTGAAATGGCTGAAGTGAATGCTTCACGTAGGTGTATTTGTATGTGCAGTGGGAGTGGGGGTGGGGAGGACTGGAGTTCACAACTTCTAAGCAAAGTGTTTTGCCTCTCAGAATGGACTTCTAGACCACACAGTTACCCTTTTGCTGGGGACGGGTGTGTCGTCCTCAGTTCTCACTTTGCAGAGCTGCACTTTTTAAAGTTCAGCTCTGACAGCTGCTGGTACAAAGAGGACCATATGAAGACTCCGTGGAGAGAGTAAGAATGTTCTCCCCTGTGTCTGGTGAGTAGAGAATGTAGAACACTCTTAATGAGACACCAGGCAGCTCTGTAACTGTGGTAATAATAGCTAATAGGGTCAGAGTGAGGGTTAAGGGAGGTAAGACATGCGAAGTGCTTAAAATGTCGTCCAGAGTACAGGGAGGCTTCCACTGGTGTTGGTGCTGCGCACAAGGGTGGCCTCATGACTCCAGACACCCTGGGAATGAGTTTCGATCATTTTGGATCTTTTTGGAACCATCTTGTGAAGTTTCCATAGCTTACTGGCCCAAGATACATCCAAGGTATATACAAAAAGCAAGCAGAGATCATCTTTAATACTCGATATTCATTTAGAAACAAAGATTCAGCCAAGCCTTTCCTCTTTGATAGCCTCAGGGGGAAAAGGAGTGGGCTCGTGATTTCCCTGTTGGAGGATGAGTAGAGATCTGTAGGAAGAATGAGTATGTAGGTCATTTAGTTCAACCTGCTTACTGTAAGGCCAATAAAATGGAGAACAGGGAATACACCAAGATAACGAATACTTGTCACCATCAGTAGGTCTATCCTACACTAGGTCTTCTCCCCTCATTTGTCAATTTCCATGGAGAAAGGAAAACCAAAATCACGTTTAACCATGAAATTGAAACACAACCCAATCTCCTTTAAAGAAAGCAAACTCTATGTAGATTTTTAAATTAATCCTGCTACGGAGATATAACTAAGCCCACAAAGTTTTCAGATACTCGACCAAAGCTATATTTGAGCGGAAGCTCCTACACCTTTAGATGATCTTTGAAAGAAAGATTTCCAAAGTAGCTTCAAAGAAATTCAGAGGAAGACAGGCTACGAGGGAAGTAGAACTCTCCGGAAGCCACAATGGCCACTAAGAGAAACTAGGCCTTGCGGTCATCTCAAGACATGTGGTCAGCCCAAGACAGCTCAAGACATGAAGGCCTTCCCAGCCTTACAGAAGAGGAGAGCCAACTGTTACATCCAGGCCTCAGGAGAAGTGAAAGACTGGATTGCAGGGAAGAAGAAGCGTGGTAAGGTCTGTGCACCAAGAAAGTTTTGCCAACAACCCCATCTGTGGTAAGCTCTTTGACACTTGTGTCTATCGAACCTAAACCTAGGACAAATCCAGTAGCAATCAACTATGAGGGTGATGTCAGAGTAGAAAGGGTCTGGGTCTGAAAGAGCTGGGAGGGATTTATATTTGGGGCATCTGGAGGCATTGTGGCTGGGACATAGTCATTATTTAAAGGACTTGAAGTTATAACCATGGAAAAGGGGTAAGCACCAAATCCAAACCAGATATGAAGACAGAGATGAGAAAACAGCAAGGTAAAGAGAAGGCTAAGATGCAGGGCAGACAGAAATAGGTTGGGGAACGTGGTTCTGAAGCAGAAACTGGGAATGATTTACCCCAATCACACTTTATACTCAGCACTCCATCAAAACTGCTCTTGTAAGAGTTACAGATGAGTCCTTGGATTGAACAATGGTTTACACTGTTTAATACAAAGGTCTACTTTTTTCAGCAGCATTGGACACAGTTGATCATTCCTTCTTCCTTGATTATAAGTTTCTTCATTTGGTTTCCGGGAAACTACGTTGCTTGGAGCTCATTCTTCCTCATTGATTGCTCCTTCTGTCTTTCATGTTTGTTCCTTTTTTCTCAGTACACGGTCTTCTTTTTTTCTCCACATATACACTTTCACTTTGTGATTTCACCCAGTAACATTCTGTACTTTCAGTATAATTTACATAGCAATGATTCCCAAATGAATATCTCTATCCTAACCTATCTCATGAACTCCAATTCAGGTCTCTGCTGAGGTGTTTAATGGACACCTCAAACTTCATATGTCCAAAATTGAACCCCTTGTTTTATCCCCACATCTCTTTTACTTGTAGCTATTCCCATTTCAGCTGATGGAAACTCCATCCTTCTAGACGCTGAGGCCAAAATCCTTGGTGTCATCCTTGAACCGTCCCATTCTCTCACATCCTGGCCAATCCATCAGCAAATCCTATTGGCTCTGTCCTCCAAATATATCCAGAGCCCTCCCTCTTCTCCCCACTTCCTCCTCTTCCTCCCCTGCTCTCAGCTCCTAGCTTCTCTGTCCCGATTACTAAAGCCGGATCCCAAGCCTTCCTGCTGTTTTAACCTCTCCCCTACAGCCTAACTCCAGCAGAGCAGCCAGATTGTTTCCTTCTGGAAGTGTAAGTCAGAGCATGTCATTCTCCTGCTCAAAACCCATTTCCCACAGAGTTAAAGCCAGATTCCTTATAATATTCAAAAGACCCTACATGAGATCAACCCCTCCCCGCAACTTCTCTGACTTCATCCTTATTTCTCTCCCTCTTGCTTGCTGGTCCAGCCATAATGGCCTCTTCACAGTTTTGGAAAACAGGAGGCACTGTTCTACTTTTGCTGTTTACACTGGCTATCCCCTCTGCCTGTAACACTCTTCCCCAGTTACCCACATGACGACCTCCCTCTGCCATTCTTTAAGTTCCTGCTTAAGGTCAATTTCTCCATGAGGTCTACCCTGGCCACCCTATTTAAAATTCCAAACTGCTCCCAACGCCACTACTCTGATGTCCTTTCACTGCTCAAAATTTTAAATCGTACTTACTATCTTCTCATATATTATAAAACATAATCCTTTACACTCACCTATTATGTTTTCACATGTGACTATCTGCACTGTTAGAATAAAAGCTCGACGAGGGCAGGGTTTCTGTCTGTTTTGTTGACTTACATGTTCCAAGGGTCTAGCAGAGGGCCTGCTATGAAGTAGGTGCTCTATAAATACGTGTTAAAGAAATACATGACGTAGAGAGTAAGGGGGTGAGTCTTGAGGCTCTGGGGAGAGAAGACTTCTAAAGAAGCGTGAGAGGTGAAGCAAGAAGACCAGCAAGCAGCCTAGCATTCCAGCTCAGGTGAGATCTGATGGCACTTGGACAGGTGGTAGCAGCTGAGTAATCCCGTTTCTGGCCCATCCTCCTTATCTGAACAGAGCTAGCCTCACTGTTAGCAAGTGCTGTACAATATGTCCCCATCTGGTCCTGGCCTGACTTCTAAGTTTTGTTAGATAGCATCTCTTTAAAGCCCAGCTCCAATGTTTATATCCATGTGAAGCCAAAACAGACTTGTGCCCCACCCAGCTGAATTCATTGCTACCTTTCCTTGTCTCCACAGTATCTTGCCCATACCTTTTCTGTAATGCTCATTGCACTGTATGAAAATTAGAACGTATATCTTTACATAGCCATAAATTTGTGCTTCCCCTGGTAGATTGTGAGCCCCTGTGAACAGCAAATATGTTTCGTTGCTACTTATCTTTGTAACAAAACCAAGATTAATGCCTGCCCATGGTAAATGGTCAGCAAATAAATAACAATTATTTTAGATCCAGCTCCATTCATTTCATTTTAAAGAGGGATATCTTTTTGCCTTGAACAGTTCGCATGTAATCATACGGTCACAACAGATGCAAAATGATTCTTTCTCAGAGAAGTCATGCATTTTTACAATTTTTTAAAAAAATTTTTTTAAGGAGAGGGACCGCCATTTCTACAATTAAAAAAAATTTTTAATGCAGGATCGTTCAAGCATCATATCCTGTTTTCTGGCTTTGTTGTTGTTTTTTTACCAGAAAAAAATTCAGAATTTCAGGCGAGCACTCATTAAGTCCCAAGTTTGTGGCCTTGAAAGCGAAGCATGTCTTCAGCTCTAAAGAAACAGATTAAACCACTTGTGCTGTCAGCTTGAAGCATTTGGAAGCTGGCCAGAACTGCCTAAGAATTTTTTTTTCTTTCTTATTCTCTTCCTTTCTGCCAGGCTCTCACAGTGAGTTCATTTGCAGAATCAAATGAAAACCAATCCCTTTTATGCAAACCTTCCTGAGGCAGCAGGGCTATGTTTGGTCACAAGAGCAGTGGTTCGTGCGGTGGAAGGCCGGGTGGTGATTTCTCCCCCGCCAGGCCTCGCCAAGGTCCTCCCCACCACGCAGTGATGAAAGGAAGGATCAAACGGCCCTCTCAAAGCCAAGCTCCATCAGACTTGCCTTTGCTAAATATAGTGCACTCCAATAAACACCATTGTGAATTTGCAGTTTGCTTGCTGGCGAATGTATTGCCTCCTCCATCAAAATTTGATGCATTCATGGACGTATTTAGATCTTCCTGGACCCTCTTTGATCGACTACAATCCGAAGCAAATTTTCTTTTTTATTTTAAAAATACGTTCAATCGTTTCCATTCGGCACTTTAGATAAATTAAAAAAAAAAAAGAGTTCTGAATCAGGGAAGGCTGAATGAATAAAGTTTAACCACAGACAAGGTTGCGATCTCGGCAATTCTTAAAAATACCACCTTAGGTCAGGCTGCCAAGATCTATGTCCTGTGTCCATGAAGTGGCTCTTCCGCCAGTCAGATAAGGACTGGGTAGATCAAATTAAGATAATCATTGCTTTAGACAAATTCTCCTGAGCAGTGTCTGCTGATATAATTGTCAGAATATGCTCTGTGTTCTTGTCTGGAAGGCTCTGATGGTCAAGGTGCTGTACTTATTTTTGGTTGACGTTCACCTCTGATCCTGATGGAAAGTAAACATCTTTGTTCTGTAGCCAGCACCTGATCCTTGGGCTTCTGTTCACTCTTAACCTAAAAAAAGATCAGGAGACAAAGCACACCCGGCACGCAAAGTTCAACAGCAGTTGGGGACAGGGACAAAGAACACTGTCTTCGGCAGGAGGATTAGGGGTCACCACCAGAGGACGGGAAGTTTTGAGCTGACTTTGGCCCCCAGGGCCCTAAGCAGGTGGGAGAGGCATGGGGATCTGAATAACCACCCCCGGGCAGAGCCCACTCGCTGTGGTGCGTGTGAGAGGTGACACTTTCTTCAAGACGAGCTTCCCGCCCCATGGGGTTCGACTGCTTCCACATTTACAAAAGAAGAAAGCTCCTGACTTCATCCGTCTATGGTTTTTAGCATCTGTGATTTGGGGAAGTAGGTTTTCACTCCTCCACAGACCAATTTCTTCTTCATTAGTTTATCCAGTCAACCCAACAAATTAGCGTCCCAATTTTAAGAAAACAAATATTTCAGCCTTGAATCAGACAGAAAAAAGAAATAAAACATAATGTTATGTTAGCCGAATAGGAGAGAAGTAGATTCTAATAGGACAAAAGAAAGGAAGAGTCTATTTTTTTTTTCTGCTTTTTTTCCTTTTTCTTTCTGCGGTTAGCAGCCATTTGTGTATCCTTTATGTGCTCAGTTACTCAATCTTCAAAATGAGTGTAAACTAGGGATTTATGCATTTGCAAGATGGAGCATCCCACTCTGGGAAAATCCAAAATAATACCCCAGAAATGATTTACAACATATGCATTAGGCATGGTTTTCTTCTTCACCAGAGGATTGCTCAAGAGGTTCCTTTAAATCAGAACTGGGCAGACTGAAGCTTTTACAAACAGCTGTCGAGTGGTGGGAAGAATCAAAAGATCTCAATTAATGTCCCAGCCCCAGCATTCAGTAGCTGTGTGACCTGGAGCACGTAAGTCAGTGAACCTTTCAGAGCTTCCATTTCCTCTTCTATAAAACAAAGAGAACAACACCTACTTCACAGACTTGTTAGGATCAAATGAGGTAATTTGTGTGGAAGGGCTTAGTTAACATAACCCATTTATTTGTGAATTCAGAGAACATTCAGGGAGCATCTGCTATCTATGTGCCAGGCACTGTTCGGTGCTGGCCGTGTGATCTACACAGCATGGGGCACTTTCATTTGCGATTTTCATCTGTTAGAGACTTCCAGCTTGTGTGGAAATTCGGTCTGTATGCGGTACACCCACAACTTGTTAGAAATCCAGCAAGTGGGTAAACTGAAGGGCAGCGACACATATCCATTTACCTCTCCACAGAGTTCAGATGCACCAGGAATGGTGAACAAGTCCAGAAGACTTACCATCCTTACTGCCTCATGTGCAGCAAAGGGAGGTGCCCAAACCCCAGCCTTTCCCAAACACAGGAGGGAAAGAAAATGCCTCTTGGTGTGTGGGTGCAGACACTGCTGAGGGCCTTGCCATTGTGAAGACTCTCACAAGTTCCCCTGCAGCCCATTCTCTGAGCCCTTGCATGGGTCACCATGGCAGGGTGTCCGTGATGAGGCTGGTTTCTATGTTCCAGAGCCACGTCGTGTCGGTGGATGTCAAGTGCTCCGAGCCACCTCCTCGTGTCCTGCCCCAACGCCTGCGGCCATTCACACTCCTCTCCTCTCCCAGCGCCCTTGTGGAGCAAGGACTGTTTCCGTCTTGCATTGGATCCTGAAAGCTACCATTAGCCATCTAGCCTTACCCTTACCGGGACGCCTGGGTGGCTTAGTCGTTAGCCTTACCCTTACCTCTTCTGTTTAGTTGGGCTTATATACCTCACATGACATTTCTCGAGAAGCTATGTAGACTTCTCTGGAAAGTCTTGTTTGCACAACCGTAGGAAGCAAGATGGTAGCACTGCACGACCTGAAGGGGTGCAAGCTGAATACACTGCAGCGTGGGTCAGTAGGGTCTTCTCTAGTGTATGGTAGTATACAGCCAGTCTGGCCGTCTGTGGGGTAGCCCCAAAAGGAACACTAGAAACTCTGGAATATTCCTCACAACTGAGTCAGAAGTTGATCACATACACACTCTCTCCCATGCTCCCGCAAATTGTTTTGGTCACTTTAACCTAACTTTCTAGTCAGCACTGGAGAATGTTCCAAGTACAGGCGTTCTTAATGCCTTGGAAACTGCCTCCTCCCCTCCATCCACATTGTCAGAGCCTTAGTGCGGGACTGTATCATCTTTCCCCTGAATTACTGTAGCCATCCATCTCCTATCTCGTCTCCCTGCTCTCAGTCCCACCTCCCACCACCACCCATTTTCTCGTGTTGACAGGGTGACCCATCTAAATCACAGACCTGGCCAGGCAACCCTTTAATGACTTTCTGTGGCCTTCAGGACAAACTCCACACTTCTGAGCATGGATACAGTACCCTTCATGATTCTGGCCCCTGCTCTCACCTTCTGTTTCTGAAATAGTGTACTGGCTCACATCAGGTCAAGGCTTTTGCGTTTGATATTCATTTTGCCTAGACTGCTCTTCCGCTCTTCTGCCCCATTCTCCTGAACGAGCCCGGCTCAGATGTCACCTCCCCTGGGTGCAATTTGAAGGCAAAAGTGGGACCAGGTATTTAGCAATGAGAACACTTCTTCAGCCCCCAGAGTGCTGAAAAGTAACAGTCTTGCAGAAAGGTCAGAAAGAAAGTCATGCCTCTCCCACCACACACTTATTCATAGGGATTAGATGCTAGTGGCAAGAAGTTCAGAGAGCTATCCACAGAGTAAGGGCCATGCTGAGCCTATCCCACTCTGTTCCTTCCTGGCCTCTGGGCCGCCACACAGAGATGATCAGATGGCAGAGAGGTCCCAGGAGGGTCAGCCTCAAGTTGCATGGGAAATAAAAATCAGAAAATGTAGCAGGAAAAGTTGAAGCTCCGGAACCTGAAAAACCAAATTCTGACTTAACAAATCAAGAACTTAATGCCTTAAACCAAATTCTGGCCCATTAGATCTGGAGATCTAATATCTTTAGATCTCCGTTGATCATTCCCTTGTGAAAGGATTGGACTCTGTCCAAGGTTTGCATATTTTGCTTCACCCAGCCCTAGGTGTTCCAGAGGCTTTTCAAGGGCCACGTCAGGAGAATAGAAGGAGCAGAGAGGGGGATGAACACAATTCCTCAAGATCACCTCCATTGCTGTCAGATATTCTGTTCTTCTGTGTAAGATTCCATGAATGCTGCTTCAAAAGCATTACAAGACGCTAAAAGAAACTAATAAACAGTAGATATGTCATGACCCAACCTGTGCTTCACTTTCTCCCAGAGTTAAGTAAGACTTGTTGGCTGATGCTTCAGGGGTAATGGGGCACTGTTTCCGGCTGCTTCTGCTGTCCCCTACCTGCTGGGCTGCTGACTGTCCAAGGATCAGTTGGACTTTGTCCCCAAACCACTCAGTGTCAGTTGCACTTGTTGATGATATTCTTTTAATCACATATTATATAAGCCAGTGAACCGAGAGTCCTTTTTCCTATGAATACTAAGGAGAATGCTTTGGGAAGACTTAATAAAAAACAAGTGACTAAAAATATTGCTGTGGAATTATGTATGGGGAAGTCAACTCTGTAGGGGAAGATTGTAAAAATCTAGATGGAATCTACTCTCAGACTGTTTCACGAGTATCTTGGAATTCTAATTCCACCGTAAAGAAATCAACCTGGAAATTGTACATGGTGTATCAGAAAGTGGGGTTCACTGAAAAGGGGCAGCAAGCTAACTCCAAACAGTGTGTCCATACTCAGATGAAGCCTTGGCCCTACATTAGTCACTGGAAAATAGACATCTATGTTTTAAGATAAAATAAAATGTTTAGATAGATAGATAGATATACATATTATTTTTATGATTCCCCACTTTGAGACAGACCAGAAAATATTCCTTCTGTAAAAACAAGCAAGAGAAGAAGCAAGCAAACAAACCCACAGCAACAGTCCAGGCTCTGAGTTTCTGTTGGCACTTTTTTTTTCCAAACAGAGAAGTCACTTCTATTGAAGGGGACCCTGGCTGGCCTTGCATTCGTGCAGCTGTCAGGCTCAATGGCCACTATAACACAGACAACATGGTCATTTCCAACTACAACAGGTGTCCCTGATTTTAAGTCTTTCTTAAATTTCAGCAGAGACTGCAGTATGATCATGAAAAAAAAAAGTTGGACCAGAAGAAGAAAGATAGTCGGGGGTGCAGAGTGAATGGTGTGACCTGGAGGATCTCTCTCTAATTGGTCAGTACATTTGGAGTGCCAGAGAGCTCTGCTTGGCAAACCCACCATTACAGAGATTTACCGATTCTGCTTTCAACTGAGATCAGTTGCTAAATGACTTGTCTCATTTTTGTTGGGTAGGGACAGCATGCTGATCATACAAATCTATGTATGCCCAGTGATCATTGTAACTGCGTACAGCAAAATTAGCATGGCTAGGGGCCAACAGAAATGTGCCGACTAGGTAGGCGTTGACCTAAAAAGTGTAATACGTTAGTGCAAGGAAGATGCGTTACATTCTTTGGTAGAAGGTATAGCCATTCTGAAATCAGAGTGTGGATCCCTGGGGTGCAAAGCAGTTTGTGAAAGACGAAATGTTTTATCAGGAGTCTCTATGATCTGTAATTAAGTACAACCTTTAGTAAACAAACCAAGAACTTAATGCCTTAAATGGCAGATAAGGCATGAGCCTTCAAAATGGCATCTTGTCCTCCATAGAGTTCTACTGGGGAAAGTGGACTAGGTCTTAACATCTTTGCAAAGCAAACATCTACTACGTCCTACCACTGTCTGACGTCCTCAGCCCCTCTTCCCTGTGATAGTCATTGTCTTAGTCTAGACGTATTTGTACATATTAAAATATATTTTCTCTTTATAATACAGTTGAAATCACATCTTATATACTGTTCTGCAACTTTCTTTATGCATCTTATTTTTAAAGCTCTACCATAAGGTATAGTTCTATGTATTTCCTAAAGATTATTTAGCTAGCTAGTTCATGTCTTACTTTATAGTGGGGATATGGGCATAATAGTAAAAAAAATGATTAAAACAATACAGAAGGATATAAATAAAAAAAACTGTTGACAATCTGGGAGATACAAGAGATAGTCTAAGAGGTGAGGAAGGGGTGACATCTGAGAATAAGTAATTTCTATCAAGAGCAGGAATAGGCCCGCTCTGATGAGTCTTTCCATCTTCTGCAAAGTTCAAGGTTCTATGAGAATCTGCTTAATTTCCCAGGGAGCAATCTGTAGAATAAAACTGGAGTAATGTCAGGAAATGTCCCCCAACTTTGTCATTATCCCTAACTGATTTCTGCTAGTTTATAGCACCTCAACTAAGGTACTAATTAGGTGGGAGTAAGAGTTTTTGAAGGTCAGACTTTCTAGTAGAATGGGAGTCAAGCCACTATGAGGTCTGTTTATTCCTTTGGTGAATAATTTTCCTTTCATCCAGGACTGTGCTTACTTTTTTTGTAGGGAGGCTGAATGAGCTTAACAAAGTCCTCTAAATTAAGAGAGCCAACTGGAGGATAGTTTTTAATAGGATAAAAAGGTGTGGCCCCCAGTCTTAATCAATAGGAAGGAGTCATGGAGTTCCACAAGAGGGGCATTGGCTTTAGGGTCAGACCAAATGCTTGGGTTCAAATCCAGAGTCTACTACATACTAACTATGTGATCTAGGCATGATTCGACTCTCAAAGCCTCTATCTCCTCATATGTAAGCTGAGGTATATTAATCCCCCTATTATAGGGCTATTGGGAGAAGTAAATAAGATAATGTCCATTCTCATTGGCCAGGTCCCTGCATGCACTGGGCCAGGCACTGTGCTGGATTTCCAGAGAAGGACACATGCTAAGTATATGGTAGGCAATCATTAAAGACTTGTTGACTTGACTCGATCTCATGAAGTAACAGGGATACTCAAAAAATAAACAAAACAAATAGGAGACCATCACTGATAGAGCTTTGGGATGGTGCTATAAGGGAGTAGATTAAGCAACTCTTTTCACATAATGCTCCCCTGGACTTCTTATCCAGAAACAGACATAGACGGAAGGAACAGGGAGGAGGAAAATCAGATACTTCTTGAGACTAAAAGAAAAATTATACAAATAATGAATACAATATATCCCCTGCAGGGTGATTATTAATGAAAAATTCTGTTGCAAAGGGCCATGGCTTAAACTCTGGCCCTATTCACTTCCAGGATACAGATATCTGGTGCAGTATTTCTCGATCTCAGCACTACTGACATTTTAGGAGAGATGCTGCTCTGTTGTGGGGGGCTGTCCCATGCATTTTAGTGTGTTTGGCAGCATCCCTGACTTTCACACACTAAATGCCAGTAGGACTCTCCACCAAGAGGTGACAACCAAAAAATGTCTCCAGACGTTGCCAAATGTCCTATATCCCACAAAATTGTTCCTAGTTGAGAATCACTGCCCTAGGGTCTATTTGACCAAAGAATGTAAGAAAAAAATATATTCCCAAGGAAGAGACCCAGCACTCAGGCTTAGCTCAGTAGTGGCTGGGACATATTGGAGGATATGTAATTTATATCAAGAGTAATTGGAAGATAAGTTGCTGGGACACTTCTGAGTGCAGATGTTTCTGCCAGCCAGATTAGACTTCCAGTCCAACTGTGTGTTTGTGCCCAAAGGAGAAAAGGATTACAAAAACTGGAAAGACCTATTTTCACTGAAGTCTCTCAGAAACACTGAGAAATGTCATCCTTCCTCATCATCTGTCCCTCTTGCTAATTCTGGCCACTCTTCCACTTGATGTTCCTCCAATGTACTGATTAATCCTGTCTTTTCCTCTGTCCTTTGGATCTTTTGACATCTCGGGGCTTGCTGACTCTGGAGGGACTCCCATCCCAGGGCTAGCCAGTTACTAGAGATAGCAAACAACCTGCTGGTGAGCGTGAGTTTCATATGCAAACCAGCCAATCCAGAGCCCACACCACCACCCACCTCCTCTATGGGCTCTCACACTCAGGGCCACTATTTCCCTGTCTCAGTCACCCCCAGAACCAGGTACCAGACAACTCGGGGCAGCCCCTTTACCTCAGAGCCTGATGAAATTATTCAAACTTGCAAATCCTAAACTGTGTACCCTGTCTTGCCCATTCCTTCCCACAAAAACCACAATAAAGGCTCTTGCCCACATTTCTTCCTCACTCCCTCAGCCTCTTGACTGACCCTGGTGCTCCCTCGTGTGCCCCTTCCTCCTGGGATTTGTGGGTATAACAATTATCTTTTCAATGGCAACTGTCTCCTGATCAGTTGGCCCCTCCATACCTGACCAATCATAAACCCCACATTTTAAAATACACGCTTGCTATGCGGCCACCACAGATCCTATACGATGTTCCCAGCATGGGTTCACTCACGCCCCGGGTGCCTTCCCCAAGCACACCGTGCCCCCTCCTGCCACAGAGCTCATCCCTTGCCGTTCCTTCTGCCAGAGAGGGCCCTCTTACTTCAGAACCCCTTCACCCAGACCCCAGGAGCTTCTCCACACTCCAAATCTCATCTCAGTCAGGAACTTCTTCAGAGACCTTCCCTGAACCCCAGCCAAGGTCAAGTCCCTTTGCCATTGTTCTCATAAGATCTCTACTGGTTCTTCTTACCACTTAATGTAGCTTGCATTTGATTCCCTGAGTGATTATTTGATTAAGGTCTGGTGTCCCCCTTAGATTGGAAACGCCCAGAGAGCAGCAGCTGGGTCCCTTTTTTCTCACTATCACACCCTCAGTGCACTGCCTGGCACAAGGTAGGTGCTCAATATTTGTTGGTTAAATGAATAGATGAATCTCTTGGGGACTCCTAGAAATGACAGGAGGAGTCTTTGAAGACTTCAAAGAGAAGGAGTCTTTTCCAGTCTCTTCTTTCCAAGAAAGTTGGAAGAGAGTCAGAGAAATATGTTTTATTACTGTTAACATGGCTTCACTGTCCCCAGGCAGCTGGATTGTAACAGACAACACAGTGTTAATAGATTACGGCACATACACATGACGGCATATTATGCAACCACTGGAAATCATGTTCGCAGCCTAATGTTTCATACATGGTCCTAGAAAGGAACACCACATAGGTATTCAAATTATATTGCAGATTTAGGTTTGTTGTTAACATGTAAAAATGATCCCGATATATTATTCAGTTAAAAAAAAAAAAAGCAGGCTGTAGAACAATTTGTAGAGGTTGATATTGATTTGTTTAAAATTAGAATAAAATTATAAATATGTGCTGATGATATGCCAGGCACTGTGAGAAATATTTTACATTTGTATGGAATATCTTACAATAGACCTATAAGGAAGATACTTGTTATCTCCATCTTAAAGATAAGGAAAATGAGGCTTTTCTAGGTAGAACACTTGCCCATGGCTCTATATTAGTATCATGACTACATTAACAACTATGGTAATAGCGATTTTCTCAAGTTAGGACTATTTCTCTATTTTCTAAATTTTCTGCAATGAATATGGGTTAATTTTGTAACATATCATAATTAACTTAAAAATACATGTAATTGTTTTTAATGACAAAAATGTTATTTAAGCAATGTTAATTGTCAGATAAGATAACAAGATAAATTTTACATACAGTATCATTTCAGTGATGTTTTGTAAAAAGCAGAAATTATATATTGAAAGGAAATGGGTACCCGAGTTAGAAAATGAACGGTGTTTTTCTCTTTACTTGAGCACTGTGTCATTTCCCAAATTCCTTACAATGATCTTGCTTTCCTTATTAAGCAGTTTGCCAAAGTTGCCCACCGAATAGCAGTGAGCACTGGGATACTTTAATTGCAGACTAAATCCCCCCAAAGTTTCTGAGACATTTTGAACTCCGACCCCACCATGTCAAGCATGCAGGGGATTTAATTTTTTTCCCTATAGCAAAACTAATTTTTATTTCAAATCTAAGAATGGAAAATGTCTCAAGGCCAATGCATTTCACTCCCCTTTCTTCCCCAGCCCACCCCTACCTTCACCTCTGCCTGCACCCCCTGCCTAGGGATCAGCCACTGTGTGCTACTGCAACTCAAAATATCAGGGAAGAAAAACCTATTATGATCCTTCCTTGACCTCAAACCAGACCAAACCCTATTCACCCCTCTGAGGGACTGACCCACGGGCCTTTTCGAGGTAGGACTACATTGTAAAAATCCCACCGTCCCGTGACATAAAGTCATCGAGGCTGACATGACCGCTCTTTCCTCAGGTTGAGGGTTTATTGTCAAATGGAGATAGAATCCTCTTTACCTAGAAGGGTGGTCACCTCAGGTCATCCTGGAGGGAACTGAAAGAGTACATTGAAGCCTAGGCTGTCAGCTGCCTTTGGCTATAAGTAGTCTTTCTGCTCTAGAGCAGATGGGGCTGGCAGGGCATTGACGGCACCCTGGAAAGACACAAACACATGGAAAAGTTGTCTTTGACTTTACACCTTAAGTATCTTTGGAGTGTATATATATACATATACATTTATACATATATGGTTGAATTTGATAAATATGTATTTTCTATATATAATACATATTTTATATATAATATATTTTTTAATACTATATACATATATATATATACCACTAGCATTTTTATGATGTTTATTTTGCAGGCTGGTCTGTCAGTGTACTTTCAATGCCTACCTAAGCCAGTGCTTGGCACACGCTGGGCACTCAATATGAATTTGTTGTATTTATGATAAACAAACAAACAGTAAATGAATTCTAAGGGGTGAATATCGGGGTGCCGGGGGGCTCAGGCTGTTAAGCATCTGTCTTCGGCTCAAGTCATGATCCCAGGGTCCTGGGATCGAGCCCCGCGTTGGGCCCCCTGCTCAGCGAGCAGCCTGCCTCTCTCTCTCCCTCTGCAGCTCCCCCTGTTTGTGCTCTGTCTCTGTGTGTCAAATAAATAAATAAATAAATAAATAAATAAATAAATAAATAGTAAATATCCACAGATAACATGCACACAGCTAGGACACAATTCAAATGTATTCTTTCCATAAAAAGCCACATGGGGAGTCTGAAGGGATAAGAGGGTAAACTCACTGCTTTTCCTGGCGCTCCACAGTTGGAGCAAGGATCCGTCTGGAGAAGGAAATGCTGAGTTGTGCCATGCTCTATGTGGAGAGGAGGGGGTTCCTTGCGTTGTCCGTGGGGTACCAGGTTCATTCCAGAGTGGCACTTCTGGCTGGAGGCATGCCAGGGGACGCAGAGCCACTGCAGAGAGTCAGCCGCCAGCTCCGTGTGTCTCCCGACTCAGGAGAGCCTGGGGTAGACCTGCGTTGCCCACAGGTGCACAAGCAGTAAGTCCTTATGGTGGCTCCAGAGCGTGAGGGGTCTTCTGAACCTGGTTTTGGAGTCAGCCCAGAATCCAGTCACGAACATAGATCTCATAATGACTTTGGGAATTTGGAACTCAGTGCCGGGTGATACCCTCTGTTTCCATTATTATCGTTATGATCATTAACTTTGCAATTACATTTATTTGAACACCTACACACCAGGCACTGTGCCAAGTACTTTGTTTCTAATTGTTGCAACCTCTCTAGCAGGTATTATTATCTCCATGTTACAAAAGAGAAAATGAGCCCCAGAGAGGCTAAATAACTTTCTTAAGGCTCACAGCTAGGAAAAGGCTTGCTTTCTGAGCTCAAAAATCCATTAATGACTCCTCATTACCTAAAGTCGCTGTTTGTATCCGTATTTCAAAGAACACGGCGGGGGGTGGGGGGCACTGAGGGACCTCAGGAGCCGTCTCAAGGGCAAGATCTTGTGGAAGGTTCCAAGGTTCCTCCCTGCAGAGCACATTTTGATGCAGCTTCTCTGATTTCATCTATTTTCAATACCAGTCATCCATGTAAGATTTCATTTCATTTCTTCAGGGCTCTGCTCTGATATTTGAAAAAAAAAAATAACAGAAAGAGAGGAAGGGATTGAAGTAGGAAGGGAGGGAGGGAGAAAAAGATTTTTTTAAAAAGCCATTGGCCTAAAGAAGAAAATCTAAACTTCTTAATTTTGGCATTTCTGGACCTTCAGAAACTTTCCCCGAGACATCATCCCTACTGTAGCCACGATCCTTGTTCTTGAACATTTTTGCTCCCATCACACTGGCCAAATTGTTGTTTCTGGAGCTCTCCAATTGTCTGTTTGACTCTGTGTCTTTCTTCAGTCTCCCAAGTTCAAGCTGTTTCTTTCTGCCCCGCTTCCTGCTGTTGCACAGCTGTGCCCCCTGAAGACTCCGCCAGTCTCCCCTGCCTGGAAGTTATTCAGAAGGGCGGAGGGGTGGAGGGCGGGAGTGGGTGGGAGGTCCCACTGGCATCTGGTGGGTAACGGATGCTGCTAAACATTCTATAATGTATAGGACAGGCTCAAACTGTCAGTGGTGCCTGGGAGAGAGGAAACCCTCCAACAAGGCATGGAAACTAACAAAAATTGAAAAGGAAAAAGTAAAACAATTTTTATTCTCAGATGGCATGATTATTAATGTAGAAATTCCTAAGGAATTTATAAAACACTATGAAGATTACTAAGTTAATTTATAAGATCATAGGATACAAAGTCAAGATACCAAAAATTTTATTTTTGTGTACTTGCAGAAAACACTTAGGAAATATTTTTTTAATCGTAGCAACAAATACATAAAATATTTCAGAATAAATTTAATAAAAGACATACAAGACCTCTACACTGAAAAATATAAACATTGCTGAAACAGATAAAAAAAATCTAAATAAATGGAGAGACTTAGAATTTTCCTGGATCAACAGACACAATATTGTTACCAAGTCTCCCTAAATTAATCTGTACATTAAATACAACCTCAACTAAAACATTAAGACTCTTTTTGTAGAAATTGACTCCAATATGAATCCAACATGCTTCCACAAACATTTGTAGGACTCACCAATTTTTAAGGTGATTTTAAGACCTATTATAAAGTTACAATAACCAAGATAACATGGAATTATCATAAGTATAGAAAAATAAATTGATGGAACAGATTAGAAAGTTGGGAAATAGACTCATATTGATTTTTTTTTTTTTTTAACAAAGGTTTCAAGACAATTCAGTAGGAAAGAAAAGTCTTTTAAACAAGTGGAGCCGGAAAAACTAGAATAAATATATGGGGAAAAAAATGAACCTCAACCTGTACCTCACACTTTACATAAAAATTAATTCAAGCGGCACCTGGGTGGCTCAGTCGTTAAGCGTCTGCCTTCGGCTCAGGTCATTGTCCCAGGGTCCTGGGATCAAGCCCTGCATTGGGCTCCCTACTCTGTGGGAAGCCTGCTTCTCCCTCTCCCACTCCTTCTGCTTGTGTTCCCTCTCTCGCTGTATCTCTCTCTGTCAAATAAATAAATAAAATCTTTAAAAAAAATTAATTCAAGATGGGTCATATACCTAAATGTAAAATCTAAAGTTATAAAGCTTCTAGAAGAAAATGTCAGAGAATATCTTTGGAAATTTGGAAGGTGGAGATTTCTTTGAGGTGATCCAAAAAGCACTAATTGCATAAGAAAAAGAGATAGAGTTGAATTTCATCAAAATTGAAAACTTCTACTCATTTGAAGACACTATTAAGAAGATGAACAGACAAACCATAGACTAGGAGAAAATATTCATTCATATATATATATATATATATATATATATATATATATATATATATCTGACAAAGGATTTGTATCCAGACTATATATGCCCCCCAAAAAAGCAACCCAACTAAAAAATGGGCAAATCATTTGAATAGACAATTCACACCCCAAAATGAGCATTAATCCAAGGGGAAATTAGCACTCATAAAAATGACTGTTTATACTCCTTACCTCTGTTACTGCCTACCACAAGCAAGAAGTCTCACAACTTCACTGTCAAAGGACGATGGGCTATAATACTTAAACTATGGGGGAAATCAAAGATATGACTCCTCTAGGCTTGGATGTTGTTGATCCAAGTGAAGAGAAAGACAAATTTGAAAATTCTATTCTACATGCAGTAGTCTTCCCTTCTGGTAAACCATGACAATTGCGCACAAATATTTATCTCTACACCCTCCCTCCCAAATCCATTACAACAACAATAATGGAATAAAAATATCCTAAAACCACAATATGAGAAAAGAGAATAGATGACAGGAGATGAGGAACGTCAACAAGTTTTTGGAAGCTAAAAAGATGGTGGATAGGTGGTAACTGACTCCGGCAGAGCAGAGTAAGCTGAAATGTAAGCGTCTGAGACACACAGGGAGATGTTGAAAGGAAGCAAACCATTTCATTTAGCAGAACCGTGGAGAGTCTCAGGAACTGGATTCAAACAGTTACTTTGGAAGGTGAAGCTGAGAAATGAGAAGAGAAATAAGAAAACTATGTATCAGGAGCATATGAACTCCCAGGTATCTGCCATGTTCCTTCCTAGCCTGGTGAGTACCGCTGTCCACCCCAGCAGGGGCAGGAGGTATGTCCTCCAAGGAAGTTGCAGCAGAGAGTTTATGGGATCAAGTAGACCAGGTACTGCTTGGATGGAAGACGGTGTAGGGGACACCCGCATCAGAATCAACTGGGGTATAAATTTAAGGTGTGTCAGAAGGGTAAGGGGATAATGTTTTTTCAAGTTGAATGTCTTTTTGTCTTTCTCTTTACTGAATAGAACCTTTGCCTTCTTGTGTACCAGGCATTTATTGCCAATGGTAAAATTCAATTTCAAGCTTTTAAGCAAAATTTAGAATCCTAGAAAACTTGTATCTGCACAGTAAGAGGCAGTTTCCAAATACTTAAAGACTTTTCTGATCAGACTGGTAAAACCAATGTGTTTGTTTAATATTGTATCATGAGAAAATGCCAACATTTGGAAGATCCATGTATCTCACTGAACCAACCTTTTCCCAATGACCAATACACCATGTTATAAAATTATGAACGGGTAAAAGATCCACTGAAAATCCAAAATAGAAAAAGGCTTTTAATGTAATAAAGTAAGAAGACTTCATTGACATAATTTCAGTTTCCACATTGCAACTAATCTTTAGAAAACTGCCGCTTATCAAGTTTGGGTACAGTATCAAGAATATCACAATTATATGAAAAGGCTATTAAAGTACTCTTTCCTTTCCAACTACATATTTTTGTCAGGCCAGACTTTGTGTGTATACTCGCACCAAAATAACATAAAGCAATTGTTTGAATGAAGAAGTAGATACGACAATCTAACTGTCTTCTAGTAAGCCAGACATTTAAAAAAATTTCCAGAAGTGAAAAATAATGCCGCTCATTTTTTTGGTTTAGAAAACAATTATTTTTCATTAAATATGTTATTTATGTTAACATAATGGGTTTATTATTGTTGCTATAAATAAATTAAGTTTTTCAAAATTTCCCAGTTTGGATTTTTCATACTACAAATATCAATAGATAAAATCCACAAAATCAAAAGCTCTTTGAGGTCCTCAATAATTTTGAAGATATAAGGGATCCTGAAACCAAAAAGTTTGAGAAATGCTTCTCTAGAAGATCTCTTATATTACCTAGAAGTGATCTAGGCTCTAATCATGTGCCAGCTAATAGAATGCAGTGAGTAGAGCATAGCATCAATTCAAGGATATATACATCCTAGAATATATATATTATAGAATTATAATATAATTATATATTCTAATTATATATATAGTATAAATTTATATATCCTATAATTTATACTTTATTATATATACTATATTATATATAATTATACATTATATATTGTATTATAATTATATTACAAATTATAAATGTATATTATGTTATATATATAGTTTTTACCCAGAATATATAATTAGAATATATGTAATATATAACTAGAATATATATACAATTTTATCTATAATATGTATATTCTAAGATGTATATATCCTTGAATTGATGCTATGTTCTCCTCACTGCATCCTATTAGCTGGTACATGATTCTGATTTGTCCATTCCTAGTTATGCCAGCTTTGATCATTTGATTAAGGTAATGCCTACCAGCTGTCAATTTTCTCCACTATAAATTTACTCTTTTCCCCTTGTATCTTTGAGGCTATGGAAAAAACCTTCTTTTCATCAAACTTTTCCTTCCATTAAAATGTTAACCTCCATTAAAATTTCTTGCCCAAATAATTACTGTGATGTTTGCCAAAAAGTAATATTTTAATTGCATCCTTTCTTCTACATGAATTACCTGCCATGTTATTGTTAGAAGCATTGTAAGAAGTTTTCTCTTCATTTATCCACCCATTTATTTATTTATATTAAGTATGGACTCGGGGATTCCTATTTAAGTCAGTAGATTATAACTTGTTACTATCATTATTTATTTTGATGCTTGAATTGTCTTAGATTGAGCTAGCTACTGTGTCCTTTTTATGTGACTTTATCATTCTTCGAGTTCTTCCTTACTTTCTGGCACCATATGACAAACAGTGTAATTTCTCTGACCCAGCGCTAGAAATCAGGCACTTCTCCAAGGATCCCAAGTGCTTCTTCATGGTAAGTGTCATTTACAAATCAAGCTCTGGGTGCAGGCATACCTATTGCTACTGGGGTATTGCTGCTTCCAGGACTTCTCAGTGGCCAGAACTAGGAAATACATGAATGTTTGCAGAGAGAGAGACACATGCGCACATAACATACAGTTACATATACACCTATACCTATGTTTATGGCCTTTCTATATTGAAAACTACAAGATTTATTTTAGCTTTCCCACTTTTAATAATTGTAACTTCTTTCTCTAACTTCAAGAAATCTGGTTTCCATTATCCTCCGTATACTTACTTCTATGGTCAGTCCTCATATGAAAGCAATCGACTGCCCTTGCCAAGCTGCCCTACAACTGGGTACACTTTCCTCACAAGAGCCCCGACATACCTCGGAGATGCTGCACCTTTACCAGATAAGCCTTCCTATCTCAGGCTCTCACCCAACAGGTTTGGGGATGGAGGGAAAATGGCAGGAAGGAAGGGAAGGAGGGAAGGGGGGAGGAGTTCTTCCATTTAATGTAATTGAATTTACCAATATTTTCCTTCATGGTTTGGATTTCATTTGCCTAAGAAATCCCTCCCTACTCTAATACACGTCTAACACAGCCTAATACATGTTCTCCTGAAAGTTTTGTAGTTTCGTCTTCCTTGCTGAAATCTTTACTTGGGATTGATTTTTACTATAGCGTGTGGTGAGGGTCCAACTTCTTTCTTCTTTTTCTTTCCTCCTCTTTTTCTTTTTATGATTATGATTACTATTATTTTATAACATGGAAAATATTTGTCCCAATACCATATATTGAGGTGTATTTCTTCTTCACAAAATATAATTTTTACAACTGTAAAGTGAAAGCAATTTAGTTGGAAAAAGAGCAGAAGAGAAAATTCAGACTATATCATGTCTGAGCCTCAACAGATCACATGCCTTGATCTTCCATTGCAATCATTTTGGGTCATACCATAATGTTTCCTGAGAGCAAAATTCAAATGCTAAACCAAGGTAGGCAATCACATTTCCAACAGAACTGAAGGATTATTCTGATTGTATTGCCAAGGAGCTATTACATATTGAAGCAGAAATAATAGGACCACTTGTAGAATTTGTCATTAGAAGACATCCGTTAACCGTTTGCATGCTACACATTTCCTTTGATTAATATGGTGCTGCACACATGCTGATGGCTGCCCTTTGACATGAACGTTTGTCACAGCTGACTCTGATGGACACAGAATCATTTCTGACTGGCCAAACTGGCTATGTTGACTCACCAGCATGTAGATCCCCTAATCTTTTTAAAGAAGATAATGCAGCAATACAGAATGTGCTTTGATTAAAACAGTTGCAAAAACATGAGAAACCATCGAAATAAATTTTCCAGTAGAAAATAAGTCTTAGAACTAGAGAGTATGCTTATGGGTGAATTAAAGCCCTGGACACTTAATGAGGTATAACGTCTAAACGACACCAGTAAAGTGTGCCAGAGATCTAACCTATTATAAAATAACTTCTTACTTTTCCTGCATCGTGGTATGATAATTATTTAAATTCTTGGAACTACATTTTACCCTATGGAGGCCGTACTCATGTGTTTTGTGAGCAAGAAAGCCACTTTTAAACTAGAGACTGTGGGCTTTTTCCAATATTAATCTTAGAGGTAATTGATACTTTAGATTTGTCAGTTACTAACTCTTCTTTTCCCTTGACAGAAACCATATCTGTTACATTTATAGCCAGTGTAAAATAGTTTTGCTGTTGTAAAACAGTGACAGACATAGGATTCCAGAAAATGACACCTAAGAGTTTCCTCAGAGGTGAGTCACCCAGCAGAACCTGGGCAAGGAGTGGAGCTGTCTCCATGAGTTTGGTTACTCATGAAAAACTTCTCTGTTCTGAAGATGAGCTGAGAACTTAGTGAGAGACCCAGATGAGAATGGATACTTTCCAAAAGAAAAGACAAAGATTCTGTTTCTCATGGTTAGAAGTAACTGATAGAGATCTGAAACGGGGATAGGTGGGATCTGTCATCAAAGACAGATAAATAATAACAAGATTAGGACCCAACGCTAACTTGGAATAGTAGGTGAAAAAGCTAAGCTTATTTTGAGGTTCAAATGAACATTAGCAACTCGCTAGCTAGTGAATTTGTGTCAAGTACATCATAAAAGTTGTAGAGAAATGGATGAGGGCTTAGGCTGGATATCTAGGGCCCCAATGTCATGGAGCACATCCTGAATAGAGTTAATAAAATGATGATACCCCAAGACAGAAAGCCTGAGGACGCACAGACACACTGAGAAATGTCTTCCTCCCCAGGGACCAGTGTTAAGGGCAGAACTAAGGACACAGTGACTGGGCATCCCAGGAGCAAGCCCCAGAGATAATATTTAGAATCTACTTTTGGCGAGACTGTTACCATATTTTTAACAGGGCTCATCTAAGTCTATTTAATTTAGTCTAGCATACACAGAGTAGGATCCACAACAAGGAGCTCAGGTAGGGTGGCTAGTTAAGATATATGTAATTAGGTTTCGTAAAATTAGGTCAAGAAATCTATGCTTTCTGTGTCAGCCAATTCTATGCTAGAGTCAAACACTAACCCTGCCTCAGGTGAACTCAGAGATGAAGTCATTTTCCTAACTTGGTGACAGTGAAGATGGGGTGAAGGTTGCAACACATGGAGAAGGATGTTGTGCGTGGATGCCAGGGGCCATCTTAGCTCAGGATGCTGGGAAAAGACAGTGGTAGAGCAAAATGAAAAGTGCAGTTGAGGAGGGAAAGAATCAGGACAGCTGGAGAATGTTTAATCTCATGCAATCTGAAATCTTCTCTTGTAGATGTGTTAATGCGTTTGATATGGTCATTCAGCAGCTGGTAGGAAGTTAAAGGTCTCAGGTTGTCAGTGGATACTTCATCACTTAGCAGTGATAAAGGGAATTTATGTAAGTGATTGCTTTGTGAACACAGCAGTGGTCCACAATAATACTCTGCTTCTTAGCCCCACGGCTCAGTAAAGATGTTAAATGTGGATAATGAATTTATGATAGAAATCTTGAAACAGAGTGGGAACGGCAAGCCCTTCTTAACTGCCCAGACATGCTAGGGCCTCCTTCTCAGCCCTTGAGAGTGAAGAAATAGTGTCTCCTGGGCTGGTCTTCTGAACCCGATCTCTGGGTTTTGACTTTTGAAAATGAAACCCCCTTTTCCCAACTCCCAGTCATTCCCCACCCCCTTCTTACTTTCTGCGCCCGCACAACACGTCTCCGACGCACGCGTGCTCTTTCCCTGCCCCACGCTTCTCGCTGAGTGTTTGACTCAACTTGATTCTCGTAGCAAACCGCCTCAGCCCAGTCTTGGTTCGCTGACCTGCTTCATCTGGGTCAGTCTTGAAAACACTCACAATACCAATTGCTTTCAGAAATGAGCTGCCGATGACTGTAGTTCGTGGTGACTACACGCCCCAGCGTGTGTATTCAGCACCACAGAAAGACACGAAGAGGGTGTCTACCCCACACACTGGAGAGTCGCGTCTCTGGTCACAGAGGAGCTCTACGCTGATAAAATCACTTTCCGTCAAGTTTGAGTAGCACTTGGAACAAGCAAACTGCATCCAAGGAATATGAATTTGTGGCGAGATTGTCAGTTGCCATCTCACTGTGAGAAACACGACCGACAAGAAGACTGAAGGCTCATGTCAACTGGTTGGCAAGCTGCATTTCCTGCTGGAAAAACGATCGGAAAACATGACCAGTGATTTGTTTGGTATATAGAGCCCAAATTTAAGAGAACTGGATGGCTTGTAAGGGATATTCTGTGAGCGTAAGACAAAACCTAGTGACTTTTCTTTGCTTCTAGAACTCATCTTTCTAGTAATCTGGATGAATCCAATAGCCCAAACTAGCAGTTCTTATCTCCAAAGACAATGAAGATCAGATCCTAAAATGGCTGCTTTCAAGCCTAGTGACTTTCTCTTTGAGCC
Source organism: Halichoerus grypus (assembly GCF_964656455.1). NCBI lineage: Eukaryota > Metazoa > Chordata > Mammalia > Carnivora > Phocidae > Halichoerus > Halichoerus grypus. The sequence continues at coordinate 81,362,418 of NC_135714.1, forward strand.
TGGTGATCTTTGGTATTGAAATTATGTTTCTCTGAGCATTTGTCTATTGGCATATCTACAATAAAGTAATTGGGGATTTAGACATATCAATTTTGCTTTGGAAATCAGACTATCTATACAAGGTAGATAATCCTGCAATGCCTGAAAGGTACACAGTGCTTAGTAAATATGAAAAATCCAATGATAAATAAATGAGTACAAATAATTCAAAATTAACTAAAAACCTTTGAAGAACTTTATGAAAAATGGATTTAAAAGTGGCTATTCTCTGTTTCCAATTCTTTTGAGAAGAAAGTAGTTTTATAGAACTAGTAATGAATAACAATGTATAAATCATTTATTGAAATGCTTCACATGCAAGGGACCAATCATCAAGGTAGGAGAATATCACATTGTTCACTTGGAATCTAATTTGTAAGACTTTCTGTTCAGTAGTAACATGGTAGGAATAAAAATCTGCCAAATCAAATTGAGCACTTACTCAAAGCTTCTCTTTCTTCCAGTTATAAAGGGAAAACGAGCTCTTGGAAAGAAGAAAAATTAGGAAGAATATGTGGGATGTTTTGCCGTGTGTGCTTTACATGTTCAAATATAAGTCTATCTTTTCAGTAAGGACCAAATGTCTTTTTCAGACATAACCCTTGGCCAGTTTTGTTAATGTACACTCTACATGAAGCCATAATCACAGACCCTTTTAGAATGAAATGATCTTTTATACATAAGTTACCATGCTTTGTACCACATGATGGTGTTACCATGAGCAAAGCTGTCCTTTGGCCAAGGACAAGCCCTTGAGCCAAAGGCAGTCACTTATAGTCTGGCCGGCAGCTTTATGAGTTGGCTGGAGCCATAACAGTGCATAATAAGGACGTTCCCTGGGCACCCAATGCATACTGCAGTCAGATGCTCTCTCTCAGGGAGTTCAACTCCAAGATAGACGAAGCTAGTGGCAAAGAAGGGGACCTGAAGCGCAGAAATAAGGCAGGAAATAAAAGCCGGAGACCACAAGGGTACAGAGGCAGTTTTCAGTGGTAGCAGCAGGTGAGAGCAGTCGAGGCAAAGTGCTGAGTCACCAAAATGGTGGAACACTAGAGCAGAGGACCGATGGTGTGTCCTGTTGACGGAATGTGAAAATAAAAGCCAGTCAAATGACAGCAAGCAAAGGCTATTTATTCTGAGCTTGCTATAGCAAGGGAATCTGCCACTGTTACTTGCATTTTGACAGAGACTCAAAGGCAGGCAGAGGAGTGGGGAAACTTTACAGTAGAAGAAAGAGAAGGCTTCTGGTGTGCCCTAACTGAGACCGCTGACAGGGGAAGCTACTGGTGGGCTAACTGGAAGGAGGATATCCTGTGTGATTGGTTAGGGATGCCTATTTGGCTTTCTCTGGCCCTAAGTTGGAAGCAGGGATAAAAATTAGGGCAGCCATCGGTTATTAATCAAGCCCTGGACATTTTGGGCCGATTGTTGCAGAAGTTATTATTTAGCTTCCTGGGTTGCCATCAGAAATCGCAATCTGGCTTCCTGCAAGTGAGACGTGGCAGGTTGTTCATTGCAGACAAGGGGTTGGCTTCCTGGGCAGGTTGCTGCAGGTTGCCGGTCAAAGGTCTATTTTTATATATGGTCTAGCCATTATCCATTTGTATGTTCAGTCCCTAAGGAGTCTAGCCGTTGTGTCTGAGCTGGTAGTCCAGTTCTCCATAGGGCCTGCCTCTGCGGTTGGTGAAATTGTTTCCTATATTTTCTGCTTTAAAACTATTTCTGGGGGCACCTGGGTGGCTCACTTGGTTAAGCACCCCACTCTTAATTTTGGCTTGGGTCATGATCTCGGGGTCGTGAGATCGAGCCCCCAGTTGGGCTCCATGCTCCGTGTGGAGTCTGCTTGAGATGCTTTCCCCCTCTTTCTCCCTCTGCTCCTCCTCACTGCTCAAGCACTCTTTTTCTCTCAAGTAAATAAATACAATCTTTAAAAAAAACAAAAAACAAAACAAAACTGGGATTTCTGTTTTTAAAAGTAGGATTGTCTGAGGTTTAACACAAAACTCCCATATCCTGGGAAAGCCTTCAGGCAAACCAGGATGGTAGGTGGCCCTACCAATTAATATCCTTATAATAGTCCTAATTAACTGAGTTAACAAGCAAAGCACTGACGGTTTTTAACATCTCATCCTCTTCAGTGCTCTCTATCCCTTGAAATATAAAACAGCCTAACTAACACAAGGCAGAATGACATCCTCATTTTTAACCAGCGGAGTAGTGAAAACTACATTTCTCTCAGATCATTTGCACATGAGTGCAATACAATGCTGCCCTGGGAATTAGGAGGCCTGCCTTTGCTGCCAGCCAGCTCTGTGACCTAGCATAAATCTCAGAAGAACATCCTGCTCACTTTCTGGAAACAGTATGCAGACTTGGTTTCAACAACTCGTTCTCTATAGCTTTGGGAAAGTTACTTTATTTTGGAGCCCAAATTTTCTCATTTGTAAAATAAAGATTCTAATAATCTGGTTTTAAGGATCATCGTAAGGAGTATATGAAATAACATATGTAAAGCAGTTATCTCATTGCCTGGTGTGTAATATGCTTCAATAAATCTATACGCTTGGCAAATGTATTTTTCTTGCTAATACCTCCTCTCATGGCCTGAGCTGTGCCCCCCTCAACCAATTCATATGTTGAAGTCCTGACCCCCCCCATACCTCAGAATAAGATTGTATTTGAAGATAGGGCCTTTGAAGAGGCGGTTCAAGTTAAAATGAGGGAATAAGGGTGGGGCCTCATGCAGTAAGACTGGTGTCCTTGTAAGAAGCGGAGATTAAGACACATGCAAGTACAGAGGCAAGATGAAGTGAAGGCACAGGAGGAAGGCAGCCATCTACAAACCAAGGAAAGTGGCCTCAGAAGAAGCGAACCCTGCTGACACCTTGATCCTGGACTTCTAGCCTCCAGAATCATGGGCAAACGCCTGTTGTTTAAGCCCCCTGGTCTGTGGTACTTTGTTATGGCAGTCCTAGCCATCTACTATATCTCTAAAGAGGACATCCTAATTTAAATAAACAACTTGAGATAGAATAGCAACATACTACAGTCTGCTAGCTGGGTGATTATTGCTTGATTTCATCTATACCTGAGTCTCAGACATAGCCAGAAAATATGCAAAATGTTTCCATCTAAGAGGTCTCCACAGCAAGCAAATATTTGAATGTCTCAGAATTAGTGGGTTTCTGAAGAGGTTGACTGAAATCACAGTATCTCTGAGTTATATAAAACTTAAAATTACCTGTTGGGAAGCAGATTTCTATTTTTTCTAAATACCCGATTCTTAATCTCAACAAATAAGACAATGAGGGTTTCGGAGAGCTGTATACACACTCCACAACAAAACAGACTGCTCTCATAGCCAGATGAGCAGGAAGAGGACCCTGCGACGAAATGGCTGTTGTCAGGAAGGGTTCCCTTTTTCACCCTCAGTTCCGGGATTACATCCTGGCCTCTGGGTACTATTGTGAATCTTCGGGTTCTTCTGAGCTCTAGCGAATTAACGACCACACAGTGGGGAACTTCACCCGGGAAACGGCTGCAGAACTCCAGGGGAGGCCGTTGTCTTCAATCTGCCATGACTGCGATAGCTTAGCTTTCGATGAAAATACCCAGTAAGGGAGGGCAGGATATTTCAGTGATTGTGGTGAAAAGGTCAAGGCTGCCACTTCAAGTCATTAGACTGTGAGGTCCTTTTTTCTCTTGTTTGATAACCGGCACAGGTTACCTGCAAATGCCTGATTGGCTCTGAGAGAGACTAAAGTTGCCCCATTTCCTACATTCCCAGGGGAGAGTGGGAGCTACGCTCACTGAAGAACCAACTATCAGCATGGTTTGGGTATAAATTTTCTCCAAAAAGACAGGAACAGTGCAAGGGAAAAAAATAAATAATAAAATAGGCAATCTTGGCATGCTGAGTGGCAACCACAACTAACACAAAGTAACACCACGGCAAATATGCTATAAAATAGTAAGCATATTCCCTCCAGAAAGCAACATGATCATTTCCGATGCTCTCATGTGAAGCACACAAAAGAGCATTGGGGAAAACAACAACAACAACAACAACAACAACAAAAACCACACACACGCACAGCCTGAGATATCCAAGCTAACAGAGGTTTAAATGGAGTATCTAACAAAGAAGAAAATATCTAGGATACTCAGAGTGCCAAGTACCTGATCAATGTCATCATTTTAAGGCCCAATTTAGTCAGTCATCTGCAAGCATACCACATGCTTGGACTGACTGCAGTTTGGATATTTGGGTTTCCTGTAATATCAACCTCTGCGTGACATCTGAGCTCAATTGTCTTCTGCCCCCTGAAGGCAGCCGGGGTGTGGGTTTGGGGGGGCAAGGACAGAGTGGAGGTTGGAGGGGCATGAATTGCTTCTCAGGCTGTCAGAGAAGCAGCTGTTCCCTCCTAACAGGGACTGAATTTCCATCTGAAGATTTTTGTCACAGTGCTTTTTACCACTTTCCAACTTTCCAAATTTGAATTCTATAAACATCTGTATGCATTTTGCATCACTCTAGAAAATAGCTACAACTTTGATTTAATTTTTAAGTATCTTTTCAAATATTTTGAGATCATTTAGACAGTGCTATGATCTGCGAATCCTTAGTTTAGGGGAGCCAAATGGCAGTTTCCAGACAACAATTTTAAAGTTGTGGGAAGCTTACCAGTGACTCTGAACTCCCACCTTTCCTTTCTATCAAATGAAAAGGATGGTCGGGAGAAAAGAGACATTATCTCTTTTGTCTTTGCAAAGTTTGATCAGTCTACAAAATCCCATTTCCAAGGACTGTGACTGTGAGCTGCTTAATGACCAGAAGTCAAACAGGTTTCATAACTTTCTGCAAAGGTATAATTTCTTTCTTTTTTTTTTTTAAGATTTTATTTATTTATTTGACAGAGAGAGAGAGAGACACAGTGAGAGAGGGAACACAAGGAGGGGGAGTGGGAGAGGGAGAAGCAGGCTCCCGCAGAGCAGGGAGCCCGATGCGGGGCTTGATCCCAGGACCCTGGGACCATGACCTGAGCCAAAGGCAGATGCTTAACAACTGAGCCACCAAGGTGCCCCTGATTTCAATTCAACTTCAAGCTTCTACCTTCCTAAATGATGACTTCTTTCATGCCTGCTTAATTTTTTTCTTGCCTTGTGCCACTGTAATTAATATAAATCAAATGCAAAAGGATAGGATTTTCAACCACATCCTTCTACTTGATAAAGTCCTACTCTCCCCCAAGGTCCAACTCAGATCCTTCTAACAACCTTGAAGAATCTTCTCCAGATAGATGGATCTCATCCCGCCCTTCCTAAGTATCCTAGAGCATCATGTATGCCCATCTAGAATAGCACTCACTGTATCAGAAATGTCTCTCAACACTGGATTATACACTCTTTGAGGAGAGAAGCAGTACATGATTCTTCTCCGTATTCTCAGGGCCTGTGTTCTCCCTCATATAATCCCTGGAATACTGTCAGTGCTCCGTTAATCCTTGTTGAATCCACTTAAGGCTCTACTGAAATCAAAGACACCATTGGATACCTCTGTTTTATGAAAACTCACCCCTGATCAGGGTGCTAAAAAGTAAAGACCACCCCACAACAATGTTTATACATGATATTCCGTCTTTGGGATGGTTTTCTATATAGTTACCAAAACAGTCTCAGATCTGTAACATGATGTTTATTAGGGCCTTTGACCTTGTAATTCATTAAAAAAAACTATTGCAGAAGGAACTGATGTCAAGATCCTTGCAACTCTGAGAGCTACAACGGTTATAAAGATGGCTAGGGCATGTGAAGGACCTTCTGAGTTCTATCTTTTTCTCTCTCTATTTCATCAAGAAAGTTAAGAATCAAAAGAATCAAATCAATCTTTGCTTGGTACGCTTATCTCTGCGACCATGAAATTTTCTTGAGGGTGTTTGCCTAGTCACATATATGAGGGTCTCCTGAAAGGGGCTTAGCATTTTAAGATGTGACCATGCTTTATCTTAATGTTTTAGGGCCTCATTTAACAAATACATATAATTTACTATTTGCCAGGCACAGTGTTAGACGCTGGGATTGTAGCAGTCACTACTGGTTCCTACCCCAAATCCAGTTCCTGCCCCGCCTCCACTTCCTTATTAATTTCAGTCATCGTAACAATGTGCCTGGCTAACAATCTCCAGCTTCCTGGACTGTCAGAATTGGGTGTGGCAAATCTTATTGCAGACAATAAGATCTAAACTGATGGTTTCCAGGAAATCAACCTTATAAATTTATTTTGGGGGACGGTTCTCTGTTACTTACCGCTGAATAAATTTCTGACACTACAGCAAGGCAAACCCAAGTACTGTTGAAGTGTGACACTTCTCTGCTAGAGGAATGATAGGGCTTAAATGTTGACATCTCATATCCTGAGCCTTTTGCTTCTAGACTAATCTGAAATCTTAGTGGGTGGGTGAATGAGAAGAATTGAGGAAACACACCTTCCCCTGTTTTAGGGAAGGAAGTGGATTTGGGGCCCATAGTATTACCATTAGGCCTGAGATACAGTGTGGGTGTGGCTGCCACGCAGCATCACGCTAAGGAATCCAGTTGGGGTTTGTGTTCTGTGGACAGGTAAAGAAGTAAAGTCATCAGTGAAGGATCAGTTCCCACAGTGATATGAAACTCTCCTGGGCAACAATCTAGCCCTTCCAGGGGAGGGAACATGATCATTATAGGAGGACTCAGAGGCATTTTCTAGTCTTCTAAATCCAGATTTCCTTACCGACACTGCCACTTTACGCCCTTGAAGAGAAAGCAGTCCAGGACAAGAATTTCCTTATTAGCAAACAAATTATGGCTAGAAGCCAAAACAACCAGCCGAGAACTGAGTATCTGGTTTGGGGAGAGGGGGCGATGCTAAATGAATTGAAATAGAGATATATTATTGCATTTCCTGCCTCTCTTTTGAGGTCACCTTGGTCCTTAGGTCATCTTTTGTAATAATCATTCACCTCCGACTGGAAAAGCAAAGTCACTCCCACTGGCCGCGGGTAAATATAGTAAGACCCTTGCAATGCAATGCCTCCGAGGAGCCTGCATCCTCTATCGGGAGCAACCTCATCTCAATAACAAAGAGATAGTGAGGGACCTCCGGCGGGCCTGCTGGGTGTTCTGGGACTCCGACAGCTGCTTCCGGATGTGTCATTCCCACCTTTCACAGCCTTTCGGCGGAAATATTTACTGGCTCACTCACAGAATAGAAAAATCTTTCCAATTAAGCGAGCTGGTGCAAAGGCTCAAGATGGGAGCTGGCAGAGTTCCTGGAGGAACCCACCTCGAACGGCAGTCTGAGTCCAAGCGGAGGGCCAGGGGGGTCCAGGCGTGTCAGACGCCTTTGGTCACAGACATGGGGCCGGGTGACTAGGATGGAGTCCTTCTCATTTTTCTTTATTATTTCATTGCTGCTGTTGACGTTTTTAATTTTTCCAAGTCGTCATCACACATACAGCCCCCCTCCCGCAGCTGTGTGTGTGTGTGCGCGAGTGTGCGCACGCGAGTGTGTGTGTAACGCCCATATGTTCGTAGAGAAGGGCAAGTGGGTGAGAAGAAAAAGCCTCCTGCTCCCTGAGGACCGATGTATGTGCACTTACTAAGACATTTGTAAATAACTATACTGACAGTACTCTCTGAGGAGCTGAAATATACCAAACATAGAAAAGAAGTGAATGGACTAAAATAAAAAGTGAGTCTTAGGCAAGGGCCTTGCTGCTTGGTTTAAAGAGCAGTTTTTTCCTCCCTCTGTCACCTGCCTACCAGGTCCCGGCCAGCTTGTCTTGCCAAGGCCGGTGACTCAGCAGAGCGTGGCTCTAGCAGCTACTGAATGACACCCTGGGAGCAGTTACTGTGGGTCTCTCTACTCAGGAGCAGCATAACGACCGATGAGGCATTGTATCTTTGTTCCTGCAGTTTTCACCTCCAAATGCATGCCCACCACTGTGAGCATTTTCTGCCCGTCTCTACATTGCCTCAGTGCCATGAAGTAATGCAGTGAGGGGGCCACGAGGGAGGCTTCCCGCAGTCTTCAGCCTCAAGCCTGTGATTTTCTTATCTGACTTGGCATTTAGAACAGCTGGATGGCTCCAACCCTTGCCAAATGTTGCTTGGAGCTGTGCAGCGGGGGCATCTTGCTTTGTGACATGATTAAGTGAAAGCATACGCTTTCTCTTTCGTTGACTTTCTCTGTGCCCAGACCTGAAATCAATCCCGTCAGTAAAATCCTGATGCAGCAAATGATAAACCTCAAGGCTTACTACTGTTACTGGGAAAAGGCCAAACTCAGCTCCCTGGGCTACAGCCGGGGGAGTTTTGCCTTTACCTGGAGACCATGCCTTTCCCTCCCTGTTGAAAAGCATGAAATTGCCATTAGATGGAGCTCAATGAAAGAAAAAAATAGAGGATGGGCTTTTCCTGGGTTAGAAAGAGGTTTTTGTTTTCCCCGGGAAATCTACTGGAACTGTTTAAGGAGCAAGTTTCATTCTGGTATGTGATTTTACAGAGTAAAACTCCAGATAAACTCAGCAGACATCTCTCTGAAGTTAATGGTCCCAGTGCAAACCCATCGGCCTGAAGGTCAGAGAGGAAACTGACAAATGGGAAATAACTCGGGCCCAGGAAATGACATCAAAATCACCACCAACAATCTAGTTTATATCATGTGGGAGGTTAGAGTACCAGCAAACTCAGATCTCCTTACAATTTGTAAAATGAGCTCTAATCTGGTTTGTTCCCATCTCTCTGCTTCTCAGTCATCCAGGCCACCAGGAGACTTTTGGGGTTCATACATGGAGCGAACTAAAGTCAAAGAGATGTACGGTCTGGGAAGAGAAAGGCAACTAGTGTGTAGGGTCAGAAGGAAGTTTCCAGTCTGGCTTCTTGTGGTGGTGTGCATGATGACAGAGCCAAATTCCACAGCCCGGCAAGATTGTTCTCCCTTGCTTTATGGGTGGGGTCAACTCAGAATGTGCATGATCCTGTGTAATAGGGAAAACCTATGTCACGGGAAAACATAACCTTTCTGAGTATCACAGAAGAAAAAAAAAAAACCTGTAGTTTTTTATTAATAGCCAGCTAGTAATATTATTTAACTGAATCATAATCATGGCTATTCCACTGAGCGACGTCGGAAATTTGTGAAGGATGTTTTATTTCAGAACTTCTGCATGCTGAGGTCCCATGCCATCATAGAGCTCAAAACAGCAAGAGTAAGAAAATAAAAATAAATCATTTCACCGAGTTTCTTTATGAAATCGTAGTATGAGATTTGTATGCTATAAGCGGTGAAGAATTTATGGATTTAAAAAGGGAATTTGGTTCTATGGACTGATCTGGGCCAATCAATTCTTGAAAGAATTGTTTCTGTTTTCTAATTGTACCTATACAATTCTTCCATCAATGCAGAGACTGTCCATTTGTCCTTTCCTTTCCACCCCATATACATCACTCGACATGTCAGAAGAGATGTGCTTCTAAAGCATTTGTTTGTAAATCAAAATGTTTTAATTTTTTTTAAACTGGTGATTGCCAGGGGGGAGGTAGGCGGGGGCATGGGTAAAATAGATAAAGGGGATTAAGAGGTACAAACTTCCAGTTATAAACTAAATAAGTCACAGAGATGAAAAGTGTAGCATAGGGAATATAGTCAATAATATTGTAATAACGTTGTGTGGTGACAGATGGTGACTATATCATGGTGAGCAGTGAGTAATGTATAGAATGGTTGAATCACTATGCTGTACACCTGAAACTAATATACTATTGTATGTTAATTATACTTCAATTAAAAAATATGTTTTAATCACACTGGGAGAGTCTTTATTACACTATTAGGAATAATTTCACAGATAAAACATCTTTTAGAGAGTGAATAATTAAACTGTAGTAGATCTTTTACATAAATAGGAGCTCATATACTAAGTGTGCATAGTACAAAATACTCCACACAAAGTAGTAGATTGTGGTACCCTTTACCCGTATGGTAGGTATTATCAGTTTGGTCAGTTAGCTCATACCTGCCAAAAAGATGTCCCAGAGATCCTCAAAGATTCCAAAGCTCTGAGCTCCTTCACTAGACCTCAAATGATGTTCTCCCACGCCTTCACTTGCGTCCTGATTTTCACCCTGAACACAACTATCCACCTGGTCTTAAGTCTACTCACACTCAAAAACAAAGGTAGCAATAAGGAACAATAGCCCTGTCACTGAGTCTTCAGGAAGATATTTTCTCCCAAAGAATAAGGAAAGAAATTTCAAGGGATAGGAAGGCAAGACCGAAGAAGAGGAAGAGGGCAACATAGCTTAACTCAATAGTGCTGAACCATTAGTCTGTGATTCAATGTTAATTTCATCAATAAATGCCTGGGTGGAATATTAATTTGGATTTCTATTCTTGCATTTACCCCCTTTAACAAAGAAAAAAAAAACGTAGATTCCCCAGGACTCACTGACTGATTGGAGTGAGAAAAGAAAAGGATCTAGGAGGATGTGGGGTTCCTGACTTGGACCACCAGGAGATATTGGACACCTCTACAACACGTCTATCTGTATTTGGTAAAAGACGGTGTTGTAAAGAATTGTGGCACTATCGTTTTATAGAACTTTACAGTTCTCAAAGGTTTTTCGAAAACACTATCTCTTTTGCTGTAACAGCCCAATAAAATATGTAGGTGAGTTATCAATAGCCTTGTTTTAGAGATAAATCTGAGGCCCCAAATGCTTAAATGATTGTCCAAAGATCACAGGGAAAAGAAATGACAAGGTGGGGCTTGAACTTCGGTCTTCTGTTTCTGAATCTTTAGAGCACTGAGTTTAGTATTTATTTATGCTTTGTACCTTCATGAATGTTAGTTAAGTTCCTGTTTCGAAATTAGTGTATAGAGTCTCTGAAAAATTGAATAATGGTATATGTTTAGTCCCTGGTTTTCTCGATCTTAACACTATTGACCTTTTGGACCAGGGGTTGTCCTGTGCGTTGAAGGGTTTCTATAGCAATCCTGCCCTCTGCCTATTAAATGCCAGTAGCACATTCCAAGTTGTGACAAGTAAATATGCTTTCAGTCATTGCCAAATATTCCCCGAAGGGCAAATCGCCCTTGATTGAAAATCACTGATTTAGCATGTTGCAATCCTGGACACATAAAAGAAGCCCAGTAAATCCCTGGTGATCGAAAGCTAATATGCGTTCTGGCATGTTTTTAATAGAAACTGATCAGACAATGAAGTTAAATTGGAGTATAAAGTCAAGGACTTGGCCTTTTTAGCATTTGGAATGGTGCCTACCAAACTGGGGAGGGTTGTGACGGTGTCTGTCCTTGTGCCGGTTAGCAGAATCAGCACAATTCTATAGGGATCAATTTAGGAAGAGAAAAGGGACATGGTTTCTTTCAAAAGTAGGCATGTGCACAGTGTCGGTCTCCCTCCGCACTGCAGCAGCGGGTCTGGAGTAGAGAGCACGCTCCTATGTATTTCCCTTGTTTAGAAATCCCAGACGCCGGGGCAATAGCTCACTGAAGGGCAGTGAGTGGAAGGAGCCCGCGACTTGGGCACCTGGGGAGTGGAGTCTATTTCTATCTCTGCTACTAACCGAGTAGTAAGACCTTTGGCAGGTCACTGCACTTCTCTGGACTCGGCGTCCTCATTCATAAAATTAGGGGGTTGGAATATATTATCTCCTAGGTACCTTCCAACTTGAACATTTATTTATGATTCCGTGATCCGGGTTCCCAGTGCCCTGGGTGAAAACCTGGAGATTGCATATGTTACTGAATTCAAAGTTTTCACATTCTTTCAAAGAGAATAAAGTGCCTACACTCTTTTTTAAATAACGTTTCCAGTGCGGGCTGAGGCAACACCCCCTGATCAAATACATTAATATTTCTGTTTTAAAATGTATGGCTGTTCGCACTCAGTGAAATACATAAAGGTAACGAACAGTAAAGCATCAGTTCTGGTTCGATTTTTTTTTGCCACAAAAGCAAACAAACAGAAACCCTTCTTGGTTCTCAGACCACTTTAGACTTCAGAATTGTGGATATGCAATCCTCAATGTGTACTTAATTTTGATTATTGATAATTCATTAATAGATCTTGTTATAAGGAAGTAAAGTCTGCTAGATAAGCCTAGGGTACACTCTTTAAAAACATTTTGGGATATAAGGCTTTTATTTATAAAAAGTAAGAGACCTTTTCTCAATATTTATTCTCCTGGTTTCCAATTTCAAAGCTAATGCAATAGGCAATGCCTCAGGCCTTGATTTTTATTCTACTGTTTTGTTATCGTGCCAAAAAATGATTATCCCAGGTAATACATGTGATGGGAAAAATATGAACGAAAATGAAAATTAAATGAAGTCCTTCTGTATCTTAGTGTAAAAGCATATAGTCAATTTCATGACAATGATAATAACCAAATGAAAACTTACCAAAGTATGTGTAAAAAACACCAAAAATTTAACAAATACAATACTATTGTTTATTTTCTGTTACATTATTTAGGGTCTTGTTAACAGGCAGGATGACAAAAATGAAAAAGGAAGACATTTCAGTAAATGCTGTTTCCGGGGCGATGGTCCCGGAAAGCTCTGCTACTTCCTAGCTGGCACAAACGTTAAGTTCTATGGTTGGACGTGAGGCTGACTCTCCTGCAGGTGTCCGTTTTCCAGATTGCTATTAATAGTGCTACCTCGCATGGCACTTTCCTTCACTCACTCAACACTTTCTGCCACACGTTAGGATTACGCCTCAACAGAAAAACACCACTGAGCTAAATATGTTCAAAAGTCTTTCCCCAAACAGGAAACGCATGTTCCCTCTACTGTTAGACAAACTCAGGCAGGTAGGGAGCCCCCAGTTCAGGTCATGCAATCTTTTAGTCAGAAGCTAAAAGCAGAGTATAGTTGCTTTGCACTTTTCGGGAGCAGCAAAGTAGAAAGCTGAGACTTTTTACCTCTTGCAAGCCACAGAGACATGGAAAGAGCAGGTGGAAGGTTGGGGGAAGGACAGAGGGAGGAGGGAAAAGAAAGAGAGAAGAGTGTGTGAAATGGTGTTGATTATGGAAATTTGCCCTGAAATAGCCAGCTGTTCACTTGTCTATTTTGCCTCATTCACTGTTCTAATAAGGAGGAGGAGGATGACAAATGTCAATCACAGTGCTAGGTGTTGGGAGTACAAGGGTGAGCAAGACATTTGAAACTTAGGGCATAGTGATATGAACAGACAATAAACAGGCAAGAAAAAAAATTATTTTCTGATAATGATAAATGCTACAAAGGAAAGCAACCACGTGCTCAAAGGGATTGTCGGGAAAAGCCTTTCTGGGATGTGGGAGTTAGACTCAAAACCCGAATGAGGACAGTACGTCAGCCATGGGACATGCTGCAGCTGCCAAAGCCCGAGATAGGAAGGGGCTGGGGTATTGCAGAAGAGAAAGGAGGCAGGGGGTGACCAGGGCTGCGGAGCCTGAGCAGTCACCGTGAGGAGGCTGTACTGCCCCACAAGGACAGTGAGAGGACACTGAAGGGCATAGCGGAGAGATGATGGGTTTTATATTTGAAAATGAGCATGCCGGCCGCCTTGTGGAGAATGGATTGGGAAGGGCGTGAGAGAAGGTGAGAGCGCTCGTTAGATGGCTGATTTGGATGAGGGGACTGCAAGACCTTTCGAACGCTCAGACACACCAACCCTGGGGCTCGTTAAGGTGAGGAGGGGCTATTACCTTTACAGGCCAGCTTCCCCAAAGCCTGTGCTGTTTATAAGCTTTACATGCAGCTTCTGTACGATTAAAAAAATATGTTTAGTTTCTGGTGTGGATAATTTTTTTTATAATCCAAATATAGACGAGACTGCCACAAAGGCCATATTGCTAAAGACCTAAGCATTCACCCTGACATCAGATGAACAATTCCTCTTTAGCTTTTCCATGTCCTGTAGGATATTGAAGACTGATACTATATTTCCTCTCAACCTTTATCTTCCTAGGCTGAAAAACATCTGTCTCAAGAAAGCTGCCCCTTTATTAGTATATCTATTTTACATCCTCCTACCACTCTTTTTTCTACATTGACCAGTGGATTTTCTTGGGATGTAGAATTAGCACTCCACCCAAAAAGCCAAACATGGATACTGTGTTTTATTTAGTTTCCTTTAGAGCAAAATTTTACCTTGTTCCTTTTTTCTTAAGATTTTATTTATTCATTTCAGAGAGAGTTTGAGCAACCATGAGGGGGGGCGGCGGGGAGGGAGCAGAGGGAGAAGCAGACTCCCTGCTGAGCCCAAAGCAGGCCTCATGCGGGTGTCCATGTGGGCCTCCATCCCAGGACTCTGGGATCATGACCTGAGCTGAAGTCAGATGCATAACTGACTGAACCACGTAGGTCCCCCTTACCTTTTTTTTTTCTTCTCATCTGTATGATGCTTAAATGGGTCAGCGGTTTGTTTCAGCTAGGAACCATGGGAAATGAGGGAGACACTTGTTGTTTTGTGTGTGTGTGCACACACATGTGCACATGCTGGCCTTAATTACCATATTTTCACACTTTTAGTCAGGTTTTCATATGTATTTTCAACTTTTGTCATCCTGTTAAGACGGGGCTTTCATGGTTGGTTGAGTGGTCTCACTGGTGAAATAAGGAATTTAATTAGTTACATATTGCTGTGTAACAAATTTTCAAACCTAGAAACTTAAAATAAGAAATGTGTATTATCTCACAGCTTCTATAGAGTAGGAATTCAGGGGAAGCTTGACTGGTTCTGCCTCAAGGTCTCTTATGAAGTTGTAACCAAGATGTTTGCCAGATCTGCAGTCATCTGAACGCTTGAATGGAGAAAAGATCTTCCAAAATGGTTCACTCACATGTTGAAAACTGAAGCTGGCTCTTGGCAGGAGGCCTCGGCTCCTTCCTAGGGATGCTTGAGTGTCCTCATTACATGGCAGCTGGCTTCTCTCAGAGCTAAGAACCCAAGAGACAATGAGGCAGAAACCACGTATCTTTTATGACCTGTCCTCCAAAGTCATGATCCATCCTTTCTGCGACATCCTCTTGGTTACACGGTTCAACTCTACTCAGTGTATACACAAGCATGAACGCCAGGAGGTGAGAATCATTGGGGGCCATCTTGGAAGCTGCCTACTTCAGGATGTAAACTAGAGGAGGGAGGGACAGATTGGGAAGAAGTAGACACACACCATTGCAGGATCAACTGTTTTCCCTTGAGGAGGTCCCACTGGCCAGATGCAGTGTCTGGAAGGCACAGCAACAAACACCGCTGTTGGAATGTAGGGGGCCAAGCAGAGTGTTGCAAGGGTGTGGATCAGGCATCAGAACATGACATTGATTCCTGTCAGGGCAAGAGATATTCTGATTCAGATAAGCACTTAGCTAGCATCTGGAAAAACATTTGTTATTCACAGTAATTCATTAATTATTATATTATAATAAGAAATAATATTACTGTTATTCATTATTCAACAACTGTGCACAAGAATACAGTGGGAAGATGGACTCCCTGTCATCATGAAGCTTAGAATCTAGAAGGGACTATGTGTAAATAAAAAGGAAATGTCACTATCATGTGATGAGCTCTGTGATGGGAGAGGTACAGGATGGTGGAGATTTCACAGGAGGAGCAGGAGGATCGAGAATTGAGATAAAGGAGGGAGTGACATTGGAACCAAAGCTTAAAAAGGAGTTAGGAGGTGAAAGACAGGGAGACAGAGAACATTCTAGACCAAGAGAATAGCAAGTGGAACAAGAATAACCCTGTAGCAAGAAAGAATAAGTCCCTCTATAGCAACTAAAAGTGTTTCTGGATCTAAACATGCAACCCTGAGGATAGCAGGAAGTGAGAATGAAGTGGTAACCCAGTGGCAGGATTTCAGTTGGGGTGAAGGGGTAGGACCACAACGCTGGAATGGAGGGGGGCTCAAAGGGAGGCAAGCAAATCCCAGTCCTGGCAACACAGGGATTCTGGGGAGTTCCCCAGATAGGAAATTCGAGGCTGGGACAGACATCTGGTGGGAGGTTTTGCCAACTCAGGTGATATCTAAAGTGGGAGGTCTCTTGTGATGATTCATATCAAAAGTGGTCATCTTCACGCAAGTGCCGGGACAGGGAGGTGTGGGGGTGTACCAGGGAGGAGAGCTGAGATGCCACATAGCACATGAACTCAAGGGGGGGCCAGCAGATGCACAGAGGAGTCCTCAGATAAGAATGTCAAGAGAATACTGTGGACGTGGAGGTAGGGGGTGAATGAGGTTTAGGAACTAAACCCACAAACTCTGGACATAAGTCCCTTCATGCAAAGCCTGAGCTTCTAGCCAGGAGCAGAGTCGTTCCTTAGAAAGCCGCCCCAGACCAGACCCCATGTATAAAGGGAACACATCTGCTAGAAATTAATGTTTCAAGAACAAAGCAGAAAAGTGGATAGCCCTGGAGTCTAAAGACAGAGCTGTCCTGGGTAGTCAGACTGGATGCTGTTGCCTCAATTAAATCCGAAATCTTCAGGTTTGGATTTGGAGAGTACGTGGGCTGAGCTTTCAAAAAGGGCTCATTGGTGGGCCTGATAATGGGAGAAAATAAGCAACAGTAGACGCAATGACATGGCCTTGACCCCTGAGTTGCTACAGGGAAGACAAGCATGATGGCAATCTCTGTAATCATGGGCCATTGCCTCTGGAGGGCTGTAAGGCAGGTCATACTGTCCCCCATTTTTATGAATGAGGAAGCTGGAACCCCAAAAGTTTACATGGCTAAAAAGAAAATCAGGATTCAAACCCAGGTCTTCAAATGTAGTCTAGTTTTTTGTTTTTGTTTTTGTTTTGTTTTGTTTTAACCTACTATACTGTCTTCTTACCCAATAAAAGGAGAGGCTATTAAAAATGACATTCTAGCTGGACATTGGAGTAGGCCTCAGAGAAAGAGAGAGAGAGAAGGAAAGCAACACACTAATTTTATGCACATAAGGAATGCTAGTGACATCCAAGTTTAAATGTTTGGGTATCCACATTTGGGGGATATTTGTGTGACACGATTGAGACATATACATAAAAAACCTACACATATAAAATGATTTGGAGCCATACAGGTATATAGAAGTAAACCTCATGACAGTTGTTGAAGTTAACAAAGTAACATGATATAAATGGGGTTATCTGATGGCTGTAAGGAGACACTGATGAAGGATATTTTCATATCTACTTTTGAGAACATGGAGGATACCATACTCAGTGCTATTTACTGAGCACCTACTCTGTACTAGGATTTTTAAAGAGTTTATCTCATATAGCTCTAAAAGCAACCCGGAGAGGTAGGCATTGACTTGAGCATTAACAGAAGAGAAACTGAGAATCAGTGTAGTTTGTCCAGTGGCACAGGACTTGAAAGTGATGGGGAGAGTCGCTATTTGAACCCGGGTCTAACTCCAGCCCATATGGTCTTGGTCCTACACCAGCTGCTGCAAGTCAATGGAACCAAAAGAATTCTCGGTTCTTTCTCTCCTAATCCCTTAATGCCGAGTTTCCTAAAATCTATTCTTGTTAACTGACGTTTCTCCCAAATCTGCCTCTCCTCATATGTTTTCTCTCTGTGACTCCCTTGGCAATCATCCCAATCAGCTGGGCTTGACGCCTTTTTTCCATTCATCCTACCCATCCAATCTGTTAGCAAGTCCTGGCAATTCTAATTCTATCTTCATTTTCACACCATTCCCCTATCTCGGCCTAACAGGAACCACCTACTGCAATGCCTCATGACTTGTAGCTTACTAGGTTGAAATAACCTCTAAAATGGCCCCCAGTGAATCTCACCTACTGATATTTACACCCTTGAGTAATCCCCTCCCCTTGCGTGTCGACTGGGTTTGACAACTTGCTTTGAATGAACAGAATAAGGCACAGTGAATAGAATATGGCACATGTAATGGGATACCACTCCTGAGATTAGGTTACAAAGAGACTCTGGTTTCCATCTTGCTTGCCCTTTCTTTTTCTCCCTTCCCTTCCCTTCCCTTCCCTCTCTGCTTTCCGCTTTAGAACAAAGAAATGTATTGCCTCGCTGTTCTAGAGGTCAGAAGTCCAAAATCAAGGTATCAGCAGGGCCATGGTCTCTCTGAGGCACTAGGGAAGGCTCTGTTGTACATTCTTCTCTTCCAGCTTGTAGATGCATTACTACGATCCTGAGTTCATCTTCACATAGCCATCTTCACATCTTCTATGCATATCTCTGCTTTCTCTTTCTTGCTCTCTCACTTGCTGACTCTGATGGAAGCTGGCTGCCATGTAATGAACTACCCTATGAAAAGGGTCACTTGGCAAAGAATTGAGGGAGGTCTCTGGCCAATGACCTTGGAGGAACTGGGGTTCCCAGTCTAGTAGCCAGTGAAGAGTTGAATCTTGCAATGACTATGCCCAGATTTCTGATCTAAGAAACTAAGATAATGAATGCTTGTTGTTTTAAGCAGTAAATTTGGGGATAATTTATTTTGCAGCAATAGGTAACCAATATACTTTTAAAGGGTATTCCCAAATCTAGGAATAGCATTGTTAATTTTGGGGCTGCCAAATTAAACTTCTAGTAATATAATTCTGATTATGTCATTCCCCTGTTAAAAACCTTCAATGACTCCTCCTTTGCCTTTAGAAAATATCTAAGCTTCTCAGCTTAGCAATGAGATGTGTTATCACCAAGTTCCAGCATAACAGTTAATAATTAACTAAGGATTATTTCATAGTTGAAGGCAATAATGTATAATTCATGTATCAACTGAATCCACTCTGTCCTTTAAAGCCTAAATAAGATAGGCTCCAACCACCACTACACATTCTGTGGAAAACCCAACACCCTTCCCAAGATTTCTATCAATTCTTTGTGAGTTTATGTTCTCACAAACACGTTTGGCTTCAATTTTCTCCTGCTGAATTAATCGGTGTATGGCTTCTCTCTGCATTCTACACACTACTTACTGTTCCACATCATGTCAACCCAGATATGGAAATCAGTCCTGTTCCTTGACACAATCACAACCACACATATAAACAAGACTGTTGTGGGGCGTCTAGGTGGCTCCTTCGGTTAAGTGTCTGACTCTTGATTTCAGCTCTAGGTATGCTCTCATCAGTCAGGAGGTTGAGCCCCCTTCAGGTTCCACACTCGGTGGGGAGTCTGCTTGATGATTCTCTCCCTCTGCACCTCCCCCTACTCATGCTCACTCACTCTCTCTCTCTAAAATAAATTAAAAAAAAAAAAAAAGACGTGTGAAGCAGATTTTGCTAAATTTCGAAGATTTGCCTCACATCTCAAATAACTTGAAGTGAATATTAGACATTGCTATTAAAATATTTTTAGAAGTTAGAAAATTAAAGCATAAATTAATGTTGGTTTGTATTTGCATAAACACTGGAAAGATACCCTAGAAACTAAAAAAGAAATTACCTGGGAGTGGGAGAGGGTGGAATGGGGTAGATGGGGACAAAAGTTGGACTAAGACATTTCATTGAATATATTTTGATTTATAAACCATATAAATGTTTTTTCCAGAAGACCAAAAATTTTTTAAAGATTTTATTTATTTATTTGAGAGAGAGAGAGAGAGCATGAGCAGGGGGAATGGTAGAGGGAGAAGCAGACTCCCCGCTGAGCAGGGAGCCCAATGCAGGGCTCCATCCTGGGACTGGGATCATGACCTGAGCCGAAGGCAAATGTTTAACTGACTGAGCCAACCAGATGCCCCCAGAAGACTAAAATTTTAAAAATTTAATTTAACTTACAAAATCATTTAAACTCCCTCCACTGGGAATTTCTCAGTGACCACATCATCCTACTGGATTCGGAATCCCCCTCTCATTTCTCCTCTTTAAACATTCCTTCAAGGGCTGAGTCCTTTCCTGCTCCAGTTTGGATTTTTCTCACTCCCAATTCAATTTTGTCCCTACTCTCAAACTCAGCTCTTTTCAGGGCTACTTTTGCACATTAAAAACTCACAAAAGTATTGATATGCACAAAGTACAAAGGGAGACCTGAGAGGGGTACTTTCCAATGTACCTTCCCATCCAGGATACAGAATAAGATGGGGGTAATGGGGAGGAGTTGTCAGTGGGGCTGTGTTATCACAAAGAAGTTGGAAAGGTGAAAACCAAATAGGTGAGGTGAAAGGATAGCAAAGGCAAATTGTGTTTATTAAACAACTTTGCTTGGGACCAAGTGGACCACACTCTCTAGCTTCTCAATCCATCTTTGTTGGGTGTGTGTGTCCCAGATAAGCTAATAAAACTTAAATTGCCTCTAATGACATACATTGTTGAGGTGACTTCCAATTCTGTAGTGTAACTTTAAAGCATCATATTTTTTAAAATTTTTTTAAAGATTTTATTTATTTATTTGAGAAAGTGAGAGAGAGCATGAGAGAGGAGAGGGTCAGAGGGAGAAGCAGACTCCCCACTGAGCAGGGAGCCTGATGCGGGACATGATCCCAGGACTCCAGGATCATGACCTGAGCTGAAGGAAGTTGCTTAACCAACTGAGCCACCCAGGCACCCTCAGGCATCATACTTTTTTTAATTGAGCAAAAATTTGAACTGGCATTTCACACAAGAGGATATACAAATGGCTAATAAATATATGAAAAGGTGCTCAATCTCGTGAGTCATCGGGGAGCTGCAAACCAAATACATACACGCTTATCAGAAAGGCTAAAATGTAACAGACAATCCAAAGTGTTGACAAGATTATAGAGAACTGCTGGTGGAAGTGTAAATTGGTACAACCACCTTGGAAAACTGGCAGGATCTACTAAAGGTCAACTTCTGCATCATATGAATATCCTCTGACTCAGCCATTTCACTCTTAGGTATATTCCAAACAGGTATGTGTACATACATCATGGTGATGATATTTAAAAATTTTATCTTATGTTAAATTTAACTATATTTTTAAATATAGTCTGAGACATTTAAAACTCACAATTCTGCTACTTATTTTATTCTGCTTCTTAGCTATGTATGTGACATTGGGCAGGTCACTTCACCTCTATGGGCCTCATTCTCCTCAGATATTGAATGAGGAAGTTGTTAATGAGCAATCCCAGATTGAAGGTCCTTGTAATGTTGATATTCTATGTATCCATGATTTGGCTTCTATACCCTCCTGACTGCATCTCCCCCACATCCCCCATACTCCTTCACACAGCCCATCTGTTAATCAAAAACGACAGTTAGCAGTTCCCAGAACAACTTCGCCCATTCTCCCCCACCTGCCTGCCTTTGCCTTTATCTCAGCAGGTCCATACCTACTTGGAATACCTCATCCTTCAGCAAACTCTTCTTGATTTCTCTCTATCGAATATCATCTGCCTTTCCCCTGAAATACAATACTACTTAATTTATGCATTTCTTGTGTCAACGTCATTCTCTACCTTGAATTTTAGTTATTTGTTTATATTTTATCTCTCATTTCAGACTCTGAGATCCTTTGAAAGAAAGATACTTGCACTGTTTTGCCCATCATAGATGTTTATCAAGAATGTGTTGACCAAGACGGTGACATAGGTTGTTCCTGCCTTTGTTCTCCATCACAAGAAGAACAACTAACAACTATTCAAGAATAAGACACTACTGAGAGAAAGCCTAGAAACCTAGGCTGAAGCATTCCCTGCACCACAGAGACCAAGACAGACTGTATTAGAAAGGTAAGAGATGTGTCTACACATTGACTGCATTGCCTCTACCCTAGGCCAGTGCAGCACCACACAGAGTGATCGCCCCTGAACTTCTCGTTCCTCCCGTGGGAAAAGAGAACCCAGTGGGGACAACCAGCCCCACTCCAGCATTGTGGGTCACTTTGCAGGAGCCCTATTCTGATCTCACACCACAGGGATTACAGGGGAATCTGCAGGGTTCAACAACTGAGTATCTGACTGTGGTGAAGAAGGGGAGAAGGACTTGCAACAACTACCATATGGGTCTTGGCAGACTGAGTTCATACCTGCAGTGCCCGAGTAGTAATCCCAATCAGTGTTTTTGCCCACCTACAGAACCAAGTCTGGGGGGCACTCCCACCTGGAACTTGATAGGGTACAGATCTGCCTGATTGGGATCCTCAAATGAGGAGTTTTGCCAGCCCTAGAGCCTGGTGTCCCCACGCACTGACAAGGAGCTGAATCACAGTCCCACCCACTGTGGAGAGTGTCTTTCAGCCCCATATGACCAGAAGGACTGTTGAAAACTCCTGCAAGCTGTGTGGCACAGTCCTGCTCAAGCTGAGCGGTGGTGGGCAAAGCTGATTGCTTCCAGAGCAAAGCCAATACCAGGAGTGGGGTGTTCTGTGGTATGCACAGGCAGGGGGATTAATTCATATCCAAGGGTGAAGGTAGTTCCTGGCCCCTCCCAACTGGAGAACCTGCTTGAGAAATTGAGAATACCCAGAGTGTGTTCTCCTCCCTCAGGCAAAGGAGATGAGACATAGCTCCAACCTCTGTGGAGAGGGTCTTAGGCCCCCTCCCCCCACCTCCCAATCAGAAGGGTTGGAGACAGCTCCTGGAAGCAGTGCAGCCCAGCAGCACTGGAACTAAGAGGTGGGTAAGCAAAGCTGATACATTGCAGAGCAAAGCCAGGACCCTCTTCAGTCAGCACTTGGAATGTGAGTTGGCTTGAATTAAGGCAACAACAATGAACTTTACCCGCTTTACTTCTCCTGCTGCACCTGGACAGAAAATCTAATTCATATCCCCATTCATCACTGAATACAGCCTTCAGCCTATCCAATCAAGGAATCTAACCATAGCACACAGGAAGCTGTATAGCCCATTCAACAGCCCTATGTATAGTGGCGATTGAACAGAGAGCACAGCCCATGGCTTCCCCATCTGCAGAGCAAAGCTAGTGATCTCAACTGACAAGGGAATTCAGGACACACTCTGGCCTGATTTAGGCCCCCAAACAATGAGCTGTACAGGTCCTGAACTCTGTCTAGCTGCCCTCCCAAGACAAGAAAGCTAATTTATAACCCATCTATAACTGAATATAGTGCCCAACCATCTAAGCCTGATCAAGAATCCAGGCAACTGCCGAGTCCACCCTACAGACTTACATGGGCAGGTAATCGAGCCAGCAGTCCTGTCCAACTGATCTCAGCCAGTGGCACATCCCCCATCCCCATCCTCAGAGCTCAATAGTTGTCTCACCCCAAAATAGGCCCTAATAGCAGCTCCCACAAACCCAAGGACATTACCAGCAGATACACCCAGAAACACAAACTGTGCTGACTGAGGAAGAACTTTCTCTGCCAAAGTAGTCTGGAAGAGAGGCCCACTTACCCCAAAACACTGATACCAACATAAAGAATCAAGGATCACAAAAAATCAGGTAAATATGACACCACCAAGGGAGACTTATAAAGCTCCAATAACTCACCCTAAAAAATGGAGATCTATAAACCGTCAGACACAGAATTCAGAATAGCCCTCTTAAGGAATTTTAGTGAACTACAAGAAAACACAGACAACTAAACAAAATTAGGAAAACAATGCATGAACAAAATGAGAAGTTTGACAAGGAAATAGCAACCATCAAAAACAAACAAACAAAACCACAGAAATCCTGGGGTTGAATAATTCAACAACTGAACTAAAGAATTCAATAGAGAATTTCAAAAGTAGAATCAGTGACCTGGAGTATAGGACATTGGAAATTATCCAGAGGAGCAAAAAGAAAAAGAAATTTTTAAAAAGTAAAGAAAAAAAATAAAAATAAAAAGTAAAGAAAGCCTATGAGAATTTTAAGACAAAATGAAAAGAAACAATATTTGCACTATGGGAATTTCAGAAGGAGAAGAGAAATAAAAAGGAACAGAAAATATATTTAAAGCAGTAATGGCTGAAACCTTCCTCAGCTTGGGTGGGGGGGGGGAGAAATGAACATCCAGATTCATTATACACATTATAAGTAAATTGTCAAAAGTCAAAGAGTTTCAAGAGCAGCAAGAGAAGAGAGAGAAGTTACATACAAGGGAATCCCCATAGCTACAATTTTTTCAACAGACACTTTCCAGGGCAGGAGAGAAAAGGATGACATATTTAAAATATTGAAAGAAAATAACTGTCAACCAAGAAGTTTATACTTGGCAAAGTTGTCCTTCACAAATGATGGAGGGATAAAAATTTTCCCAAACAAACATACGCTGAGGGAATTCATTACTGCCAAAGCTGCCTTGCAAGAAGTACTAAAGGAAGTTCTCTGAGTGGAAGTAATAGAATGCTAATTAACACCATAAAAACATAAAGAGATAGTGTAAATATTAGTGGTAATGGTAAATATACGGTCATGTTAGATTCAGCAACATAACATAGTGATGCATAATTCACTTACAACTCTAGTTTAAAAGTTAAAAAAAAAATGAATGTAGTATCAATAACCATAACTACAATAATCTCTTATTAGTAACAATATAAAAAACATGTGAATTATGACAGCAATCATCTAAAATGTGAGGGGAAGAAGTAATAATGTAAAGTTTACTAATTCTATTGAAGTTAATTGCAATCAGGTTAAAATAGGGTGTTATAAGTTTAAGGTATTTTATTTAAGACTCATGGTGACCACAAAGGAAAATTCTGTAGTAATTACACAAAAGACCATGATAAAGAAGTCAAAGCACACTCATACCAGAAGACATCAAAACACACAGGAAAAGACAGCAGGATAAGAAACGGAACAATGGATCTACAAAACAACCAGAAAACAATTAATAAAATGGCAATAGTAAGTCCTTACCTATGGATAATTACTTTAAACATAAAAGGATTAAATTCTCCAATTAAAAGACTTAGAATGGCTGAGTGGATTTAAAAAAACAAGATGCAATATGCTTCTTATAAAATACTCACTTTAGCCTTAATAACACATATAGACTGAGAGTGAAGGGATGGAAAAAGACACTTCAAGCAAATGGCAACCCCCAAGAAGCTATACATATTTCAGACAAAGAAGACTTTAAACTGAAAATGGTAAAAGGAGACAAAGAAAATCAGTATGTAATGATAAAGGGATCAAGAGGATATAATTATAAATATTTATGCACCCAATATTGGAACACCTACACACATAAAACAATAACTAACAGAACTAAAAGGAGAAATAAATAGCAATACAATAATAGCTGAGGATTTTTCTACTTAACTTTCAACAATGGGTAGATCATCCAGACAGAGAATCAATAAGGAAACGGCAAATTTAAACAGCACTATAGACCAAATGGATCTAACAGACCTATATAGAATATTCTATCCAACAACTGCAGAATATACATTCTTCCCTAATGCACATGAAACATTTTCTAGGATAGACCATATGTTAGGCCACAAAACAAGTCAGCAAATTCAAGAAGATGGAAATCATACCAAGTATCTTCTCTGACCACAATGGCATAAAACTAGAAATCAATAACAAGAGGAAACCTGAAAAATTCATGAACACATGGAAATTAAACAGCAGTCTTCTGAACAACCAATGGAGCAAAGAAGAAGAATTCAAGGGGAAATAAAAACGTTTCTTGAGATAAGTGAAAATGGAAACAAAACATATCAGAATTTGTGGTATGCAACAAAAGCAGGTTTAAGTGGGAAGTTCATAGCAATAAACACCTACATTAAGAAGCAAGAAGGATCCCAAATAAAGAGTGTAACTCTATACCTTAAGGAACTAGAAAAACAAAACAAAGCCCGAAGTTAGAAGAAATAATAAAAATTAAAGCAGAAGTAAATGAAATACAGAACAGAAAACAAAAAACAGAAAAGATTAACCAAATGATGAGCTGTTTCTTTGAAAATATAAAGAAAAAAATTGACAACCTTTAGTTAGACTAACCAAGGGAAAAAGAGAAAGAACCCAAATAAACAAAACAAATGAGAAAGGAAACATTACATCTGATGACACAGAAATTCAAAGGACCATAAGAGGCTATAGTGAACAACTATTTGTGAGCAAACTAAACAACTTAGAAGAAGTTGAAAAATTCTTAGAAACACACAACTTACAAAAACCAAATCAGGAAAAAATAGAAATTTGAATAGCCCATTTACCAGTTGGGAGATCGAATCAGTAATCAAAAAATCTCCCAATGAAGAAAAGCTCAGGACCAGACAGCTTCTTGGGGAATTTTAGCAAACACTTAAAGAAGAATTAACACCAATTCTCAAATGCTTATAATAAATCAAAGAGGAGGAAGCACTCCCAAATTTATTTAACAAAATCAGCATTATTCTGATATCAAAATCAGAAAAGGACATTACTAGAAAATAAAACTACAGGACAATATCCCTGATGAATATAGTTGCAAAAATTCTCAATACAATACCAACAAACTGAATTCAATAGCACATTTAAAGGATTATATAACATGATCAAGTGAGATTTATCCCTGGGATGCAAGAATGGTTCAGCATATGCAAATCAATTATGGTAATACATCACATTAATAAATTGAAAGAAAAAAATCATATAATCATCTCAATAAATGCAGAAAAACCATTTGACAAAATTCAACATCCATTCATGATAAAAATTCTTAACAAATTAGGCATGGAAAAAATGTATCTCCACATAATAAAGGCCATATTTGATAAGCCCACGGTTAACATCATACTCAATGGTGAAACATTGAAAGCTTTTCCTCTAAGATCAGGGACCAGACAAGGGTGCTGACTCTCACCACTCCTATTCAACAGAGTACTAGAAGTTCTAGCTAGAGCAATCAGGTAAGATAGAGAAATAAAAGACATCAGAATTGGAAAGGAAGAAGTAAAATTGTCTCTATTTGCAGATGACATGATTTTATAGAGAGAAAATCTTAGAGACTCCACCAGAAAACTGTTACATCTAATCAGTAAATTCAGTGAAGTTGCAGGATACAAAATTAACATACAAAAATCAGCAGTGTTTCTAAACACTAACAACAAATTTTCTGAAAAAGAAATAAAGAAGTTAATCCCATTTACAGTATCATTAAAAACAATAAAATACTTAGGAATAAATTTAACTAAGGAAGTGAAAGATTTCTACTCTGAAAATTACAACACATTGATAAAATAAATTGAAGAAGACACAAATAAAGGGAGAAGTATCCTGTGTTCATGGATTGAAAGAATCAATATTGTTAAAACATCAACACTACCAAAGCTCTCTGTAGATTCAGAGTAATTTCTAGTAAGATTTCAATGGCATTTTTTACAGAAGTAGACAAACAATTCTAAAATGTATATAAAACCACAAAAGACCCTGAATAGACAAAGCAATCCCAAGAGGGAAGACCAAAGCAGGCGCGCCTGGGTGGCTCAGTTGGTTAAGTGTCTGCCTTCAGCTCAGGTCATTATCTCAGGGTCCTGGGATCAAGCCCCACATCAGGCTCCCCGTTCAGTGGGGAGTCTGCTTCTCCCTCTGCCCCTCCCCACCTCTTGTGCTCTCTCTCTCTCTCTCAAATAAATAAATAAAAGGGAACCCTTGTGCACTGTTGGTAGGACTGTAAATTGGTGCAGCCACTATGGAAACAGTATGAAGTTTCCTAAAAAAATTAAAAATGGAACTACCATATGATCCAGCAATTTCACTTCTGGGAATATATCCAAAGAAAATGAGAAAACTAACTTGAAAAGCTATCTGCACCCCCATGTTCATAGCAGCACTATTTACAAGAGCCAAGACATGGAAAGAAACTAATTGTCCATCAGTGGATTAATGGATGAAGAAGTTGTGGTTTATTTATGCAGTGGAATATTACTCAGCCATAAAAAAAAAACAAGTAAATCCTACCACTTGCAACAACCTTGAAGGCATTATGCTTAAGGGAAATAAATCAGACAGAGAAAAAACAAATACTGTATGATCTCATATACATATGGAATTAAAAAAAAAAAAAAAAACTTGTAGAAAAAGAGATTAGACTTGTGGTTGATCACCGGAGGTGGGGAGTGGGGAGTGGAGAAGGTAGTCAAAAGGTACAAACTTCCATGGTAAGATGAGTAAGTGCTAGGGACGCAATGTACCATGTGTGACTGCAACGACCACTGCTGCAGGATATATAGGAAAGTTGTTGAAAGAGTAAATCCTATGAGTTCCCATCACGAAGAGAATTGTTTTTCCTTTTTTCTTTCTTTTCTTTTTATTGTATCTATATGAAAGATGGATGTTAGCTGAACCTACAGTGGTAATCATTTCACAATATCTGTAAATCAAACTATCATGCTGTGCACCTTAAACTTCTACAGTGAAGTGTGTCAATTAGTTCTCACAAAAACTAGAAAGAAAAAGAACTTGTTGAAGTGATTCATTCATTTAAGAATGTTAACACTATCAAGCCACTCCTTCTACTGCAAAAGAAATCGAATATAGAAATTTCTTTAAAACATCTGAATTAAATGACCAAGATACCATCGTCATTTTATAGCTCAGAATCTTTCCACATTAGGGTTTGTCCTAAGACAACCAAAGCAATTGAATCTGGTAATTACTGTACCATGGGGCTCTAATCTAGAGAAAATGACCATGAACAGCTGAGAAAATGTGTGTTAGTTTCTGAGACTGAACTGAACTCCTTTCCTAAGTAGGGCAGCAGGAATAAGGCAGAAGAGCTGACTCTATTTGTCTCATGTTGGTCTTCTTTCCCTCTCCGGCCTCCTGGGTGTAACAGATGGAGAAAAAAGGCTTTGCACAGTTATATCTAAGCCAGGAGAACCATCCCCAGGGAGGGTTCAGTTAACCTTCATTAGTTGCTAACTATCTTTTGCAGGTTATTTCTAAATTAAGTTCTGTAGATTAGTGGTTTTCAGTCTTTCCATGCACGAAGCAGACTGTTCTTGCTCTTGTGAGTAATCCCTAAGGAAGTCATAGCCATGATGATCCATGCGGGGGTGAAAACTAAACTCAAGACCGGAGGGGTTTTTAGGGTAATAGGGTTTTTTTTTTTTAATGTCATTTTCAGATAGGAAGGTAACATAATGATGTAGAATGCTAGCTAATTAAAATGCAGTTATCTTTCAAACAAGAGCCTTTACAAAATGATTTACAAAGAAAAGACAGGTGTGTCTGTTGCGTCTGACATTTGGCTATCAGCCACAAAGACTATGGGGGTAAACTGAGAACCTCCTCCCCTGCTTCTCTCAGATTTCACTCTATCTGGAAGTGTAAATATTAGACCTGTTGTTCCAGGTGGAGTTTCTTTACCTCACAGCAGAATTTTATCTTGCTGTGAATTGTAGCTACATTGTCGGGATGAAGAAGGATATGTAGTTGGACATGTTCTTGCTAAATTTGTTAAAAGACACCTTAATTTTGAGTTCAACCTTATTGGAAAGCTATCTGGAAATATGTATTCAAAGTTTTAAAATTTGCCTGTCCTTTAACCAAGAAATTGCACTTCTGGAAATTTAATCTAAAGAAACATTAAAGGATTTGTTCCAGATATGTACCTCTAAGAATATTTATATGAGAACTATTTATGTGTAATGAGAAATCAGAAATAACCTAAATGCCCAACAATAGAGGGCTTGGTTAAATCAACTTTGGCCCAGTCATATCTTTTTTTTTTAAAGATTTTATTTATTTATTTGAGAGAGAGAGAGAGAGAGAAAAAGAGTGCATAAGCTGGGGGTGGGGCAAGGAGCAGATGGAGAAGCAGACTCCCCGTTGAGCAAGGACCCTGAGATCAAGACCTGAGCTGAAGGCAGATGCTTAACCGACTGAGCCACCCAGGCGCCCCTGGCCCAGTCATATCTTTGAGTACTATTCAACTCTTTAGAGTGATGTTATAGAAAAATTATGTGTTGATATAAAAAGATATTCAGTATATATTCGTACTTTTAAAAATGTATCATGCCTGTTTAAAAAAAAACAACTAAACAGCTAAAATCTGTTGAATATTTACTATGCACTGACATTCATATACATCTTCATATTTAATCCTAAAGCAGTTCTATTAAGTAGATATTACTATTACTATTACCTTCACTTTACAAATGATGAATGTTCTCAAGGTCAGAGGAGTAGTAAATGGCAGAACCACGAGAAAGAGGGAGATATAGAGAGAAAGAGGACAGAGAGATTCGGAGGTATTGATTAATAAATTACATTGTAAAGGATCTGCTGCAAGATGTTAAAAGCTGTTATCTATGATTTTATGGGATTGTGAGTATTGTTTCCTTCTTTTGGTGCACATTTTTTTTTTTTCTATAATGAGACTGAGTTGGTTTCATCATTAGAATTGCTTAGTCTCTCAAACATCTTTTTTTTCTCCTTGATCCTTTTCAGGATGGCCTCATATACGTGGGAGAGAGCCCTGGCTCATGTGATCTCTTGCTTACGGGGCTGGTGGGAAAGGCATGAGTTCATGCAGAGTCCTTTAGATCTTGCCAAGCTCTGTTGCAGAGTGGCTGGTCTCAGCTGCTCCTTGTACTGATGAGTACAGATAAATACCTCCACCAGTAATGACCACATGGTCTTTGGTTATTGGGCTCCCCACTCTCAGAGGCCTCCTTTTCCCAACACCAGGCTCGACAGACCAGTGATGCTCTAAGAAACACTGTGCTCCTCTCAGTCAGCACCTGGGCACATTTGTACCCCATGAATACTCTGTGTAAACTGAGGCATTACCTCTTTTTCTTATTGTGTTAAGAATGATAACATGAGATTTATCCTCTTAGCAAATTTTTAAATGTACAATACAGTATTGTTAACTATAAACACAATTCTATACAGCAGATCTCTAGAACTTACTCATCTTGCATAACTGTAACTTTATACCCCTCGAACAACAACTCCCCATTCCCCCTCTCCCTAAGCCCTGACAACAGTCACTTTACTTTGTGCTTCTATGAGTTTGACCATTTTAGATAAAAGGTACAATCTCTTAAGCTCACTCCTGCTAATACCCCTCTACCATCTCTCTGAATCTTACTGGAAGTGGTCACAAGTCTGGCTTCTCTTAGCACCTTCTACCCTTTCTCTAGCATGCTCAGGCAAGTAGGATTCCTCTGGGTGGTTCCTCCCCTGTCACCATCTGCATCACCCTCCTTCTCTCACAGCCCATCCCCAGTAGAAGGAAGTCTTTCCTCTCTTCTTATTTCTGCCAGAGCAGGACCCTCCTTAAACAGATTTTTATGAATAGGTTCACTGGGCCTGATTTTTGATATACTAAAGGTGAGGACAGAGGAATTTTATAATTTTCTCTCTCCAGAATGACTACCTTTCAGAATTGTTATTGAAAATTATGTTTTAGATGCCAAAAGAGGAATATTAACACTTTATTTCTCTTGATATTCCTGCAGCAACAATTTGAAAACTTCCCTAACAAGTCATTTAGAGGTATCAAATGAGCTTCTTCAGAAGATATAGGGGAAGTCAGTTCAAGAAAATTCAAAGACATGGGGTGCTAGGATGGCTCAGTAGGTTAAGGGTTCGACTCCTGGTTGCCTCAGGTCCTGATCTCAGGGTCGTGGGATGGAGATCCACGTTAGACTCTGTGCTCCGTGCAGAGTCTGTTGGAGATTCTCTCCCTCTGCCCCTCCTCTTGCACTCACACTCTCTCTCTCTCTCAAATAAATAAATAAAATCTTAAAAAAAAGAAAGCAGCAATGTCTGCAATAGCCAAACTGTGGAAAGAGCCGAAATGCCCTTCAACAGACGAATGGATAAAGAAGATGTGGTATATATATACAATGGAATATTATGCAGCCATCAAAAGGAATGAGATCTTGCCATTTGCAACGATGTGGATGGAACTGGAGGGTATTATGCTGAGCGAAATAAGTCAAACAGAGAAAGACATGTATCATATGACCTCACTGATATGAGGAATTCTTAATCTCAGGAAACAAACTGAGGGTTGCTGGAGTGGGGGGTGGGGTGGGAGGGATGGGGTGACTGGGTGATGGACACTGGGGAGGGTATGTGCTCTGGTAAGCGCTGTGAATTGTGCAAGACTGTTGAATCTCAGATCTGTACCGCTGAAACAAATAATGCAATATATGTTAAGAAAGAAAAAAAGAAGAAGAAGAATGTAGCAGGAGGGGAAGAATGAAGGGGGGGAAATCGGAGGGGGAGAAGAACCATGAGAGACGATGGACTCTGAAAAACAAACTGAGGGTTCTAGAGGGGAGGGGGGTGGGAGGATGGGTTAGCCTGGTGATGGGTATTAAGGAGGGCACGTTCTGCATGGAGCACTGGGTGTTATGCACAAACAATGAATCATGGAACACTATATCTAAAACTAATGATGTAATGTATGGGGATTAACATAACAATAAAAAAATGAAAAAAATATATAATCTAATATTGAATAAATTTTATATCTAAATATAAAAAAAAAAAAAAAGAAGATGTGGTCCATATATACAATGGAATATTACTCAGCCATCAGAAAGGATGAATACCCAACTTTTATATCAACATGGATGGGACTGGAGGAGGTTATGCTAAGTGAAATAAGTCAAGCAGAGAAAGTCAATTATCATATGGTTTCACTTATTTGTGGAACGTAAGGAATAGCATGGAGGACCTTAGGAGAAGAAAGGGAAGAACGAAGGGGTGGGGGGAATGGAGGGCGAGATGAACCATGAGAGACTATGGACTCCAAGAAACAAATTGAGGGTTTTAGAGGGGAGGGGGGTGGATGGATGGGTTAACCCAGTGATGGGTATTAAGGAGGGCACCTATTGCATAGAGTACTGGGTGTTATACGGAAACGATGAATCATGGAACACTACATCAAAAATTAATGATGTACTGTATGGTAACTAACATAACATAATAAAATAAAATAAAATTTAAAAAAAAGTTCAAAGACATAATAATATTTATATTTCCCTAGTACATTGTTACAGAAAAGATTGAAATTTGGCATAACAATTATATAATTAGAGAACAGGACAAATTATCTGGGCTTTCAGAAATATGAAAAACATCTCAATTAGTGAAGGTTTGAGAAAAATGATCAGATGCTTTGTTTTTCTATAAAGCTCTGGAAAATATATTCTGAGAACATTTTCTGAGAATGCTAAGTAGTGGTGTGCTGTGAATGAGAGTTGGAATCGAAAGGCAAATTTGGAAATAGCCATACAAAAGTACTAAATGAAATATGTAGGATACTTTGAAAGAAAAGTCAAGAAAGCCAACTCAGGAGTAAGAGGAACTAAAAGAGATGACAGTGGAGAACCAACCGCATGCAACCACTTGCAGCAAAAGGTGTCAAGCAGATGGAGCTTGATCTTTGAGGTCAAACAGAATGCAAATGAAATGCAATTTTGCTAGTTACTGACTATCTGACAACCGGAAGTGACCAAACCTTTCTCTCACCAACCATTTATTCATTTAAAAGATGGAGATGATAAAACCTAACACAGTGACTTATACAAACAATAAAAATCAGATAATGAGTAGATGAGAGTAAATGATGTATGTAAATTCCTCAAAGTACTTGTGGGGCATATAATAGATGTTCAGTAGACAGTGGCTAAACACATGTCATCATCACTGTGCTCATCATCATCATCATCATCACTACCACTATCTTTAGAAAAAGCACAGGACATATGAAACTCTAAGTGAAGGCAAAGAACAAATGGGGATATATAAGAGTTCCTTATGGATATGGAACCAGATGTGGTAGTAAATTCAGACTCTATCCAATGGAGCTTAGAAAGGTCATCTTGCTTCCTCTGCTGAGCCACACAACTCTGAAACAAGAGGGGAAGAAGAGGAAGAAGCGGAGAAAACCAGCATGCACTATATTTAGATTTTACACTGATCACGATAAGAGCCATGAAATCTCTACACATCCCCCACACATGGAACTTCCATATCCAGAGCATGAAGCCCTCTCTGAGCACAGGATATGTTGCAACCTGGATGTTCTCCTGGAGTTTCTGCACCAGGGCCTCTTTCTCCCTTCCTGGCCTTCATTTCCCTGTCTTCCTATGCAAGAGAGTTCTAACTATTGAAAAACCTCTACTAATTGCTATGCCTGGTGCTGTGCTAGGGACATAGCTCTTGACATTTATGGGAGCGAGATGGCTTAATGCTTGGGATCAGTATTTCAAGAAAAGGGAAAGATGCCACAGTGAGGCTTTATCTGTGAGAGCCCCCATCAGGCACAGTATCTAGGAGAGGTGTTCAATATTTGCCCCCTGGTTAAGCCTGCTAGTTTTTGTTGTTTCACTACAGTTCTTCAAATCTGTGGAGCTGTCACTTGCTTCTAGCCACAGGGTGACAGGCCATGGCCCTCAAAATGAACATGCTGATGAATTACTGCCTTCTTCCTTGGGCTCTCTTCTCTAGGAGCCCCGCACAACTATGTGACCAATTAGATGTGTCTGCTGGCTGGTTTGTTGCCTATTTCTCCACCAGACAGGGGGGCTTTATTTGGGAGCATTCTATCCTGGCATGAATAAGTTTGCTTACCTCTGCCAACAGCCCAATATATATGTCTGTTCCCACACTGCATATAGTTCCACAGCTGAGTTGCTATAATTATGATTGAGAGTTATTTTTGATCTAAACTAATATTACTATTTGCCTACAATATTCTCGGTATGTTTTTTTAAGGAGAGGGCGACTGAAATATCTCATCTTCATCAGTGCAAACCTGTATGTAAAGAGGAGATTCAGGAAGAAGCAATTTGCACATTCGGGGACCTTGGAAATGAAAGTTTGCATTATTTATACTATAAAATGCTTTTCTCCCACCACAGAACTCCAGAAGTCCTTTACTCAAATCATTTAGTGGGATATAAGTATTGTGGCTGAAAGTACTGGCCTTCGGTTTATTCTATCTTCCAATTCTCAAAGCTACCAGTTCATTTAATTAACGCTTCATGCCTCAAATCACATTTATTAGCATACGAAAACACTAGTCAGGCTCAAATCCCCAAAGTCAGTTTAATTTATTAGTGATCAGTATTTGCTAAGAACTTGCTAGTTTTGTTCCATGCCATTCAGATGAACAAACGGAATGTGTCATGCCAGGCAGAGAGGAGACAAAGATGCTCTCAAAGACCTGAAGGTCTCCTGGGGAAGACTGGAGCACGAACAGATCATTTCAACCCAGTGCCTAAATGCTCTCGCTGGCCTTTGCAAAGGTTGCTATGGGAACACAGAGAGGGAACCATTTACAGGTTGGCAGTTTGGAGAAGATCTGGAAGAAATGTCTACCAGAACTAAGATGTGAGAGTTGTGTATGAATTGATCAGGCCAGTGAGGAAGATGGGCATGTGCATTCCAGCAAAGGAATTTACCCTTACGTGTGAAGTGTGAGTGAGAAAATGACAGTAGGTCAGAGTTTTAGGTGAATCATAACACATTGCTATCGTCAACCATTTTGTGCCACAAAATGGTGGTTTCATGTGGTTCCACCTAATCAGTGGGGGTCAGTTACAGACAACTTTGGATTAATTCCAGGTTGAACATGTGCTTTCTCTTACATAGGGTAGAAACTAATGAAGAATTTTAACTAGGTGAGTTTCTAACTCAGATCTGTACTTTAGACAGACCGTTGTCACAGGTGAAGAGGGTGGCCAAAACCAGTTGGCTCCCCATCTCGTTTCTCCCTCTCATTTTCTCTCATTGGATGATAGCCCAGATGAGAGCTAGTGGAGGTCTGAACTAAGACCCAGGTACTAAAGCAGTTGGAACAGGTAATCACAAGATAAAATCTGTCAGATCGGTTACTGATTTTTCAGTGGAGAAGAAGAGAGAGAAGAAAGTCTCAGGTTTCTGGTTTGTGTCACCAGAGGGAATTTGGAGCCATTAATTCAAATGAAAAAAGAGAAAAGGAGCTGGTTTGGGGTGAAAACAGTGAGCTATATCTTGAATGTGTTGATTATGAGGTGCCTGTGGAACATTCCAACAGAGATAATTATCCAGAAGGAAAGTGAATATAGGAGTCTAATCCAGGGAGGACTCTGAACTAGAATGGGAAATCTGGGGACCATCAGATCGTCGGGGGCAGGGGTTTGGGGCGCAGATAGGCGGTCCAAAACACAAGAGTGGTTGACACTACTGGGAAGCACACAATTTTCAAGGGAACTTTACAGAGCTGATGTTTTCTTTACATGCTTTTCAACTGAAGATGCTTTAAAAATAATCTTATTTGTAAATATGAAAAAGAGTTGCTCTGGTTGAAATGGACATGAGAACCACAGAACCCACTTGCTCAGGCTCCTTAATCCTTCTTCTTCCCTCAGGGCAGCCCCAGAAATCTCTGAGGAACACTTGGGAAGTGAGTGATCTGGAAAAACTAAGACCCAGGGGCCATATCTGGCCCACTGCCTGTTTTTGTAAATAAAGTTATATTGGAACATAGCTACATGCATTCTTCTTACTGCCTTTCTGCGTTCATGCTACAGGAGCAAAGTTGAGCTGTGGACTGTGTGGGCCACAGAACCGAAAATATTTTCTATCTGGCCCTTTATAGAAAAAAAGTTTGCTCACCCCTGGTCTAGACTAAACCCTCAATTTCACGAATTAGAAAGCTGAGGTCCAGAGAATTTAAATAACATCTGAAAAGCTGCTCAGGCTCGAACCGTTCTTGAGATCCAGTTCCCACTGTCCTTCTTAAAAAAAAAATAAAAATAAAAAGCATAATTGGCGATTACTTTGGCTAAGAATGAACTGGATGCATTGCCCACCCACAGTAATTCTCATAAGAACAGCAAATAAAAAACTTTCACTGAACTTCCTTTCACTGTGGAGCAAAATACAGTTTTTAGTATTTCGTTGTTGCTATTATCTTAGAAATAAACTCCCTTTATCTATATTACTAATTATCCTATGACTAATGATTCTTGCCTAATTCAATGAACTCAATTCTTCCCTAATTTAACATTTTATGTGAAAATGTGAAGTCTCTTTCCTTTTTTTTAAAGATTTTATTTATTTGTCAGAGAGAACGCGAGAGAGCGCGCACACACAAGCAGCGGGAGCAGCCGGGCAGAGGGAGAAGCAGGCTCCCCGCTGAGCATGAAGCGTCATGCAGGGCTGGATTCCAGGACTCTGGGATCATGACCTGAGCGGAAGGCAGATGCTTCACCGACTGAGCCACCAGGCATCCCAGTATCTGCTTTCCTTCGCTAACTAACCCGGATTGAAGTATTAGTTCTCCAAGGTGGAGTCAGTATGGGGTGGTTCGCAGAGGTGTAACAGGGGCCGCTCCAAGTGACGTGGCACACAACCTCATTACACACCACCCGCTCCCGTGTGTGGCTCCTCCCCCTTCCCTAATTCGCTCCTTTCACGCATCGCTCCTGTCTGCAGACACCGCGTAGGAACTAGGGCCAGAAACAAGCTAGGGCAGAAGGGGGCCGCAGCTGCACAGGTGGAGAGGTGGACGTGATGATCGAGGGGCCCGAGGGAAGCACAGGGACCAGCCGTTCCAGCAGGTGCAGCCACGGTAGTCCTGCCTCTGGGTCCTCCCCCTCGCTTCAGTCCACCTCCCGCGTTTGGGCCGAGAGAAGAAACACAAGGCCGGAGGCACACATTGCTAAGTTCTAAATGTAGTTCAAACAGCACCAACTGGGAAGGGAAAAATTTCCCACGGCTCACCAGCAGGGTTTTAATGTAGTCAGAGGTCTGGCGATGAAGAGACATGAATTCGGTCTTGGTTCATCTGCTGATGACAAGGCAATATTGAACAGCCTCCATTTTCTTCAGTCTGTATCCTGTTTTCTAGAGCGATAAAATGAATATAGAGACATGAATAATAAACTCTTATTTGTCCTGTTTCTTTTAAGAATGGCAAGGGAGAAGTGATCAGCCACTAATGAAAAGGAAGAGGTTATTTTTATAGATAAATAGGAGCTTCAGTGTTTAAAAATATCAGAATAAAATTCCCATTGTGTTTAGTTAAGATTTCTGGATGAGAAGTATGAAGGAGGAGCATAGAATAAAGAAGGTCTTTATAAGAAAATGAGACAGTTAACTCTTTTTCTTATAAGCTTACCAACCCCCTTAACATACTTTTCTCCACTGGTTTTGTAAATCATCAGTTCCATTTCATACAGTTAACCATGTTATTTCAAGTATAATGAAGAAAAGCATATAAAGGGCTAAATTCGTATCTCAAGGGTGAATATTTTCGTATTATGCATTTATTTATCAAATATTTATATAGCTGCTTACTATTGCCAAGAACTATTGTAAGAGCTTCATCAATATTAACTCTTCCTTGAATAATTACAGAATACATCAGGGAAAGAACTGAACACAGAAAAAAAAAAGGAAAATATTATTAGAAGCAAAATTAGGAGGAAAAATGCAAACAATATGTTGACAACTGGTATTTCATTTTACTCTATCTTGCTTCTACAGAACATCTCCTGTACTGAACATTTTGTTGCTTCACTTAGAGTATTTCTGTGAGAAAAAGAATCCCATGCCTAATGGCTCAACTGACAAGGGTGCCTCATCTCCCCCAAGGGACTCTCACATCAATGATCAATTTTCCTCACTGCTGGGATTTAAAAGAAAAAAACTGCTTACATTTATATAATGCTTTTGAAGTTATTCTAGGTATACCATTTTACATATTTGTATTTAAATATGAAAATTGTAATACCAAAAAATTTATTTAACTACAATATCTGTACACTTCCAACTACCAAGAACTTTCCATAAATATCTGACAGCCATTTTCTGTAACTGCAGTTTCCTCAAGTTTTCACTATTTTCCTTTCAACTTTTAGAATCTTCTCTTCAAAGAATGTGTCCTATCTTTCCAGTTGCCTCTTCTGGATCTTTACATGTCTCTGACTCACACATTTCCACTGGATCAATAACCTCATCGACACAAATGTGATTTTGTGTGTTTCCTTTCCTCCTACAATTCGCCAACTTTTATTCAAAGAATTCAGAGACCCCGTATAATTGTCTTTCCTCCAGCCTCCTCCATCTTTGGTCAGAAGTTTGCTCTTGGCCCTGAGTGCTTCACCGCCTATGGCCAGCAGGGGGCTATGTGAGTTTGCCTTGTGTTACGGCTGTCCGAGCCCATCTACTCTCTGAGCTCGTGCTTCATCCTCAAGTCCACTCCTTTCTAAAGATCTTCTTTATTTCTTTATATTATATAGAACAGGTGTGTCGATTTCCTTTCATCCATTCATCTGACAAATACTGTGTGTGTTGAACTTCTAGTATGCGCCAGGCACAGGTGTGTTACCTCTACACGTCCACTGATGAACAAAACAGACATCATCCCAGTTCTTATGGAGCAAAAGGGAAGTAAACAAATATTATTTCGATTGTGCTAAATGCCAAGAAGCAAATAAACAAGAATCACTGAGGAGAATAAAAGAGCTAGGACCTGTTTAGAGTGGTAAAGAAAGGCTTCTTTAGTGAAATGTCATTATAGCTGTGATCCTAAAGACTTTTTTACGATACATTTCCCCGATTTTCTCTTCTGAAACTTTTACCCTTGTCTTTCAGCCATCCCCTAGCATCCTTTTTCAGAGGTTCTTTTCTCTGTTAGCAAAACTAGACTAACACACACTTTCTGCACCTTTTTTGAGAATTGGGAAAACTTGCTTTCTTTGTTGTCATCTCTTGCCTTAGAAATAAAAGAGCTCTATACCCTGGTGGCTTATATGTGGGAACATATACTTTAATATTCCCTACTACAAGGTCAAAATAAGATCCCCTCCATAGATTGCTATCCTGGTGGCCCAGCCAAACTTGGCCATTGGGAGAGAGACTTGGCATCAGGGACCACAGGACGAATTTTACTGTTTTTTGAGGACTTTCTGATCCAGGCTTCCCCCTCCCCAAGATATTTCACATTTTAATTTTTATTTCTGTATTTCTTCCGTTGCCTTCATCCCCTGTGAATGACAAATCAAGATTCTCTAAGCCATCCTCCACTCTTACATCTTTAGCAGATTGAAGCATCTTTATTTCCTGAACTCCTAGCTTTGGGTAGTCAGTAGAGCACAACAGGTAAACACATAGCAACGCAGGAGACACACTGCACTTGAACACCCACCTTACCAATTTCCAGTAGTGAGACCTTGAGCAAGTGATGGAACTTCTAGATTTCACTTTCCTCGTGTGTAGTGTAAGGACAATGTATCTATATTAACTTTCCATTTCCAGTAACAAATTACCACAAACTTAATGGCTTAAAACAACACACACTATTGTCCATAGTTTCTATGGGTCAGGAGTCTAGGCACAGCTTAGCCAGGTCCTCTGCTCAGGGTCTCACCAGGCTGCAGTCAAGGCATCAGTTACACTGTGTTTTCATCTGGAGGCTCGACTGGAGAAGAATCTGCTTCCAAGCTCCCCTAGTTCGTTGGAAGAATTAATTTTCTTGCAGCAGCAGGACTGAGGATCCCAGCTTCTTCCTGGCTGTTGGCTGGGGGCTGCCCTCAGGTGTAAGAGGTCATCTGAAGTTCCTTGACACATGGCTTCTCCAACGTGGCCACTTATTTCTTTAAGCCAGAAAGGAGACTTCCTAGCTCCAGTCTGCCAAATGGGAGTCTTAAATAATGTAACATAATCACATGGCATTTGTCACATAGTGTAACCTAGTCAGGGGATTAATGAGTGTCATACTATCACTTGTGCCGTATTCTATGGTTAGAACTCTGTCTACCACAGTTTCCTTCAGAGGGCTACTTAAGTAGGTATATTATATTAAATTGCAGATGTAAAGCCCTTAACACAGTACCTGGCAGGTCTTAAACACTCATCAATTAGCTATTGTTCCTCTGCTTCTTTGTTGTTCTTTTTAAAATCTACTGCCAGAAGGGTATCAGCTTTTTAAGTTATAACTGAGCACTGGCCACATCTTCTCATCACCATTTTACCTTCACAAGCTTGTCTTTTAAATATCTTTTCCGAGGCCCTGATCTCTCCTCTCTTTGCTGGTCACTGGATTAGCTTCCCCACTAGCTGAGCATGGGGATGAACGAAGGTCATATTATCAGCATCTTCTCCAGCAAATCATGCCGTGATGATCTTAAGGAGAGAATTCCATTTGTCTGATCAACTTTTTTTCTATAGTTCTGAATCTAATAAATATTTTCCCACTCCCCTCCTTTGGCACATTTATTATTTCTCTGCTGCTTTCTTGTACCTCTACGCCATCAGTGACAAGCCCTGTGCTGTTCTTGGCAGCTTTGCAGCATGTTTACTTCCAAACCTTTCAGAACAGTGTTTAAAATATTAGTAGCTTCCAATGTCTAATTTCCTTTTGCTTAAGTGAAATTGACTGCCCTGTCCTTGTATCATTGAGCGTGTCCGTACCCAAGGTTCTTGGCATCCCATGGTATCCTGTGCCCTGTGTAAAAGGGACCTAAAAAGTTCATTGCCCAAAAGACAAATAAAATCTAGGGCTGAAAGAGATGTTGTAGTTACCGTTTGGATCTGTCAGAAGCTGGTATTAAAAATGGTACAGTACCGAAAAGGAAGGTCCAGACTTAAGGAGAGATAAAAAGAGAGAGAGAGAGAGAGAGACCCTAAGGAGGGACCATGTTGTCTACATAGTAGCCAGACTGAGATCAGAGATGGAAACCTACAGTCTGGTGCTCATGCTAAAGTCAAGTGGACTGAGACCCAAAAGGGAATTGAAGCAAAACAAGGAAGCACTCCACTGTGCTTAAACATTGGTGCACATCGACCCAGGGGTAGAAATGGTGGCTGGTTAGGCAGATGGGCCAAAAGGACAGTGAACTGGAGGGAGAAAGTGTCATACCATATGAGATGATTTTTAGCCTCAGCTGTATCCAATCACTTTTAAGTTTATTAGCAATTGATTCTGGCAAGTGTGGTTCTGAAGTCTAGGGTTACCCCAGCGGGCCCTGTTTCCTGGCCTGTGGGTACCATTTACAGTGTTTTCCTATGTGGACCGTGGCTGAGTCAGGCCATCTTCGGGTGTCAACTATTAGGACACTGGCGGCTTCATTTTTGACTGGTAATTCAACTCCAACCTGCATTATTTCCCTTCTCTCTTTACTTTTCCTGCTTCCAAAGTAGTCCCTTAAAGAACTCCACTTTCAAAAATCCAGCTGTGTAAAACACTATGTACACACAAAAACATGAATGAACTCATGTTAACACATACTGGTGGTTATCCCTGGAGAGTACGTGTAGTGGTTTTCCGTGGTTGTTGTAAGAAATTACCACCCACACAGTGACTTAAAGCAACACCAACCCATCATGTCACAGTTCTGTAACTCAGAAGTCCAAAATGAGTCTCATTGGGCTAGAATCAAGATGTCAGAAGGGCTGTGTTCCTTTCTGGAGGCTTCAGAGGAGGATCTATTTCCTTGCCCTTCCCAGCTTCTAGAGACTGCCTGTGGCCCTTGGCTTCCGGCCCCTTCCTCCATCTTCATGTGAGGCCAGGTTCTCCTCCTCCTGCTGCCATCTCTGGTTTTGTCTTTGGACTTCCTCTTCTACTTTTAAGGAATTTTGTGATCACCTGGGGCCTACCAGAATAGAAGACAAGAATTTTCCTACCTCAAGGCCAGTTGATTAACAAACATAATTCCATCTGCACCTTCAATTCTTCTTTGCCATGTAACCTAACATCGTCCCAGGTTCTGGGACTGGGATGAAGACAGCTGTGGGGGCCATTATTCTGCCTACCACAGTGGGATTATGGGTGATTTTGTTATTGTTATCGTTTATTTCACCTTATGTATATTTTAAAATTTCTATATAATAAACATGGATTACTTATATACATTTTTAAAAATCAATTCACAAAACGATATA
This sequence comes from Halichoerus grypus, assembly GCF_964656455.1. Classification (NCBI taxonomy): domain Eukaryota; kingdom Metazoa; phylum Chordata; class Mammalia; order Carnivora; family Phocidae; genus Halichoerus; species Halichoerus grypus. The sequence goes on from NC_135714.1 coordinate 81,405,232, forward strand.
ACTTTCTTATCCAAAATTTCCCCATCACTGTCCCTCCCCTAACATTACCATCACCACTACCACTATTTATCTTAAAGGGCAAAATACATCACCAAAATTTTCCATAGGAGACTACTCTTTCTTAGTTGCTTCTTTTAACAGCTCTATTATGTTTCCATCTTTGGATGCTTTGATTTACTATTTAAATTTTACTCTTTTTTTTTTTTTTTTTACTTCTGTAGTTGGGAATGGGGAAAATATTTGTCTTTAGAACTTTCTCCATCAGAGTCGCCATCGACTCTTTCACTTGAGAGAATTTTGACATATTTATAACATATACTCCTAGTCTCTGTCTGATATTTAGAAATAAAATCCATTGATCTTGCCTCTTATAATAAAAGCTTACATTTATGTAGTACTTATAATGTTCCAGGCACTGTTCTGAGCACTTTACATATATTAGGCTAACTCATTTACTCTACATAGTCGTTTAATGAGACAGCTGGTATCCTTTTAACCATTTTAAAGACAGAAATAAGGCACAGAGGGGGTGCCTGGGTGGCTCAGTCGTTAAGCGTCTGCCTTCGGCTCAGGTCATGATCCCGGGGTCCTGGGATCGAGCCCCGCATCGGGCTCCTGGCTCTGCGGGAAGCCTGCTTCTCCCTCTCCCACTCCCCCTGCTTGTGTTCCCTCTCTCGCTGTGTCTTTCTCTGTCAAATAAATAAATAAAATCTTTAAAAAAAAAAAAGAAATAAGGCACAGAGGAAGGAAGAAACTGAGACTCGGTAGAGTTAGGTAACTTGCCTAAGGCCACACAGCTAATAAGAGATGGAGCTGAAATTCAAACTCCAGAACCCAGAATCCATCCTCTGGTATATTGTTATATTGCCACTCATGTTTTTCTATCTTCTTATTCCAACATTTTTTCTTAATTTACCATAATTTTTTTCATCTCTTATTCCTTTTGCCCAAATTACCTTTTTTTTTGAGAATCTAATTTCTTCTATTAGCATAGCAGGATCAGGAAAGGAAGTACAGCATCTCTCATAATCTCTATTCTTCTAGGCACATAAGTGCCAGGAATTCTACTGGTGATTACTCTTTTTTGGAATATTACTGACTGTTCACTGCTGTATTCTTCAATCCTCTATTCGTACAAGTTGATTCTAAGTATTTGGTTTCCTTTCACTTTTTTTATTATTTCTGATCATGTTTGAATGCTTTCTGCAACATAGTTAGATCCTGTTCTATCATAATCAAAACAAATATTATACTCCAAAATCAAATTCTCTGTTACATTTGTTTTAGAAAAGAAGAAGAGAAACTGATGTATATCTATTGACTTTTAAGCCAGGAAAGAGGAGATGCTTTTTCAAAGTTTATTTAACCTTGGTACCAACCAGCATGTGGTATCACCCCTATTTTACAACTAAGAAATGAAACCTTAGAGAATAATTGTATCTACAATTTACTGATGGCTTGCTTTGATCCACCATCTGTTTTCATGCAGGATCTTATTCAATCCTCAGAACCATACGAGGTAGTATTTCTTATCCCCAGGAAACTGAGGCTTAAAGGGGTTAAATAAATTCCCCCCAAATCATCTAGTAAACATGGTTTATCTGACTTTAAGGACTATTGTCTTTTCCCATTACCACACGCGGATCTTGGCTCCAGCTTCTGTTGGAGAATCTGTTATTCTTATGTTTTTCAATCTTACTCTTCAGGAATTTCTATAAATTGGGGTAAATTCACATGCCTACAGAACCCAAACAGGTGATAAGAGGGAGCAAGACAAACTATGTATCAGGGATGCAATGATGTGAGCTAAGTGGAAGTGGCAACTGATCCTAGACCCTAATACCTCCAGGGGCACGCACACGGATAGAACTGATTGTGAGACTGCATCCATGCACAAAATAAAGGCTGGGAAGGCCCACATCCAATAGTGACTGACACCAGCTGGCTGAGGGCTCAGGAGCTTGGAGCCCTAGTGTAACATTTTCATGTGGGAATGCCATCCCATGTTCCAAACCTTCAGATTTTTCAAGACAAGGCAGAAAGTTACACTTTTAAATTATAGCTCCTAATTTTTCAATGATGGCAATTAATTTGGCTCTTTGTTCTTGGGCCTTCAGTTCTTGGGCCTCTGTTCTGAGTACTTGCTTGTGTCCTCTTGTCCACTTTACTTTCCTCCCTTTTCCATAATGTCATGAAATTTCTTTTCCTTATGGCCTATGTCACTTTTTAAAGAAGTATTTCATTTCTAAGTTTTTTTTATTGAAATATAGTTGACATACAATCTTATATTAGTTTCAGGTGTACACCATAGTGGTCTGACATTTATATATACATTATGTAATGATCACCATAAGTCTAGTTACCATCTGTCACTGTACTAACTTATTACAATATTATTGACTATATTCCTTATGCTATGCTATATCCCCATGACTTCTTTATTTCATCACTGTAAGTTTGTACCTCTTAATTCTCTTTACCTATTTTACCCATCCCTCTACCCCCTGTCCTCCGGCAACTACCTGTTTGTCCTCTGTATTTATGAGTCTGTTTCTGTTTTGTTTTGTTTTGTTTGTTTGTTTGGGTTTTTTTATTTTTTAAATTCCACATATAAGTGAAATCATACTGTATTTGTCTCTTTCTTTCTTATTTATTTCACTTAATGATAGCCTTTGGGTCCATCCATGTTGTTGCAAATGGCAAGATTTTTTGTTGTTGTTGTTGTTTTGGTTGAGTACTTCTCCATTGTGTGTGTGTATACATATATACATAACATCCTCTTTATTCATTCATCTATCAATGGAAACTTAGGTTGTTTCCATATCTTGGCTATTGCAAATAGTGCAACAAACATAGGGGTGCATTTATCTTCATGAAGGAATGTTTTTAATTTCTTCAGATAAATACTCATAATTGGAATTGTGGATCATATGGTGTTTCTATTTTTAATTTTTTTGAGGAAACTCCATACTGTTCTTCACAGTGGCTGCACCAACTTACATTCCCACCAACAGTGCACAAGAGTTTCTTTTTTTCCACATTCTCACCAACACTTTTTATTTCTTGTCTTTTTGATACTAGCCATTCTGACTGGGGTGAAGCGATAGCTTGTTGTGGGTTTGATTCTCATTCCCTTGATGATTACTGATGTTGATCATCTTTCCATGTGTCTGTCAGCCATCCATGTGTCTTCTTTGGAAAAATGTCTGTTCAGGTCCTCTCCCCATTTTGTAGTTGGATGTTTGCTTTTTGGTGTTGAGTTGCATGCATTCTTTATGTATTTTGGATATTAATCCCAATCCCTCAAGTAGAATCTCTTCAGTGAGGCCTTTCCTGGCCATTTAATCTAAAATCGCAGCCCCCCCTTCACAAACACTCCACTATCCCCTTGCCTGAAATCTTACTCTCCTTAGTCCCTGTTACTATCTAACATAGGGTGTATTTTATTTATCTTTAATATTGTCTACCACCCTACTTAAATGCAAATTCCATGGGGAGCAAGGATTTTTGACTGTTTTATTTACTCCTTTATTTACTGTGCCTGACACATAATTGATGGTCAATAAGTAGTTCTTGAATGAATAAAGGAATTAGTGAATGAAGAAATTCTTTATACCAGTTAGAAGTCTTCCTTCTTCCTAAATGAAAAGCCCTGGTGATATTACGAACTTCATCCTTCCCTTTTACAACACACTGTAATGCAAAACTTTGATGGCTTTGCTGGGGCTATTAACTTACCCCACTACATTTAGCCGTGGCATAATATCATTTAAAACCCCTCATCAGTTTTGAAAGAGAATGAGAAGTCTTTTTTCTTCATAACTGCCAATGACTCTTTTCATCATCCTTTTTCCCTGATAAAGTACATCTAATAAATCTAAAATAAATCTAATTTCTTTGCTGTTCCAAAGTTCCTCTCACACCCATTCACAAGGTTTCGTCTCTATTATTCCATACATCTATTCTTACTTCATAGAATTTGAAGTGCTACAATCATATCCCTTCATTTTCTATCTATGGAATTAATAATCAAAATTCTCAGTACCTTTTTGCAGCAAATGTACAATGTATGCTTTTCTAGTAAAGCTATGGATTCCTGCTTTCTACATGAAAAAGAGATTCTGAGCAATATTAAAACCATTACAGGCTTCATAGGATGCTAAAGATAAACAGTAATAGATTTCTTAATTTTCAAAGATTGAGCCGTATTCTAAACCTGACAAAAGAGAGATTATAAACCCTGTATTTTTCAAAATATGGCCTGGAAAAGTCTTGTAGTGATTTTAAGCATCCAATGGGGCAAACTGTAGCTTCTAACCTCTTCTGTCCCCAGTAAGCCCCTGAGCTAATCCTGTCCTTTTGAACAGGACTGCTGCTTTCCTGCCCACCTTGTGACTCACAAGATTAGAGACCATGCCTTCCTTAAAGTCCCTTCCATCAAGAGTCTATGAATGTTGCTCATGCTGGGTCAGGAACTGACCACAAAATACTTAAGCTGTCATTGGTGTAAGATTCCTTGTTGGAATATTTTTGGAGTTCAAGGAGATGTATTTTCAAGCAGCAATTCAGTCTGCTTTTTAGTTTCTAAAGGATTTCTAGGAATCAAGGTTATCAAGAGACTGCCCTAACAGTTGAAGCTTCAATTACATTTTATTCTTCAACTTGATTTCAATGGCTTCCAAAAAGTATTCGCCAAGTGAGGCCGTGGTGGGAAGCAAAAGAGATGCATAATGTCAGCCCTAAAAATGCTTGCCTTCTGGTAGAGAAGATCAAATTAACATCTTTAAAACAGCGAGAAGCCAAAAAATGCAAATTGGGTGGTACTGATCAGAAGTGCAGGAGTGGTTCAGAGAAAGGAGAGCAGAGTGGTCTGTAGGAATCACAAAAAGCCTCAGGAAAGAGGCAGTGTGTCAGACTGAAATTTAGGGGAGACTAGGATTAGGGTTGTCAGAGGAGGAAGGGGGTGCTGTGTAGTCAAGAGAAATAGCATAAGCTCAAGCACGGACATCTTTCCTGAGGAATTCTAGGTGGAGGATAAAAATCTTCAACCTCCAGCCTTTTCCTCCCTTCCTCCAAAATGCATGATTGCCTGGCGCTCATGGGGTTTTAAAAGCACCCCAAGACCAAAGCCCATGTGCATCAGGTGAGAAGGCATGTAGAAGTCTATTCCTAGAATAAGAAGTGAGTAGTCTCTTGGTTTCTCCACTACATTTTGAAGACTATAAATGAGCAAATGTCAGATTCAAATAGATCCCTCAAGAAGGATCATTTTAGTTGACTGTTTGGGACTGGAAGCCTGTCTGGGCACGTACAAGCACACAGATATCAGTTACCTTTGGTTACCGAGGAGAGGAGGAGCAGGTGTCTAAACAAAGCTGCTGCTAGCCAAACTGATTTAAAATGATACTGTGCTCCTCCACAGCCCCGGGGATTAGTGAGCGTGCAGCAGGCCCAAGATCACCTTCCTTTATGGATGGCTTTTGAGGACACCTGTACTTAATTAACTGTCACAGTCAATGGCTACATCTGAAGCTGCCATTTTGTCCTGAAAGGATCACAAAGTTATAATAGCATAACACTGTTGAGCTTAGAACCTGGAGAGAGTGACTCCAGGTTGTTGGCCCCAGGCTCAGTGACTTCTGGAATGTTCCTGAGTCTCTCTGAGATCCAATTTAACTCTAAGTAAGTTAGGCAAAGATGCAACTTACTATTATTCTTTCTTATTTCTGCGCTATTACTTTTCCTATTTGCCAGAACACATTTCCTGAGCACTTACTCCGTGCAAGGCTCTCTGCCAAATGTTTGAGAAAAGAAGGGAAACACAGAGATGAGTGAGGCAATTGATGTCCTCAAACAGTGTGAAATCTCCTTTGGTAGCTCAGTGCGGTAGAGTAAGGCTGAAATCGTAAGAGGGTACAGAATATACCAAGGGGAGGCAGGGCAGGGAGCGATTAATTTGGAGGGAAAGTTTCTGTGATGACTCCTCAGAGGTATTTTTTGACTTGTGTTTTGCAGAATAGACAATACATACCCTAATTGGGAAAAGAAACATTGCATGATAACGGGAGTGTAAACAAAGGCACAAAATATGAAAATGCATGATGTATTTGGAAAATGATCAGGAGCCCAGTGTGGATGGAGGGGATATAATGAAAAATATGTTTTGTTTTGTTTTATTTTTATTTTTGTTTTATTTTATTTAATTAGTTTATTTATTGAGAGGGAGAGAGAGAGAGAGAGAGCATAAGGAGGCGTTGGGCAGAGGCAGAGGGAAAGAGAGAGAATTTTAAGCAGGTTCCATGCCCAGCGTGGAGCCTGATGCAGGGCTTGATCTCATGACGCTGAAATCATGACCTGAGACAAAATCAGGAGTCAGACTCTCAATTGACTGAGCCATCAGACACCCTGAAAAATATGTTTTAAAAGGTAGGTTGAAGCCAGATGATGGAGAAGTTGAGTGCCAGGCTAAGAAGATATAATTTTATTTTCTAGATACAATAATACAGAGTTACTGAAAGTTTTGAGCAGAAGGATATAGCATGACCATATGTAAGTATTAGTATGTGAAGGGTGGCAGACTATGCCACTCCAAAATATACTATTTTGGCATAAGGATTATTTTGAGTGGAAAGCAATTGAGAAGAAGCAGATATAAGAATAGCTCCCTACATCCCCCTGTTTGCCTAAAAGCGGGACATAAATTTGTAAAGGTGTCCCCTTCCTTCTCTACCAGAAATAACAGAAGTTAAACACTGGAGACAACTCTAGCCTTTACCTGCCCAAAGAAATCTACAAAGAGGAATCTACATAACAAAACTTGCTGAAACTAGCCCTTAGGTACTATTACTTTCCCCGTATATTTACCTTCCCACAATTTGCCACTCCTAGAGGCTCAAAGTCTTTTTCTTCTGTCTTGTCATTTCTCTAAAAAATTGTTCTTTGTTAAGCTTTATAAGCCCAAGTTCTAACCACTCTTTTGAGTTATTCACCACTGGATGCTCCCATGTGTGTGCACAATGCATTTGTTATTAAAATTCTGTTTGTTTTTCTATTATTGATCTGTCTTTGTCAGTCCAATTTATGGGGCCCCAGCCAACAAAGCTAAGATGGGTAGAAAGAAAATAATTTTTCCCTTCCCTACCTGTGCTACGAGGGTCATGATGGATGGATTCAAGATAAAAAAGGCCAGTGAGGACCAGCAATCACCATATTTCTAGAATGAGATGACAGAGGCCTGAGAGAGAGTGAGAGAGAGTGAGAATGGCCACAAGGGGCAGATTCAGTATGCAGGCCGAGGTACAGGGAAGAATAGAGGCTGGCTCCAAATTTAGCTTCAGTTGGTATTTGCATGTCATCTTCTACCACACTTTCTATGAACATCCATCTCATGGACTAGGACTTGGACCTATTTCTATTCACAAAGAAACTTAAGTTTACAGACCTTCTAGATCTTCCCAGACCACAATTAGCTCTGAATGGACTAAGACTGGCAAAGGATCTGATTTCAAATCCGGTAGCTGGACGGTAGAGATACTTTCAAATGAGAAAGAGGAAACAAGAACCAATTTGTGAAGAAAGAGATGATGTTCAGCTGCCTGGTGTAGAGATGGCCCCACAGTAATTAAGAATGTTCATAGCATTTGACAGAGATGACGACTGCTGTTTCAGATATTTGTGAACATTTAGGGTAATCTTTGGTTGTTTTTCTTCATTTGTTTCTTTGGAAATTAACCTTTGAGGAAACATAAGTTTCAGTTCTAATGAATCTTCCACATTGAAGACAAGATAGAAAATACTCTCAGAGACTGAATCTCTTCTAGAAAACTTCATCAGCATCAAGATAAACATTACAGGAAATCTTGTAACAGACCTATGAAGGTCACAACCTTGTCTTTTAAGGGGGAGACCAGGCCTTTGATATGATAGTGCAGGATGAAGATCATTTATTTTACTTTCATCTATTAAGGCCCTTATTTACATAAGCTATTGCTTTTGGCCTATTACAACAGCTTACGCTTTCCTGAATCCAACCCCAGAACATCCTCTTTTCCAAAGATTCTGAGGAGGGGGGACTTCACTTGAGATCTTGGATGCTCCAAAGAGGCAGCACCCCAAGAGCACACCTCTGCCCTGGGCAACCTGCATGCCTTGCCTCAGGAACAGAAGGGACAGCCAGCATTTTCTCCAAAAAGCTTATTCAGGAGTCTGGAAGTGAAACAGTTCAATGGAAAATGTGTTGCAGAGCTTCCAATTCCTCTGAAAGTAAACCTAATGCCCTCATGTACCTCCAGAGTAATTATTAAAGTCTTTATCTGTTGAAAACTTTAAAGAGATTCTGAAAATTAAGAATTAATACATTTAAATGCTCTTGATCTCTTCTTGAACATCTTGATCATCTTGAACAATTTAGGTTATAACACTTGCTTTTAGTGCCTCTAAAACACTTGTGAAACATAATTTTTAAAAAGATTTTATTTACTTATTTCAGAGAGAGAGAGGGCACAAGTGGGAGGGGCAGAGAGAGAAGGAGAGAAAGTCCCAAGCAGACTGAGCATGAATCCTGACGCAGGGCTCAATCTCAGGACCCTGATATCATGACCTGAGCCTAAACCAAGAGTTGGACGCTTAACTGACTCTGCCACCCAGGTGCCCTTGAAACATAATTTTGAATACATTGTTGAATGACAAAAATAAAAATATAAAGCAAATTTGGTTCCACGGATGTGGGAATTTTGATGGGTTCATTCATAGTTATACTTTAGCAGTGTGTTGACCCAAATTAACATTTTATGATACTTGTTACCGGCCAAAAAGTATTCACAGCCTAGGATTCTTGAGCAATCGTGAGTGAATTCTTGAACAAAGTGGTTCTTGTTGTTTCCTCTTTCTCATTTGAAAGTATCTCTACTGTCCAGCTACTGGATTTGAAATCAGATCCTTTGCCAGTCGTGTCCATTCATAGCTAATTGTGGTCTGGGAAGATCTAGAAGGTCTGTAAATTTAAGTTTCTTTGTGAATAGAAATAGGTCTAAGTCCTAGTCCATGAGATGGATGTGTGTGCTTGAGGTTTGCCTCTACTTACAAAAGAAAACTTGCATAAATTTGCCATTAGGGAGACAATTCTATTTTTTATCCAAAAATAGAACTTGAGTCCTGTGCTACGCTATCACCTTACACTTTGTGGAAGAAGAAAACATCATCTGGAAGGGGAAATATGCGTAGGAAATTCACTATGACTCTCTTTGATTTGGAGGCGGTTTCCACAAAGCTGATATGTTTGTGTGTGTGTGTGTGGCTGTTTCTCTCACAAAAGAAATGAACAAATATATAACAAAGAAGATGTTCTAACAAGACTGAGTTTTATCCCTGTGCTTGGATAAAAACTTTCCAAGCTAGGGGAAACAATCGGATTCTTTGTAAAAATGCCTTCTGGCCACTAACGAGAATGATGTTAGGTAATTATAGCTGGCTGTGATGCAAATTCTCATGATGCAGGCTCAATATGGCACTAGGAATGGAAAGTCCAGACTCTTTCTCAGAGCCATGGACTCCATCTCCGGTTAAATCCTCTCTGCCGCAGGCCTCCTTCTGGCTCATTCTCTACCCATGGCCTCTCATGCTAAACCTTTGTCTACGTCTGACAGCTCCACCAGGCCCTACATTCAGTGGAAAAATACCATCTGCACATGTTATTTCCCATCCTCCATGGCTGGAAGACACTGATGACATGTAGTCCTCCAGGCCTCCAGAGTTGTTTTCAGGAATGAACGATTTTTCATGGCAGGTGTCCATGAGTCACTCCACCCTGTAGATGGTTGGCTGAGTCTCCAGGATTGAGTGATTCGCTCTCTGAAAATCCCTATAGAGCAATGATGGAGCCAGGTTCATAAGGTAGGGAGGGCCTCCAAAAAAATGGATCACTCCACATGCAAACTCAGGAAATGAAAATGTGGCCTCAGGCTCAGTTGCAGGGGAGAACTCTTAGGAGGACTAAGTATAGTCACCCCAACTGGAAGACAGCCAGTGCTAGGGGGCCAGCTCCAGGGGTTGACACAAGACCGCTCCAGGAGCCTTAATTGCCACAGGTGGATGGCATAGTTCTTTTAAATCTCTCCTAAAAATAAGTCTTTCATGAATCTAACGCCAAGTGTTGACTGTATTATCATTTTTATTTTTATTTAAGATTTTATTTATTTATTAGAGAGAGAGAGAGAAAGCTAGAGATAGAGCACGAGCAGATGGGGAGGGGCAGAGGGAGAAGCAGGCTCCCCGCTGAGCAGGGAGCCCGACATGGGGCTCGATCCTAGGACCCTGGGTCATGACCTGAGCTGAAGGCAGACACTTAATGGACTGAGCCACCAGGCACCCCTATCATTTTTAAATTAAGGATGAAAAGAGGTAGTGGTAAGGAGAAAGAAGAGGTGTTCATTCTTGAGAAACCAGAGGTACCGTCCATGAGTTGCTCAGGAGTGATTTTTGAAAGTTGATTTTCTTTCTTCTTTAAAAAAAAATTTCTTACAGATGCTTATTTAATTTCTCCTTTACAGTATTCTTTTTGTTTTGTGAAAGCCTAAGAAGTGTATCCTAAGAAAAGGAGTCAAAGTGTGACTCCTCGCTGCCCAGGTGCAGGGATAAGGCTCCTGTTCTGTCCGCCACACCTTCAGAGTTGTCGGAACGCCGCCCTGAAGTGCTAGCCCCACGGTGGGTGAGGTGAACCCAACACATGGGCCAGCAAAGTCCCTTCTTCACCCTCCCGGGAACCCCAACCTCCCTGGGTGCAGGGGGCTGGTGGAACAGACTGGGTATGAGCAAGGGTTTTGGAGTCAGATAGACCTAGGAGTTGAGCCAAGGTTTCACTTCTTACTGCCATGTCCATGCACAGACCCCAGGTAATATTATTTCTACCTCAGAAATAATAATATCACGCCCTCAAACAGAGGCTATGAGGAAAGATGATGGAATGGCACACAGTAGTCCTCAAAGGACCTGGCCCGTGGTATCATCAGTACATCTTTAGGGGATCTTGCTTAGCATGGAAATAATAATCTTGAACAATTTAGGGAATCATAGTTGCTTTTACTACATCTAAAACACTTCTGTAGGGGCGCCTGGCTGACTCAATCGGTAGAGCATGTGACTCTTGATCTCGGGGATGTAAGTTCGAGTCCCACATCGGGTGTAGAGATTACTTAAAAATAAAACCTTCAGAAAATGAATAAATAAAACACTTTTGTAAAACATGTTTTGGTTTTGGATATAGAGTACGGGGACAGGGTTAGTTAGCAAATGACAGCGGTTCCATGGGATAACTCACGGAGAATAGTTTATTGTATCACTGCCAGAAATACAGAGGGAAAACTCTTCTTAAATGGCATTTCAAATGTCTCCTATTTTTTTTTCCTTGACTCTCAATTTAAAGTCATATGTATTTGCTTCCTTGCTAGAAGTTAAGGTGTCATTCCGCTAATGGGAGCCCAGCTACGCCAAAATTGCTGCTTGTTTATGCGTTTGCCATTAGGGGGTCTTCCATATTTTCCCATGCGTTCTTCCCCTTCCTCAAAAGCAGGGGCCACACGGGCACGCCTCTCATTGCTTGCTCCCCCAGCCCCGTAACTAGCTAGTGTTCAGTGAACTCTTAGTCAATGAACTGTTGGATGCATGTGAAACCATTTACTGCCGGGAGGTTTCTCCAAAGACACAACCTACAAGCTGAGTTCCTCAGCTCGTCAAAGCCACTCTCTCCATCCAAATTTCTGTATTTAACTATAATCCTCAATAAAAAAGCAGGTGTTCAGGTTGTTTTGAGTTTGTGTGGGGTTTTTTTGTTTTTGTTTTTTAGATTTTGTTTTTTGTTTTGTTTTGGTTTTTGTCTTTTGTTTTTTTGCCACTATTTAGCTTCTTTTCTGTTGCACTGTTTTGTTTCGATCCAAGTCTACTCTTTTGTGTTTTCTTCCTACAAACTTTTTTTTTTTTCAAAAAAAGGTTTTTCTCTGAGACTTTTTGCTTCCCTGAGGCTGGGCGGGTGGACTTATGTGGCTTGAATTTTGTTTATGTGCTTTGAAAATTCTAATTATAACTCTTTGGGGAGTTGCTGTGCAAAGTTCTGTATAAAAGCAGAGCTGGATGGTGGACTGACAGGCTGGTGGGGATTAAACGTGCGTGTCACTCTGGGGCTGGGTGCAGCTGCCGCAGCTAATGCCACAACACATAAGCCCGGGACAAAGGCTTGCTGAGACACATTGTTGTATTTTCCTGGGCTCTTAGAAGGGGGCCTGGTTAAAGGAGGGGAATGTAGCACTGTTAAATATGGTGACGTTGACTGCCTCCCTAAGCTGATTTAGGGGCACCAAGGGGTCCTCCCAAAACGGTGCAGGCCTTTCGTTCTCTAGCTGAAAGGTCAAGCGTGGAATCTAAAAATCACTGCTAAAGTCATAGCGTGCCACTTCCTAAGAGAGGGTCACTGGCTGGTCAGCGAGGGGCAATGAGGAGACAACATGGGGTCAGTCAATCCCCTTAGAAGGAAAGGCTTTGGAGTAGGGAGCTAGTTTATATGTTTTGTTCCTGGGCTTGTGCAACAAGGATAAAATAAATTTTCTTGTTAAGGACATCCACTGAGTCATCTCAGGATAGCTGCTTCATCCTCCTCCCATCTTCTCGCTTTACCGTACAGCTTACAGTCCATCGTGAACACCAAGCCTTGTGGGCTAAGAATTGTCTCCCCACCCCCAAGTGTCTATTTTCTGTCATTATTTGCAAATGCTAGGCCCAGGCGAAGGTCAGTGGAAACATCAGGTTGCTGACACCTCAGCTTCTCAAAGTGCGGCCCATGGGCCAGCGGCAGCTACGTCACCTACGAACACCTTACTTGTTATACATGAAGACTCCAGCCCCCACCCCAGACCTCCTGGATCAGAATCGGTATTTTAACAAGGTCCCCAGATGATGTGTGTGCACATTAAAGTTTAAGAAGCACTGGCTCAGGGCGCCTGGGTGGCTCAGTTGGTTAGGCAACTGCCTTCGGCTCAGGTCATGATCCTGGAGTCCCGGGATCGAGTCCCACATCAGGCTCCCTGCTCGGCAGGGAGTCTGCTTCTCCCTCTGACCCTTCCCCCTCTCATGCTCTCTCTCTCTATCTCATTCTCTCTCTCAAATAAATAAATAAAAAATCTTTAAAAAAAAAAAAGAAGCACTGGCTCAGATCTTCATGTAGATTTATTCAATTTTGGTTTGCACATTAGAAAGACAATGGATCATTTCTGGATGTTGAAAGAGGATATGAGGCCACAAGAAGCAGTACCCCATGCTGTTCCTTGAGAGATTCACTTGCGTGTCTCAGGGGCCCCTCATCCTCTCAGGCCTCAGCAGGGGTACTTTACTAGTTTGTCCCTGTGCTTCCTGGATCGATATGCTCCACCTGCCAGTGACCAGGTCTCCACCATCCCCCTTCTGGAGCCCGTCTAGGGGTTCCCGGAAGGGGGATGGAGCCGTGCTGCTTCCCCTCTGCTCCAGCTGCCACAGACGGTCTCCAACCACCCACAGAAAAAGAGGGTGTATTCCAGACCTCCGAAGCTCGGAGCAGCCCCACTCTGGTCTACTGTTTGTTACCTGGAGCTCTTGACTATCTGCTTCCTGGGCTCTAATAGTCACCTCTCTTTCAAGTAAGAACATTTCCTTTCAAGTGGCCACCTCTTTTCTGGAGAGGGGGCCAGGAAGTGACATGGTTGGGAGAAGAAAGGGGCCCCATGCAAGATGGCGGGAAGTGGTGGCCAGAGGGCAAAGTTGATCCCCAGAGGATGCTCTGTGGAGATGGGGAAGAAGAAATTCAGCACAGAGTCTGCTATTCCATGTGAAGTTTATTTCTGTGCTATAATAAGAGCCTCCCTCCATTTCTCAAGCAAGGCTTTTAGCAAAGTCTGCTGTCTCCATCTCCTTGGCAGGAGAGCTGAGGTTTGGGGACCATGTCTGGCCTTCGGTCGGGTGGTGTGGTGAGAGGAGATATTCCCTCACCCTAGAAGGCACACCAGCTGCCTAAGTGACCTAGATTTCAGGGGAAGCAAGAAGTTGAGACCTATAACTATGAAAGTGTAAGCCACCCAAATTCATAGAAATCTTGGGGGAAAACACTGTATTTGCCACAGAATATGGAATGGGGGAGCCTGGACCAATTACTCTTTTTTAATTAAATGAATGAGTGCCCCTAGAAGGGACTTGGATCACCTAGAAAACAGTTACACTACTGAACAGTTATACTTCCTGCCAGGACACAAAGGTTCTGGAGTGGAAGAGAGATTAGGTTGAATTGAGATCAGGAAAAGCCACCGCAGCCTGCCTGCATCTAGCCCTGGGGACTACCACTGTCACTCTCTGAAAACCCGCTTCCACCCTTTTCCCCTCTGCCCCTTATCTGTCAGACACGTGTCTGTCTAAACCCGAAGTTCTAGTTCCCTCCCATGGGACCCCAGGATCCCAGAATCATCAGTGATATTGAGTAACCCGTAACCCCTAAGTAGATTTTGTCTGTGGAACACACTTGGAGGATCTCCACAGGAACCACCACGTCCTGACACCTGCCTAGCTGAGACTCAGCTCAGCTGTAGAGACACAGGGACAAGAGAGCTTGAGTTTACTTAGCTGCCACCTTGCAAGCATGGAAAGATCCCTGCCTTTCCTGTTTCTGGAAGATCTCCTCGCTCTACCTACCCAGCCCATTGCCTGCCAGCACACAGCAGATGCTTCAAAGGAATGACTGAGCCTTCTTTGGTGCGGGAGTGTTGACTGGTGTAAACAGGTACAGCTGGTTAGGTCATGAGATGCTTGGTTTTCTTCATTCAGGCTTACAGCACTCATTTACCTAGAAGCCTGAAAAATCTATCACCACACCACTCATGGTCTGCAGCCTCTTCCGCCATCTCCAGTGGTCCTCAACCTTTGGAGACCATGAAAATCAACTGGGGTGACTGTCAGAGATGCAGATTCCTGGGCCCTGAGCCCAGTTGGGATGTGGAGGTTGGTGGTCCATGGACCCACTGGGAGGAGCCCTGCTCCTGCACTTGGCCTTTGGTTTTCCAGGGTGCTAACTCCAAGCCCCCACCTTCCAGAGTCATTAATTTCTGCTCCTACAGGGACTTTGGATGCTTAAACTCCCCTCAGGGCTAGGCTCATCCTTTTTGCTTCTGGAATATTCCTGCTTTAAGAGCCACCTATTTCCCCAGCGTACTCGGGTTCCTCTTTTTCAGTTTCTCTGACTCCTTCTCAATGTTTCCCCCTAAAACCCCTCTCCTAGTTCCTTATAATTCTGTCCTTCCTTCTGCTTCCTCTCTCCACTTAACCTTCTGGAAATAATTCACCTTGGTAATAGTCCCTTTTATACAGACCACAGAACAGAACGAAACACATTTACATTTTAAGCAAAACTTCTCTTTACTCTCATTAACATATTTGAAATGCCAAAGACTCCATCTTTATATGATTCCAGACCTATGGGCGTGGAAGGAATAGTGACAAACTTAACCTACCTCAAAATCGTTGCTGTGGCCAAATGACGTTCCCTGTAAACAGGGGGCCGCTCTCCGGCTGCTTTCACCGTGAGACCGTGAGACCGTGAGACCGTGAGACCGAGCACCCAAAGAGGGAGGTCTCACTGTTCCCAGTCACCATTACAATGAAAGGATGCTACTTTAGCAGTTTAATAGTACCTAGGTTCCTTATTTTAAATGAAAAATAAAATGCTTTGAAGATTTAGATTTACTGAGTGGAAAAAGTGCTTAAAATGTTATAATTGCAGGAACAAAGAAATCATTTTTTAGGTTTAAAATTGAAGTTGTAGATTCAAATCACTTTTTATTCATTCAGATCCTTCTGGGAAGCTTTAAGCTTTAAAGGAGAGGACAGCTAGCTGAATTAAGAATTGAACTGTTTAAAACTTGATGAGACAGATAAGGAATTACATCTAAATCATTTAAAAATTTGGTTTTTAATGTATCTTCTATAAATGTGGTGTTGAGTAATACTCCGCTTTTTTAATCAAGAGCTAAACTTCTGTAGATAGGAGGAAGAAAAAGCAATGGCGCTAATCTCCACTCCAGATAAAACAGTCAGAGCGCCCAAACCAGTGCGGTATGACTGCCACCTAGTGGCAGAATATCCTCATCACAGAAGCCCTGCCTCGTGGAAGCAGAGGAGAGGGCTACCTCAGGTGCCTGGACTGCGAGGCTAATTTACAAACGAAAACCACCAGGTGACTACAGTAAAGTTTTATTTTCCATCATGTCAACACTTAGAGCTTCTAGGACTACTTTAAGAAATATATATGTGTTGATACAGTTTCAAAGAAAGTTATATAGGGACATGTAAATCATGGTCTTCACTCTCACAAGTTTATCTTATTTCACTCAGGCTCCAAATAGACAGCAGATATCTGAGGTTCAAATTTCCTCTCAATTTCATTCTAGCCCAGAAAGCACTCAATGATTTAAAAATTAAAAAAGCAGCAAGGTTTGCTGATTTTTGTAGCATTGGAATCAGTAAGGAAAGGACAGTGGGCTAAGTCAGATTCACTCAGCTCCACCGGGAACCCGCTGTGGGACCTTAGGCGAGTATTTTATTACTTGTCAACCCATTTGCCCAACCTGTTAAGCAGAGGAGTTGAAATAGATTCTAAGATGCTCTCCGTGAAAAGTTCCAAGACTTCTCCTGTTTCTTAATTTCTACCCTACGGTGGACCAAAACATTTTGAAACTTCAGCTTAGCTGCTCCATTCGCCCTGCACCAGCTCCCACCCCACCCCCTCCACACACACTATTGTGGGTGATTTCAAGGCTGACCCATTTTCATAAACTGACTCTATCCCTTCTGGGAAATGGAGTGTCACAGAAATATCTTAGCTGGCCAGTTGGTCAAATCATCTTTGCTCTTTGTCATTTGCACCTATGGTCTTTTCGAATGAAGTTGACCAAGAAGACAAAAAGGCTTTGAATAAAGCCCACATGATTCAAAAGTGTGTAACCTGACATAGTTTCATTTTGTTGAGTTAGCAGCTACCTTTGCAAACTTAAAAACAAACGCTGGTGTGTTTGAGGTTTCATTTCATTCCGCGCTCTCAGTATTCAGAAATCAGTTCCAAGACGATTAAGCGTGACCTTTCCATACGGACGGTGCCTGCCTTCGCCGGCGCAAACGGCACCTGTCACACCAACCCTCAAATGCAGATGTTTGCATATTTGTAAGACATAGTGTCTTAAAATGGTAAAATGAGTGCTGGAGTCAAGGCTTCGCGGAAGGGAGCATCATATCACGTAATCTGTTCCAATGACTTGATAAGAAAGCCACGCTGCAGTTCTAGGAAATTAGGAGACACGTGAAACGAAGCACTCTTCTTAAACCACACACATGTGTGCTCTCTTAAAATTATTGGAATCACATACAAACCCTGCTGCATCTGAACGCATGCTGATTCACTGTGGTAAGAAGTGTTTTGTGAAATGTAGGTGATCCCCAGCTTCAACACAAAGTAGAACGCATACTCAGCATGTGTGGGAGAGCTTCCACAGCCCTGCATCTTGTCCCCAAAGTCCTAATATCTCACAGTTAAAAGGGATCTTAAAAGCTATTTCCTCCAAATATAAGAATCCTTCACTAGTAGCTACAAGGGCAGGGGAAAGGAAGGTCTGGGAGCGATCTAACCCCGAGGATAGCCAAGAAGATTGAGAAACAAGAATAAACCTGTCGAGAAGTCCATCTGTTTTTATTTATCACCAGCAACCCTCAATTCCAAACAATGTCAATGCTAAGATACTCATCCAGGCAGGGGCAGACCAACTTCACTCGCCCACCCTGCCCCCGCCCTGTTGACTCCCAAGCTTTCTACGCTCTCTGGCCTCTGACTTAATATTACATAACTAAGAGTATACTGCTTTCCGGGTTTTTTAAAAATAGATTTTCTACTTTATATCTCCTAATTATCAAAATGATATTTTATAACTTAGAAGATATAAAAACAACATAAACAAGCATTTAAAAATTTGTCCATAATTCCACTATCCAGAGATGCTTCCAACCTATGAAAGGCATATTTCCTGCATGTCCTCCTCCTACCAATTTTTCTTCACATGTTTGAGGTCATTTGTATATCTATACTAAAGACTAAATGTGATAAATCACATTTTTAAAGGCTGCATAATAATCCACTCTATTGGGCTGTGCTAAACATTTTTTAACTATTCTGTTAATGTTATACATTTAAGCTGTTTCTAACCTGTCACTCTTACAAGATAACGTAATGAAGAAGATGACTGTAATATTATTGTATTTGTCTCTAAGTATTTCAGTTAAAATTCCTAGAAATGGAATTACTGGATCAAAGATTAAGCACTTATTACAAAAACCTTAGCAATTATACTGCTAAATGGCTAGTTTGCATATGTACAGCAGTGCATGAAAATGATGATCACACCAGACCTCCCTGACATTGAGCATTATCAGGCCATCAGGTAAGAGGGAGAGAGGGTGGTTTGTTTGTTTTCGTTTTTGCTAATTTGATAAGCAAAAAAAGTATCTTTTACTAATACAATTTATACTTCTTTGATTACCAGTGGAATTTTGCATTTTCTCATTTATGAATTTCTCTTCAAGTCCTTTTCTCATATAGATAGCCACCCTTTGGAACTTATTTATTTACTTAAAAAAATGCATAAAGAAGCACAATTTTTTATCCGTTTGCCTGCCTCATACTGAATGCTTTCAGTAACTCTCATACTGAAATGCTTTCTCTGCTGCCATGTAACCTTGACCCCAACGACCAAGTCCTGCCTCCCAGGGACACACATACTAAGAAGCCATCCTTTCTTTCCCATGGCGCTTGCAGATAACCATCACAGTCCCCTCTGTGCTTTTCTTCCCTGACTGATCAACTGTTCCATCATCCTACTCGGTCACATTTTAGTGTGTTGGAGTCCACTAGAGTGGTGGACAGAGAAGGATACAAAAATCAAGCTATGGTTTCACCAGGATGATGGGGCAGGACTTTGACCTCCACTGGCTTTGACACTGTTTGTTTTTGTTAATACTGCCTAAGTCCTTAACCCTTTCTCTCTCTCTCTCTCTCTCTCTCTCTCTCTCTATCTGTCTGCTGCACTATCTCATGGATGTTTCACAACAAGTAAGAAATTTATCAAAACTCCCATTTTTCAAATGACTTTTCTCAAGCCAGGTCTCTTTATTCTGTGCTCAAAGGATTGATTTGAAGACTCTAAAAGCAGATCTTTACATTCATGGGAGGTAGGCAGACACTACTAGCAATGTAAAAAAAAAAAAAAAAAATCCGTTCTCCTCTTATTTTGGCACACAGCTAGATTTCATTTCTAGGCTCTGTTGCATTTGGGTAGAGCCACGGGGTAAGTTGTGTTCAGTGGAATTGGGGAGGTTATATGTATCTCTTATTGGTCCAGCCCATCCAAACCTCCCTCAACTGCTCCTCCATGCTGACTGGCTTTATGAAACTGAGAGCAACTTTGAAATCCATGTGTTAAAGACAGCATGACCACTGATGGCCTGGTTTGTAAATGACTATGAGGTAGAGGCTGTCCCCACTGACTTGAATACACTCACCAGACAATTACATGAATAAGAATTAAATTTCTTATGTGTTGAAGTATTAAATGTTGAGTCTACCTGAAGCAGTAATTTAGCATACCCTAACTAATGCAGGAGAAAGTGAGGTACAGTGGAAAGAGTCTACAGTGAAAACATTATGTGGCATGTCCATTCCTGACTTCTGCTTTCCTTGTATCACAGGGGGCTGGAAGCCCACCAACTACATTTTGTTGATTCCCTTGCCAACCGTCTTCCAGAAAGAATCTGTCAATTGGGAGACTACAGAAAGGAAGAAATCTTTTTTTTTTTTTTTTTTGCCTTTTCCTTTCTGCTTTAGGCAGTACATCCAGCACCAATGGAACATCTGCAAGCTCGAGAAGTATTAGTGCCCGTTTTCAGCTGCATCAACAAAGGTGTGTCCTCCTCGGTCCCCCAGACCAGCAGGGGCAGTGTCTCCCTCAGTTCATCAGCAATGCGGACTTGGGTGCCTGGATCTGAGGAAGTCCCAGCTTCACGATCTCCCTCTTACTGCCTTGCTCTTTTGACATCTTTGTAGCCAATTCCCTGTGTTATATTCCTCCCTGGATGAAGTATCTAGATTGGTTTCTTTTTTCTAACCTGGACACTGACTGACAATAACACAAGTTCTATTCCTGGAGCTGCTAATTACTAACATATCCCTTATAATTTCTGAGCCCCAATTTTCTCACCTATTAAAAAATAACAAGAGAGGCACCTGGGTGGCTCGGTCGGTTAAACAGCTGACTCTTGATCTCAACTCAGGTCTTGATCTCAGGGTCATGAGTTCAAGCCCTGTCTTGGGGACCATGCTGGTTGGGGAGCCAACTTTAAAAAAAAAATAACGAGAATAATGAAAACCGCTCTGCCCAATTAACATAATATTCATGATATCCAAAGGAAAGTGGCATGAAACTCATTGTAATTTATACATACATTACTTTTTTTTATGGAACCTGGTTAAGTTTCCTCTTGTTGGTCACATCTCCCTCTTTCTAGAATTTTAGGAGCCTCTTGAATATTTCTAAATCTTGATCCAGTTAAATATATTAATTATTTCCTCCTCTGAAAAAAGCTAATATAACCCGCTGCCAACAGGGAGAACTGTTCTTCTATAACCACTGAGGGCAAAGCTTCAGTCCTTTCCTACCACCTGTTGGCAAATGTCACCAGTGAACCAATGAGCCTGGCTTGCTATAACTATGCCGAACTGATTGAATGCCAAAGATGGGCTTGGGTGCAGGATACATGGTAGACACAAAGGAAGACAGACCTCAGATCCCAGGTGAACGTTCCTTGACTTTACTTACATACACTTAAACCCCTCTTAGAAGAAGCAGGACCTCAGCCCATTATCCCTCATATCCTCCCCAGTTATTTCTGGGAGTTCCCTGAAACATCACCTCACATGGGCTGAAGACCACGTCCCCTCCTGTTCTTTGCTCTAACCTTTGTGCCAAGAGTCCTATGTCCTCCATGTCCTCCATGAGGCTGTTCTCTGCAGGGTACAGAGCTCCACCCTGCTCCCCCAGCTCTGTGGACACAGTTCAGGTAAAGTGGACAGAAGCAGGAAAGGGCTGGCTTTTGATCCCACTACAGTTCACTCCTCAGGTAGGTGACTTTCTATAGCTGCCTTTAGTGGATTTATGATATCATCATTTTTATGATGTTCTAGGGGTGAGAAAAAATTGTGCTTGAGGTAGACTGGCCCTTTTGATGTTTGGGGGCTAGACAATACTTTGGGGTGAAGTGTTATGTGCACTTTAGGATGTTTGGTAGCATGACACACCACATGCCAGTAGGCGCCTCACATTGTGAAACCAAGAATGTCTCCAGACACTACCAAATGTCCCCTGGAGGACAAAATTGTTCCCAATTGAGAACTACTGTCTTAGGGTCTATGGAGTATATACTGTATTAGGATTCCCCAGAGAGGGGTGCCTGGTTGGCTCAGTCGGTGGAGCGTGCAACTCTTGATCTCGGGGTTGTGAGTTTGAGCCCCACGTTGGGTGTAGAGATTACTTAAAAATAATAAAAACTTGGGTGCCTGGGTGGCTCAGTTGGTTAAGCGACTGCCTTCAGCTCAGGTCATGATCCTGGAGTCCCGGGATCAAGTCCCGCATCGGGCTCCCTGCTCAGTAGGGAGTCAGCTTCTCCCTCTGACCCTCCTCCCTCTCATGCTCTCTGTCTCTCATGCTCTCTCTCTCTCAAATAAATAAAATCTTTAAAATAATAATAATAATAATAATAATAAAATCTTAAAAGAAAAAAAGGATTCCCCAGAGAAACAGAACCAAAAGGATATGTATGTAGAGAAATGAGATTTGTTATAAGGAATTGGCTCACGTGATTATGGAGGCTGACAAGTACAAAATCTGCAGGGTGGGCTGGTGGGCTAGAGACCCAGGAGACTTGATGTTCTTTTGAGGCCACAGGCTGTCTGCTGTAGAATCAGGAAGATGGATGTTGCAGATGAAGTCTGAAGGCATTCTGCTGGAGAATTCTCTTGCTCAGGGGAGGCTGGTCTTTTTGTTCTATTCGGGCTTCAACCGATTAGAGGAGGCCCCCTCAATTATGAAGAGCAATTTGCTTTACTCAGAATCCATCAATTTAGATGTGAATCTCATTCAAAAACACCCTCGCTAAAACACCCAGAATAACGTTTGACCAAATAGCTGGGCACCCTGTGGCCCAGTCAAGTTGATACATAAAATTAGCCATTATAGATACCTAGCCATCAAGGTCACTGCTTCCTGAAGCTCACAGTTGAGGCAGTGACCCAAATGATAAACAAGTGTTTCAGTTGTCTAGCACTGGGTAACAGACCATCCCAAACTTTGTGGCACAGAACAGCGACCATTTTATTATGTGCATGTGTTTTTTTAGATCCAAAATTCACACAGGGCACAGAGGGGATGGCTTGTCTCTGCTCTGCAGAGTCTGAGACCTCAGTTGATAAGACTCAAACTACTAGGAGTTATTTAAGTGGCTGGAGGCTGGAATCATCTGGAGGCTTCTTCAATCGTGTGTCTGGAACCTGGACTTCGATGACTCGAGCTGGACTCATCTGGAACTGTCACCCAGAGCACACACATGAAACCTTCCATATGACTTGGGCTTCTCTTGACATCACAGCTGGCTTCCAAAAGGGAACACCCTGGACGGAATGTCTGGAGAGTGAGTGTTCCAAGACATCAGGCAGAAGCAGCAAGGCTTCTTGCAACCTAGCCCTGAAAGTCATGCAGTGTCACCTCCACTATGTTCTGTTGGTCACAGGTGATCACCAAGGACAGGCCAAACTCAAAGGAGGGGAATTAGGTACCACCTCTCGATGGGGGAGTGACAAGGTCACATTGCAGAAGACCATTTTGGGTGAGAGATAAAGACAGATATAGAATATATAGAATATATAACTTTATATATTATATAATTTATTTGCTGCAACAAGTAAGCAAAAATCCTATATAATTAATTTAAGTAGAACTAAACAGTAGTGGTACTGAAAATATTTAGATTGCAAATGGATGCAAGGAATCTTTTGGGGTGATGCAAACATTCTAAAATTGAATTGTGATGATGGGCGCACGATTCTGTAAATTCACTAAAAATCATTGACTGTATACTTACAGGAATTGGACACCTGTCATATATAACGTTAGCGTGCCACAAGCATTGAAGAATCAGAAGAGCCATGGGTGCTGACCCTAGTGCTAGAACAGAGCCCCAGAGATCCCCTTCATGTACTGGGTAGTGGGAAGGTCTCAGGTGTCTGGGAACAGGGTGGCCAAGATAACTGGGGGACACTCAGGGTTGCAGGGCAGTGGCTATTTACAGACTTGGATAGAAGTATTGTAGTATTTTTTTTTTAAGATTTTATTTATTTATTTGAGAGAGAGAGAATGAGAGACAGAGAGCACGTGAGGGAAGACGGTCAGAGGGAGAAGCAGACCCCCCGCTGAGCAGGGAGCCCGATGCGGGACTCGATCCCAGGACTCCAGGATCATGACCTGAGCCGAAGGCAGTTGCTTAACCAACTGAGCCACCCAGGCGTCCCGAAGTATTGTAGTATTTTAACAACCAACACTGAGTGCTTTGATAAGCATAAGGCAGAGTAAAGGAACTGTAAGGACAGGCCAGGGGCAGAGGAGAAGCATTTTAATATGGTAGCAAGGGACGCTCCTTCTGAGAAGGTGACTTTTGAACAAAACACCTGAGTGAAGTGAAAGAGGAAACCCCATGAGATCTAGAGGGAGAGAAAACCAGGAAAAAGGAAAAGCAATTATAAGGCCCTGAGGCAAAAATGAGCCAAGTTCAAGGAGGAGCAAGGAGGACAGCAAAACTAGGTTGAAAAGAGTGAGGAGACTGCCAAATGTCTATGTCCTATAATCTAGGAGATACCTATCTCTGCTTCAATAACACAGCAGCTGAAAATACTGGTAGGAATAGAGATAAAGTCCACAGCACCCATGAACTTGATCCTTGGCACGCCCTTCCTGTGACCCTGATGGAGCCTGGGACTTAGCTGTACTATGGATTACAGTGGATGCGGGCACACGTATGGCCCTCAAAATAGAAGTTCTGAAAGAATGGAGCTTTCCTGGGTGACGTACCACAGCGTGAGTCCTAGGGAGCCTCAGTGCAAGGCAAGGATTTCCCACCACTGCAGGGGACTCTTGATTCTCCACCTTCCCTGCTGGGTTTTGGGAAGTGCGCTGCTATATTCCTTCTGTAGAACTTTCAAACACTGGTAGATGATATGAGGGAATTCAACCACATCACCGGCTTAGCGAAAGGAACCAATATTTCACATTAGATAAAGAAGGCAGAGAACGGAATTCAAGATTGACTACTGAAAATGAAAAGTGGGAAAGCAGTAGAGAAAAGGGGAAATAAGAAAGAGGGAAGTGGAAGGGTTGGGAAGGCTGGAGTAAATTTTACACCCTGACGTTGGTGAGTTATAGCCATATCCAGACAGCCTATTCAACAAAGGAGCTAGGACTGCTTAGAGGGGCGAGAAGAAAATAAAATAGGGTCTCAATTAATTCAAGATGACACAATTGCCTTAGCCTTTGATACTGGATTAAATGATCACATAATTGTGACAGAGAACACAGACGCGGTAGTTTCAAGCAAAACTAAATTGGCGTATTTTTAAAAGCAATATGGCAGCTCTGAGCCTGCCACAGAATTAAAAGGAGAGATGCAAGCCCTCCTGTTGGAGAGCTGGCCTACAGCTGAAAAACATGGTCAGTTCTTTCTTTTTCTTTCTCTGCTGTCTCTGTGCTCTAATTTAGCATGAAATGGTGATTTTTTTTTCATGAGATGGAAGAGCAGACAGTGGGAAACAGAGTAAGGCTCCCTCAACCCCAAGCTATGGTTAACTCAGTAAGCCCATTCTTCTAATAAAGAAATTCAAATCTAGACACAATAGGTCTCCCCAGATTCTCTTTATGAGACAATTGATGGTTTGGATGGGATAGCCATTCCAATAAAGGCCCAAGATTTCTTGACAAATAAAAATTTTTCCAATGAAGCATAAGATGTTCCAGAATTGTTAAAACAGCTTGATTGTTTGTATCCATTTCTACGTTCAAAACCCATATGGAAAGAATTCAGTGCTAGGAACCAGTACCAAATTTGTTTGGAAGCAAAAGTTGCAGTTTCTTTAATAATATATATGTATATGTATATATATGTGTGTGTGTGTGTGTGTGTGCGTGTATATATATAATATCCAAACAATCTAATGTAAAATATATTACCAAATATTTTTATGAATACCCAGCATTTTGTTGAAACTGTCTTTTAATCCTGCAGCGACTGGTACCACTCCAATACTGAATGTGTCGTTAGTGGAGCAAGGGGGGCAGTAGGGAAGGGAGGGAGCCTAGTGGAAATGGAGTAAATGACAGAAAGAATGACCTCAGAGGAGAGGGAGAGCAAAATGTGGGAGGGAGACCTCACAGACGGGAGAGCAAAATGAGAAAAGGAGAAGGGCCGGAAGACTGAAAATGGGAAGAGGGTGATCTTAGTAAGTTTTGCATCTTTCCCGAAAAAAAGGGGGAGGAGAGGTTAAGTAAAAGAAAAACCAGAATTTGCTAAAATGGCAACAAAATAGATACTGAAACACTGAACAAAACGCTCTAGAAGGAGAACAGGAAATCTCTGCCCAGCTGCTCCTAATCTCTGCCGCGGGTACACTCAGCCCCCCTCCCAGGCCGGGGCTGGCATCTGTTTGCAAGTGGACCCTGTGCTCCTCTCCTGCAAGCTGTAGCAGAAGGAGTTTTAAATGTTCCTGTACAATCAGTTACCGGCTTGTTATCAGAACTCAGTCTCCCCCAGGCTGTCTGTAGACAGCAGGGATTTCTCGCAGGCAATCAGAGTAATGCAGCGTCTCACAAGCCCCTGACCAACAGAGATGCTAGGGAAGAACCTTAAGGAAAGGTAAACCGGTGCCCGCGACAGGTGCTCTCCTTTAGCAACAGCTCCTCAGCCTCCGTATGCTGTAAGGCGGTCTCCTCAGACCTTAACGGGCTCGGGAGTCACCTTGGCGGTCTTGTTTAAATGCGGGTGCCCGTCAGACGGGCTGGGACAGAAATTGTGCATTGTAACAAGCCCCTGGTCACGCCAGTGCTGCTGGTGTTCAGTTCCAGAGCACACCCCGGTGACCCCTGAGTGAGTCAGGGTGTGTGTGTGTGTGTGTGCGTGTGTGAGAGAGAAAGAGAGAGAGAGAAGGGAAAGAATCCAGAAGCACATTCTCTCCTGCAGGTGAGTCAGGGTGTGTGTGTGTGTGTGTGTGTGAGAGAGAGAGAGAGAGAGACAGAGAGACAGAGAGAGAGACAGAGAAAGAAAGAAGGGAAAGAATCCAGAAGCACATTCTCTCCTGCAGGTGAGTCAGGAAGTGTGTGTGTGTGTGTGTGTGTGTGTGTGTGTGTGTGTGTGTGTGAGAGAGAGAGAGAGAGAGAGAGAGAGAGAGAGAGAAAGAGAAGGGAAAGAATCCAGAAGCACATTTTCTCCTGCAGGTGAGTCAGGAGGTGTGTGTGTGTGTGTGTGTGTGTGTGTGTGTGTGAGGGAGAGAGACAGAGAGACAGAGAGACAGAGACAGAGAGAGACAGAGACAGAGAAAGAAAGAAGGGAAAGAATCCAGAAGCACATTCTCTCCTGCAGGTACACAGAGAAAAGGCAGGAAGCCGCACAGGTCCTTTGTCCCTTTATTGCTACACTTTGCCGGACTCCCCATCACCCGGAGGGACCACAGATTCCCGTGAGCACTCGCAGGCAGGTGGGCTTCTCGCCTGAGCGGGGCCCCGAAGCAAAGCCCACAGTGAGTCCACAGGGAAGGACGCCGAGCTCAGAGACTCTGGGCACCAAGGCTGGCCCCTCCGACTTTTCCTGCCTTCTCACCCAATCCTACCCCCTCAGAGAAGACAGTAACTGTCTCTGAATCGTGCCGATCTGAACGCCCCGGGCGTGGTGGAAAGCTTGGGTAATCGAGGCAGAAATACTGAGAGGGTGCGAAAAACCAGACTTCAGTCTCGAGGCTAGGGGTTTGACCGATTTCTCCACCCACCGTAAAGATGATCCTGACACAGAAGCTTCCTCGGAGCCCCTTGAGTTTGTGTGGGAGACAGAAGGTGGGGGTGCTCATAGCCTCTGCTCCAAGGCGAATTAGCCCCTAGAAGGAACTCTGGATGGCCTCGCGGGAAGAGTTTGAATGGGTAGTCCAGTCCCGGCTGGTGTGACTTCATCTTTATCTCCTTTGACAGAAACTGCGTGTTGCGTGAGGCAGTGTGGCTGTCCTCAGAGGTAGCTACCTAAGTTTGCCTACTTCCTGGCTGACAGGGCGCTCCTGCCCGTGCCTCGGGGCCAGGGTGGTGAGGGGCAGTGGGAGGAGTAACCAAGTTTCACTTCCTTGCTGGTTGGAGACTCACAGCCACAGCAGGCTTCTCTCTCAGAGGAGGAGAGAGTGAGGAGCGGTAGGACCCATCTCTCTCTCTCTCTCTTTCTCTCTCTCTCTCTCTCTCTCACTGCCTCTTCCCGTCGTAGCACCTGGCAGGGGCTCAGCGGACGTGAGGCGCGCGAATGGGCAGAGCAGAATCCCTAGAAGGGAAGATGAGCGCCCAGGATCCTTCAGATCTGTGGAGCACATCAGACGGAGAAGCTGAGCTGCTCCAGGACTTGGGGTAAGAAAGCAGGTCTTCTTTTCACAGTACTGCTCTGGTGAGCGTTGACTCCCAACCGCCACCCAAATGCTCGCTTGGTTGATTTTCTTTAGCACCCTGCCATCTCGGGCTTCGCTGCCTTCCACTTCACTCATCTGTGAAGGCATCCTCCTGCTTGGGGCCAATGGCATTTTAAAAGCATACAGTGTTTTCCCAGGTGTGAAAACATGTTAAGTGGAGAAAAGGGGATGAAAATCAAATGTTGGGCATTCTTCGAGACTAGGGACAGAATCGAGATGTGTGAGTTGATGTTGCTTGGTTTCCTGGATATGGATCTGGTTGATGAATACAAGCGCTGTTCAAACGGCTGGGGCTCTAAGCTATTGACAGTAAGAGGGCTGTCTTGCCAGTAAGATAAGCAGAAAGCCTAGCCTGCTGCACGGGAGAGGGACTTTTTCAAAACGAAAGAATGAGGAAGTGTCTGCACTGTCCCATCTGGGTTTCTCTCTCCTGACACCGTGTTTGCGAGCTCTCTCGTTTGTTCGGTAGGCAGCACTTGGAGCCTTTTAAATACTAACGAGTCAGGAGGAGGATTACATTTCTGCCTCAAGCAGGTTTTAAGGTGAGGTAGGTGGAGTCATCGTAGTCCTGTCTTTAAGAAGGGACCAGATGAGACAACCCATCGGGGTATTTAACAAAAGAAGCAAGTATTACACAAGATAGGTGTAGGGGGTTTCCTAGAGAAACTGGACCTTTACCCTGAAGCACCAGAAATATCCAAACGAGGCTGGCTTTGACACCTGTGCTTCACAAGCTACAAGACCAGCGCCTCTTCATAAACAGGACCATCTCCACAGCAACCCACTGACATAGAAACTGTCATCTCCACCTTACAAAGGAAGAAAATGGCACCAAAGGGGTTGAAAAACTTGCCTGTGTCACACATCAACAAATGGCAAAGCTGGGATTTCAACCTGCAAAAGCCTATGTTCTTTGCCAGAGAAAAACTAAAACAGGGATGAAATCTCTGCATTAAGACGGCAGAGATTGTAGCTTTCGGTGTCGTATTACTGTAAAAGTTCTCAATAAAGTCCTGTCCTCAGATTTTAAAATGGAGGTGTCAGAATTGAACTCCACTTTCACAAGGTAAACCAGAAATGACAGCTAGAATTTTCTATAAAGTCAACTCCCCTTACTGGGAATTCAGAGTTCTAGGATACCACCGTTCTTCTAGGTTGAATCTCCAAAGAGAGAGGGTAAAATGCCCCTGAGCATCCAAATGGGTGTCACGGAGTCCAGGCTAGACCCTTGGGCTCTCACTTATAGCCTTATTAAATTATTAAAGTATAATTCTTTACATGCTTCATTATCAATATTCCCAGCCCATGATCAGTAGGAAGCTCCAAAGGAGAAGAGAAACAAAGGAGGTATTCAATTCTGGTTCTTTAATTAAACCATCCTGAGCCCACATTCTATGCTTGAGTGACGTTGTCACCTCCTTGGATGACAAGGATGAGCTAGATGATGTCTCTTCTCTCCACCATATGCCTGTAACAGGAAGCAACTATGGGTAAAACCCACAAGGAAAACAGAATTGTGCTTTCCCTCCGTGGTCAAAGAATGGACGTCCAGTACAACCCAGAAACACCCAAAACAGGTGCATTTATGTCCAGACTTCTGTATTTCAGAAGGCTGGGAAATTTACTAAACATTTGGGGATGGTTTCCATAACAACAGACAAGCTACAGTGATCTGGAAAAATTGCTCTACGATGCAGGTTCTCAACCTTAGCTGTACACTGGTGTCACACAGAGTTTTAAAAAATTCCTGTCCAGGCCACATGCCAGACAAATGACATTAGTATCTTGGGAGTGAGTGTTTTCTTGTTACACTCCCCAAGTGATTCTGGGGAGAGACCAAGGTTGGGAGTCACTGCATAGAATATAAATCCATCAGAAGTGCTGAGAAAAATGTGGCTTTGTTTTTCATTTATTCGGTATGTCCCTGAATCTTAAAGCCATTAATAAATGTTGACATTTTGTTTGTTGGTTTGGAGGCAGTTTACTTAACAATTTTATTGAGGTGTACTTTATAGATAAAACTCACTCATTTCAAGTGTACAAATCCACAATTTCTAGTGACTTTAAAGAGTGGTTCAGACATCACCGTAAATCAATTTTAGAACATTTTCATCCCCCCGATAAGAACCTTCAGTTCAGCATAGTTTTTTTAAGGATACTCAATGGGGTGCTGATAAACCACTTGGACGAGGGGTGATTTCTAGAGTCTGCTTATTCCCTTGGTATAAATACTTCTACCATGGGCAATTTCAAGCTGCGAAAGGTTTAACAACCTACCTGTAAAATTCCTGAAATTTAATAATGGACTTGAGCAAGTATTAGTTGCCCCGTCAGGACATTGCTGACATACCTTTTGCAGGTGATAATATCTGAGAGAACTTGAAAATGGCCAGTTGCCCCTGGCAGAATTCTGAACATAAATGAAACTTTTTCTTTGAAAATTTGTCACTGGTTAGGTACTATTGGTACCAAAACTTCAGCTTAATTCAGTTTTTAAAAAGCACCATAAAGGGCGCCTGGGTGGCTCAGTTGGTTAAGCGACTGCCTTTGGCTCAGGTCGTGATCCCAGGGTCCTGGGATCGAGTTCCGCATCGGGCTCCCTGCTCGGCGGGGAGTCTGCTTCTCCCTGTGCCCCTCCCCCCTCTCATGCTCTCTCTCTCATTCTCTCTCTCAAATAAATAAATAAAATCTTTAAAAAAAAAAAAAATAAAATAAAAAGCGCCATAAAAACAAAATGATTTCATGTAATTGATAAATAATAGGTGGCTGGTTTTAATGACTTAATTTTAAAATTATTTTAAATATATTACTTGAGTTGTTAGGTAGATTCTGATGTTTGTATTTTGGGTAGATATAAACAGATAATGTGGTGGTTAGAGAGATATCATACATCCTTGTTCTTTGGTCCCTATTTTTATTCTGGCTCGGGAATATGTAAGGTTTTGAAAATTAAAACCTGAGCTGTAGCAAATTAATCCATCACTTGCTTTTCTAGGACACACATGGCTTACTCAGAGCATCAGTTTATCCTTTTCTAAAGTACCTAAATCAAGCAACTCAGATGCATTTCTGAGTCTCATTTATAAAGCCTCAATCTTAAAACACTTATTTTCTGGGGTGCCTGGGTGGCTCAGTAGGTTAAGCATCTGCCTTTGGCTGAGGTCATGATCCCAGGGTCCTGGGATCGAGCCCCACCTTGGGCTCCCTGCTCAGCAGAGAGTCTGCCTCTCTCTCCCCCTCTGTCCCTCCCCATACTCACGCTGGGGGGGGGGGGGATGCACGAGCACTCTCTCTCTCTCTCTCTCTTAAGTAAATAAATAAAAATCTTTTTTAAAAATTAAAAAAAAATAAAAACATTTATTTTCTTTAATCCTAAATGTATTAATGTGTCCAAAGCAAAGGAGAACTAAAACCATCTGTGATTGTTGCTCAGCTTCACTTAAACTTTGGTGGGATGGGACTGGGGGTGGAGGTGGACTGTGGGGAAGAACGGAGGGGCAAAGCCTGTGGAGACCGGTCAGTGATAAGGAAGAGGTGGGCTGGGAACAGTCAGGCTGTTTGTTGCTTTCAAAATGAAGCAATGGGGAAATGAAACAAGTAGTGAATGCTAGACAGGTCACCTAAATAAAAAACTAGTTCTAAAACTGCTAGTTAGTTGATAATTTAAAGTTCCAGCCATTCTTTGATTATAACAAAGGTTCCTACAAGACAGTGTAATAACTAACTAACTAACTAACTAACTAGTGAGTTGATAATTTAAAGTTCCAGCCATTCTTTGATTATAACAAAAGTTCCTACAAGACAGTGTAATAACTAAATAACTAACTAACTAAATAAATAAAGTCTCTAATTTCTCTATCCTGTACATATAAGAGAAGGTTAGAATAGATCAGGGGTCAGCAAGCTTTTTTTGTAATATACCAGATAATAAATTTTCCAGGCTTTGCAGGCTTTATGATTTCGGCCACAAGTACTCACATCTGCCACTGACATGCAAAAACAGCCATAGATAACACAGAAGTAAATGACCATGACAGTGGGTTCAGACAAAATGTTATTTGTGGACACTGAAATTTGAATTTCGTATTATTTTCATGAGTCACAAAATATTCTATTTGTTTCCCTAGCCATTTAAAAATATAAAACCATTCTTGTTTCTTAGTCTATACAAAAACTTGTACCCTGGACGGAAATACAAAGACTTGTACCCTGGCAGGAGCTGGCCCTCAGGTGGTGGTTTGCTGACTCAGGGAACAGATGATCATAAGCAAAATGAGTCCTCATTATGAGAGTCTTCAGCAGCTCCGGTCTTCGGAAGGTACCGGCATTCCAACTTCATACACAAGGAGACTCACTAGCAGAAAAATCAGGTTGCCTGAAGTCCCAGAGAATCTGTTGTGATAATTCACTATTTACTAACCACATACTATGTGCTAGCACCATGCCATTTACGCCCATTATGTCACGAAGCTTTCCCAGTACTTTCAATGTGGTATGATTACACCCATTTCATAGAGACAGAGAGTGAGTTCAGATAAGTTCGGTGAACCGTGCAGCTCACTCATAGTGGTGCAGCTGAGGGACACGCCTACCAGCCTACCCCAAAGCTGATGCTCTTCCCACTGACTGAAGAAGCTATATGTTCTAATAATGGCAACTAGTAATTATTGGATGTCACTATGTGCCAGGCACTATTTTAAGCCCTTTGCATGTATCATTTATTAAATTCACACATCACTGTGAGATAGATACTATTAGTGAATCATCTCCATTTATAAATGAGAAAAGTGGGCGCCTGGGTGGCTCAGTCGGTTAAGCGTCTGCCTTCGGCTCAGGTCATGATCCCAGGATCCTGGGATCGAGTCCCACATCAGGCTTCTTGATCAGCGGGGAGCCTGCTTCTCCCTCTCCCTCTCTGCCTGCCGCTCCCCCTGCTGTGCTCTCTTTCTCTGGGGCCCACATGCCTATCCACTAATGCAACGTGCTAATTCTCATCACACTTGTCTTTTATTATATTAGCACTATTTGTTAGTACTAGTATGAACTTAGAGACAAAAAGAAAGTTTTGTGATTACTACAACCAAGAAATGTTATTTTAAAGACATTATTCTTTCATGTTCTTCGCATAATATGCATGCTCATGCACACAAAGCCAGGCCAATACCCTAATTAATCAAAACTTTATTGAATTTTTTGTAGATTCCATTTTTCAGAGCTAGACAAACAGAATAGGCTAAGAAAAGTGTAGTAAGGTCAAAGTTTTGCTTTTGTTTTGTTTGTTTGTTTGTTTGTAGAGAGAAAGAGTGAGCGGGTGGGGAGGGGCAGAGGGAGAGGGAGAGGGAGAATCCTAAGCAGGCTCCACGCCCAGCACGGAGCCTGATGGGGGCTCCATCTCACAACCGTGAGATCACGAACTGAGCTGAAATCAAGAGTTGGAGGCTCAAACGACTGAGCCACCCAGGTGCCCCTAAAGTCAACGTTTTAAAGGAATCTGTTTACAGAGCTATGATACCAAGTAGAGCAATAAAGCTTGTTCCTCTTCTTTGCACAACTCTATAATCTTGGATTCTAAAAATGGAAGGTGATTCTCCTGTGGCTGTATGAGAGTATGTAACTGGTGTACAGTTCAATCTCTCCTTGACTCAAATGAATTTCCTCTTCGGTTGTTGTGTTTTCTGTTCCTCTATGGGTGATGGTGACTTCCT
The DNA here is from genome assembly GCF_964656455.1 of Halichoerus grypus. NCBI lineage: Eukaryota > Metazoa > Chordata > Mammalia > Carnivora > Phocidae > Halichoerus > Halichoerus grypus. Next base: position 81,438,787 of record NC_135714.1, read on the forward strand.
TCTACTTACATGTGGAAATCTGTCCACAAACGTTCTCCACGTAGAATGGGGTCACTTTGTTTCATTCATTCACTCTTCCATCCATTCACAGATCCAGCCATTGAATGATGACAAGGCAGTGTGGGGACACTGAAATGAAGAAGAAATGGCTATCCCCTCAAAGAGTTTATGGCGCAGAGGACAGAGAATGCACACACACACGTGTAGTTAGAATGCAGGGTGGAGGGGCTGAGGGCCATGAGTATGTCTAGACAAAGCGCACAGCATAGGGCAGCAAGGAAGGAGATCACTGGTTGTGGACGATATGGCTTTGGAACTGATAGGTATTTGTCAGTTGACGTCAGAAAAGATGACATTTGCTAAAGAGAAAATGGCATGAGTAAAGGGGTAAAAGTGGCAAAACACAGGAGCATTCAGAAAATCAAAGAAGCCCATATGACTCAGAGCCTCTCATCCCAGGGACCCAGTGGTTGGTTCTGGGCTCTACCTCTCAGAGATCCCACCGACAGCCTCATTGTCTGAGAAACATCCACCTGCCTTTCCTTTTCTAGTTTCTAGTGTCCTAGCCATAGCCTTAGCCTTTAAAAAAAAAGCCTGCATTAATTTCTTGTTTCTTCCAACTCCCCAGAGGATAAATTCCTATTCTGAGCCCACAGGCTTCTGGCTCCTTCTCCCTGATAGGGACCTGTCTAAAAGCAGCACAATCCACCTGGTGGACTCCTTAACTGTGTTGCTTCCTCACCTCCCGAGTCTCCGTAGTCATATGTTCTCCCTGACCACCTGCCCACTAGAGCCTGCCCCCATTATCTGTTTTCAGACCTTTTTGTTTAAAAATATTGATAACTTCAGGGGCGCCTGGGTGGCTCAGTTGGTTAAGCATCAGACTCTTGATTTCGGCTCAGGTCATGATCTCAGGGTCGTGGGATCAAGCCCCACGTCAGGCTCTGCACTCAGTGAGGAGTCTGCTTGTCCCTTTTCCTCTGCCTTCCACCCCCCTACCACCCCGCTCTCGTGCTCTCAAATAAATAAATAAAATCTTTTTAAAAAATTTATAACTTTAAAAACATAAGAGCAATAAGTTAATTTGTTTTGACAGAAATATGGTTAAGTAAGAGAATGTCACTTTTTTGAGACACATGCTAAACTACTTAAAGTGTCATGATATCTATAATTAACTTTTAAAATGTTCCTGTAAAAATATATAAAGAATATATGGCAAAAGTTTGAAAATTATTCTACCTAAAATATGGGTATTATTTAAATATGCATATTACTTTTTCTATTATTTATGCTTTCTGAAGTTATTCACAGTAAACAGTTAAAAATAATAATCATATGTATTAATTATTGAAAATTTGGGAAATAAAAGCACCCAAAAAGTCAACCATGTACAACCACCCAGAATGACATATTGTTCAACTTGTCTCCAGTCTTTTATTTTTTATTTATTTTTAAAGATTTTATTTATTTATTTGAGAGAGAGAGAGCATGAGAGGGGGGAGGATCAGAGGGAGAAGCAGACTCCCTGCTGAGCAGGGAGCCCAATGCGGGACTCGATCCTGGGACCCCAGGATCATGACCTGAGCCAAAGGTAGTTGCTTAACCAACTGAGCCACCCAGGCACCCGTCTCCAGTCTTTTAAAAATATTTTTCTGTAAACACACACACACACACACACACACACACACACACACTCAGAATGAATTGTGGCCATACCATGTATATAATTTTTCTCTTGTTTTCTGGTAGGATATTTTTCCATCATCTACTTTTTAGTCTGTGTCAAAGCATGTTCTGGGTCTGTGTTTTCCCCAGGTCAGCCTGTTTCCCTCTATTAAAGTTTAGATATTTAGGTTGGTCCAAATTCCAGAAGGCTTTACATAGATTAAGAGTTTGGACCTTGGTCAAACTCCATTTGATGATATGGACTTATTGAATGCTTATAGGAATGTGGAATTACATGGTCATCATGTTTTGTTTTTAGATTAATCTTGTAGATTAATCTGGTAGTTGAGCATGATAGGTAGCAACGGGACCAGAGCCAAGAAAGCTAATTAGTCAGGGACTTTACAGATTGGAGAATAAGGAACTCGAGTGATGACCTGGGAGTAGGAAGAAAGGCACAGAGGTGGAAACCAGTCATTCCACTTTGCGAAGCACAGTTAGCGATTCACATCCAAATAAGAAGGAGTTCTGCTTTTGTATGGTTTTTCAAAATAACGGTCAAAGGAATTTTGGAGACCTTAATGTCGCAAGGGTCTTTTAATTCATCCTTTGTTTACTTTACCACTATACATTTCTAGAGTTGTCCAGGGTTCATCGTTTTGCTTGTGGGGTTTTGACTCACCACCAGTAGAGTCTATGTTTTGGGTTTGATTCTCCAGATAATAGAACCATTTTGCAAATGTCAACCCTAAAGCATGAAGAGGTTTGTCCACTTGCTCTAAGTTGAGCATAGTAAACTCCTTTTCATGGCGAGCTCCTTAAGGGCAGGAATGTAGCTTCTTCATCTTTGTCTGCTCTACCCCAGCCCATCACTTGGCAAAGAGCAGCTGTCTGAAGGTTTGAATTGCCCCAAGTTGAGTCAAAGGCAAGACCAGAATTTAAGGTTCTTGACTTCAGCCCTCTACCACACCAACCCTGATGACATATTTGCATTTATTACCCTCAGACTCACTCTGTCCCCTTATGCCCAAAAGTTTTTACTGGTGGGATAAATCAACACTGGTGAGAGGCCTCATCTGAACCACGCAACCCAGAGGAGATAACTAATAAAAGGATCTGTCTGTATTTTTTTCATCCTCCAAAGTTTGGGGCTCTTTCCCCTAGCTGCAGCTTGCTGAAGGTGGCCCTCTCTGTCTCCTGTAGCAGCCTGAAATGGTAGCTGGCCAGCAGTGACTACAGCCCAAGGAAAATGACCTGGGAGCAGCATTTTATGCAGTATAGATGACAAGAGTAATGAGAACAAGTGCAGAGTCAAGCTTGATTCCACTCGGGGATAAGCCCTCCTGAGAAAATCTCTGGTGTAGGTCTCTGCCCAGCCATTCCAGGCCCCTGCAAGTTCTTATCCATGAAACAGTTTCACCAGTCTGTCTCTGAGCTTTGGCTCCTGGTCCAAATCCAACAGTCACTAAGCCCCAACCCCTGGGGGACCAATAATGCTCTTGTAGTCTTGAGACCATTCCTGCCCCATGGTGGCTGACCTGGGGGCGGGACTGAAGGACCTGTGCTGGAATGATATGCAAGTTGCCCCTCTTCCCCCCATCCCAGTCCATGGCATGGCCCCTCTGGTCTCTGCAAGTCCTTGTCTGCATGTTCTGGTGTGTCAACCCACCTACGAGTCAGGCTCTGCAGGTCTCTATGTGTCTGTGTCCTTCTCTCTTTGGTTTCTCTGCTTCAGTCTCCTCTATACCCTGGGTCCCTCTGTTTCGTGTGCCCTAAGCCACTGCCCTGTGTGCTTCTGCTATCTGGGTGAGCCACTGTCCCTTTCTAACTGGCTCTGAGTTTTGCAGCTCTGTCTTCTGTCTCTCTGTCCACAGCTCTTCCTTTTTGTGTCTCTGACTCTTTGTGCCCATGTATGTCTCTGAAGATCTGAGTCTCTGCCTCTGTCTCTGTGTGTCTTCCATCTCTCAGAATTGCTTGCCTCGTTCCTCGGACTCCTTCGAGAACAGGTTTGCCCTGATCTCCAACTCCCACAGAATTCTCTGCGGTTCCTTTCCACCCTGTTTTCCTTTAGCTGAGCCTTGACTCCCCCCCAAAAAAACCAACAAACCTTGGGGCCCACCCTCAGTTCCTCGTTTGACCAGCTAGCCAGAACCCTGCCTCTGTCATCACTCAGGTATGTTTCCTAATGCCTGGGGCAGCTGGCCTCACCATTTAGCTCTGCTGTTACCACATGTAAATGTGGGCATTCAGAATGGCAATATGAAAAGCCACAGACCAGTGGGTTCCATGACAGAAACCTCCTTATTGGAAGGACTGTGATGAGCTGATCTTCTGCCTAACCTCAGCAACACACTTAACGCCTTTCTTAGGCCTCATTTGAATGTTCAAAAACTTTGCAAGACCTGTTTGGTTCGCCCCGCTTGGACAGGGTCCATTGCTATGATCAATGCAAAAATAAGCTCACATCTGTGAATAGGAGACTTCATGTATTTATGTGGACAACACTGTCTTAGCCTAGATATTGTCATGACTTTAGTATAATATAAATTGCAGCACTGATAGCTCTTGAGCTGACAAGGTTTTTCCTTATCCTAAACCCATGATTTCTGATGGCATAGAGGGCCAAGAGCTTTATTTTTCACAAAAAATCATTTAGCACCAACCATATGACCAAATGAATGTGAAGGAAATCAGCAGCCAAACAAGCCTGCAGAACGAGTCAAGTGCTAAGGACAGATTAACCCAAGTTAAGATTGCTTGGAGTAAGCCTGCCCTATCATTTCATCTTATGTTCTGTCACCATTGTGTTCAGAAGGATTCTGAGGCCAAGTATATAGCCTTGGCAAGAAAGAAAACAGATCAATTAGTGATATTATCCATGGCCTTTAAAAAGAGGAGTGGCGTCATCTGTTAGCATTTGCTATCTTTGGTCTAGAGGGTAGAGAGAGTGTGTCCGTGTCATTCAAAAGTGAGAACAATTTTGAAAATGAAGAAAAAAGAGAAAATTCTCTAAAGAGGGTTTTTATTGGCTGTTCAACTCCAAGGACTTTTAGCTACTGTCACACAATCAGGAGTCTCTGTTCTTGCTTTAGATTGAAATCTGTGTTTTCTTTATAACCCTGATGGGACCGAATGTAGGTTCTGTGTCACTTCTCTTTGCCAGGAAGGGGAAGAAAAAGTCATTAAATATATGCATAATCTGTAGATGTGGGTTACTAAGAAATTTTTCACCAAGAAATATATAGTCTAAATGGGTGCGTGGCTCATGTTTTAACGTGCAAGATCACTTCCTGTGTCCACTTGTTCTTCCAGTGTTATTTTGCGTTACTCCTCAGTTTAAAGCCTCTGTTTCAACTAAGCATTCTGTTCCCTATATAAGCCATGCATGTGTTAACCACAGTGCCTTTGCTTATGCCGTTTCTCCCATTGAAATGACCTTTTCTCTCACTACTTAATGAAACCTATATTTATTCTTGAAGCTCCAATTCATGATCTTCCTCCTCCATGCTTTCGCTGATATGCTAGCCCCCTGGAAGCTCCCCGTCCTATACCATTTACTGTCCATATTACTAACATTGCAGCTATTGGGGAAATTTCTGACCATGTTAGCCTGCAAATCCTTCTCTTTTCCTCCCCATTGGTACTTTAAAGCCACTTAGTACTTTCTTTGTCCTCTGTGTACTCTTCTTTAGATGAGACACACTGTGAATTCAAACCATCAAAGTTACTGAAACAAATTAAAGTTTTTAGGTCCAACAGTCCTTGACCTCTGTGCTTCTGAAACTCTAAACTGCATTAGCAATCGTATGGGACTCTTAATAAATACAAATTACAGTTCAACAGGTGTAGGCAGCCTGAGAATGTACATTTCTAACAAGATTGCCGGGCACTGAGTTGCATTGTTTTTCAAACATCAGGTGCATCTCATTAGTGTCCATAAAGTCAGTTTAGAGAGTCACAATCAATGTTTGTCAAAAATAAGTGGAGAAAAGAAAATAGTAAATAGTAAGTATCCCGTGGAAGAGTAGTGTTGTTGTTTCCTATAATACTCTGGGGTGTGTGTGTGTGTGTGTGTGTGTGTGTATGCCTATAATATATGTGTGTGTGTGTTTGTGTAGAGAGAGAGAGATAAAAATGTATTTTATACTGTGAGCTGATTGAAAAAGTTTGAAAGCCTCTCCTTTAAAGGATAGAGCAAAATGAAATATCAATTTATATCAGTGGATTAAGTTAAGACAATAAAACCCAATGGGATAAAAACTTGAAGACTCCAATATGCTGGAGCAATTTCCCAGAAGGTTCTAGCACAAAGGGGCACTGCACTGGAATGGGAGAAGGGGCTGACTTGAGGACCAGCCTGCTGGATCTAGCTGGTCTGCCTTTCTCTGTGGTTGAGCTGGCTTCCTGTACCTAACTGAGAGGCAACGATGAAAATTCTTTAGTGTGTGGGTGTTTCCTAATTTGTTACTATATAATGGAAGGGATAATACCACTGTTTCCTTCAAGGTCAACTGCTGGTTTTGGTAATCTCATAAACCCAGTGCAAATATTCTTTTGAAGCTTGATGAGTCTTTGCTCTGTTACCTCCATTAGCCTTGAGACATATTTATAGCAATGTGTGGGCCCTAGGGAAAAAGAAGAATATAACATTGCTTGAATGTATGTTATAAATAGTAGTTTCTTGCTCTTTTTCATTTCTTCAGAAACTTTGAGACCAAAAGAATTTTTTTTTTAATTTTTTGTTTCAGGAAGATGAACCTTATTCCAAACTATTCCCATACCTAGCACAATGCCTAGCATATCTTATCTAGCATAAGATATAAGATTTGCTATTTATAATATGTTTTATATTTAGCAAATCTTGTATCTTGTTCTCTTCTGCAAAAGTTAAAGAATCATAAAAATAGTTTGTAAAAGGGCACCTGGGTGGCTCAGTCAGTTAAGTGTCTGCCTTCAGCTGGGGTCATGATCCTGAGATCCTGGGATCAAGCCCTCGAGGAGGTTCCCTGCTAAGCAGGGAGTCTGCTTCTCCCTCACCCTCTGCCCCTCCCCCTGCTTGTGCTCTCTCTGTCTCTGTCTCTCTCAAATGAATAAATAAAATCTAAAAAAAAAAAAGTTTGTAAAAGAAGACAGTGTTCCAATATATGAAAACAACAGGGTTTTCTTACCGTAGCATTGTTATTAGTCACCTTGACTGCTGAGAAAACTAAAGTTGCTATTTGTGTATGGTGACATAGCTAACAAGTAGGAAGTTGGAGCAAACAGACGAGCTAAGGAAATGACCAGAGCCAAAGGCATGGTCTCTCCTCAACAGAACTCTCACTGATGCTCCATGCTACATAGACGTTTGTGATATAAGTTAGCTGCTTATTTGCATTTCTTTTCAGTTGGCATTTCCCTGTTGTAAAAAGGCTTCTTACTGCACTTAATTCTAAAAGCATCAGCCTCCTGGGGCGCCTGGGTGGCTCAGTCGGTTAAGCGTCTGCCTTCGGCTCAGGTCATGATCTCAGGGTCCTGCGATCGAGCCCTGCATCAGGCTCTCTGCTCTGCGGAGAGCCTATTTCTCCCTCTCCCCCTGCCCTTCTCTCTCTCTCTCTGTCAAATAAATAAAATCTTTATAAATAAATAAATAAATAAATAAATAAATAAATAAATAAAAGCATCAGCCTCCTAATGCAGGGGAAGACGTGACAGGACAGCAGAGGAAAATGACTGACTTGGGAGTTTTAATCAACAAACAGTAGGTGCAGTGTGAATTCCCAGCATGATGCAATTGTCAAGAAACTAATGCAATCTTGGGTTGCTTTACTGCATACCTAGCAGCTAGAATAAGGGGCATCCTTTGAGGCTTAGTTTTCCACATCAGCTCTTACCTTTAAGAGAGGTTTTAAAAATTTGGAGGGTATGCAGAGAAGATAAAGTCTCTGGGTGATAAAGGGACTGAAAGCCTGTCATAAAAAGAGAAGTTGAAGTTGATGGAAAGAGAAAAAATACAATCTAAATGCTTTAACTGTTTGTTTAAATATCATGTATAGAACACCAAGAAGTAGCTATGGGACCATCTGTGGAAAGCTAGACAGCAAGAAACAGCAATTCAACGTAGGCAAGAGTTTGCTGGCCATCATGAACCATGGCAGTATAGAAAGAGTTTGCCTTGCCTATAAAGTAGTGAGGTCCCATCATTATCAATATGTAGCAAAGATTGGATATGAGTCTTATTAGGGTTGAGGCTTTATTCACCCACTGCACAAAAGAATTTTTAAAAAGAATTATAAACTAATCTGATTGGGGGGGCAGGTGATTATACGTGGATTTTATTTACTAAGCTAAACATTTTTGTAAAGATCTATTTATTTATTTGAGAGAGAGAGAGAGAGAATGCATGTGTATGCGGGAGTGGGAGGAGGAGGCAGAGGGAGAGGGAGAGAAAGAGAATCTTAAGCAGACTCCCCGCTGAGCATGTAGCCCAATGTGGGGCTTGATGTCATGACCCTGAGATCATGACCTGAGATCATGACCTGAGCTGAAAACAAGAGGCAGGCGTTGAACCGACCGAGCTACCCAGGCACCCCTAAGCTAAACATTTTTAATTGTTTAATTTTTTAGAGCTTAGAAGCATATATGATTTTTATAGTCAACAGAAATAAGTTTACTGTGAAGCCAATGAGGCCTCAGCTTCAGGGCCCCTCCCTGGTACAGACCCTAGCCATATAGTTAATAAATGTCATCCATTCAAGGAGTATTTAAGATTACTTCCTGTGCATGAAAATGTAAAATACCCTGGAATCTTAGAGCTCATATTTGAGAGAAATTTGATAGAGGTCCCAGAATTTGCCAACAATTTAAAAAACTTCACCAATAAGCCTATGCTGTCAATAATTTTTAAAAATAGTCTAGATGAAAGACTGAATTATTGTTCTAGTCTCTCTCTAGAAAACTATATTATAAAATTTTTGTCATATGAAGAAATAATCAAAGATAATCGAACCAAAAATACAGAGGAAAAAAGTATAAGAGTATGTGAGACAGTTAATGAAAATAAGTTATTTTTCTGGGTTTTGTGATGTTTGTGATATTTGTCACAATGTGTAATTTTTTTTGTGATTTCTCATTCTAAATAATTAATTTTTTGTAATTTTATATCAATTTTCTTCAAGAGAATTCCAAATTTTACAAGCTCCAAGCTCTCTAAAATCATGACTCTTCCCCCTAATAATCGGAGTAATAAAAAAATTGTTTTAAACAGTTCCAATGATAGGAACTTAGTTGGAACATAGTTCCATGCAGTCAGGACTCTATGTAATGAGCAGTCAGATGTGCATATTAAGCCATAAAAATCCCTGTAGCCGTCAGCCAAGGACCTGTCAATATCCAGTGCCCTTTGTTACATGGCCAACCTCGCAGCTTCATCTCACCATGGCTGCCCGCGGGCGCTCACCCCGAGTTACTCACACCACCAAGCAGCACTCTGATGCTAGACACACTTAACCATTCTCTTGTTCCAACGCCTGCACTCCTGTTATTCCCGCCCCTGAACAACTGTCACTCCAAATGTCACCAGGCTTTAAATGGAGAAGTTTCTCTCTCTCTCCGTCCCCTTCTTCCTCCCTCCCACCCCCCTCAAGTGCTAGGTCAGTTCCGATGTTCAATAAACACTAGTGGAATGAATGAAAGGATAAAACAAATCATTAACAGGGCTATCTCTGGAGGTTGGATTAAAGAAGAAATTAACTGTTTTCTTTTTTTTCAAATTTTAGTTTCCCAGTTGATAGATGAATCTATTTTATTAGTGTTTTTTATATTAGATCAAACCAAATTAGGAAAATCTGATGGAGCTAAAGTCTCCCTTAACAACACCCTTCATCTTGGTTCCTTCCAGGATTTGAGTTTGGTGTGTATTTTTTTCAGACTTCTATTTTATGCTTTTACATATCTTTATATGTAAATGTGTATGTGTTGTATTATTTGCGTGGAGGGGAAAGATTTTTTAAAAAGAAGTGGTGTCATACCTGCCACTAGTTCCTGTAACTTGATAACATGTTTGAGATCTGTCAACCTTGATGTGTGTGCGTACACAAACATCTTCAGTGGCGGTGCACTTGGCTTCTGAGCAGGACAGTTTTCAGGTGGTCAGGACTGCATTGTTCTTTGTTGGAAGTTAAGCATTCCGGACACCCTCCCACCCTCCCCACCCCCCCCACCGTTCCCCTCCCCCCCCCCCCACCGTTCCCCTCCCCTCTCCCCCCCACCCCCCCCACACAAATGCTGGTAGCACTTGACCCCTTGCCCTCATCACTTGCCCTCATCAACAAAATGCTCTCAATGCCTTCTCACCTTCAGTTAACTTCTTACATAATCTTTTTCTATGAGCTCTCAACTTTGTTGATGGTAGATATTTAGGATGGCTCCAAATATTTACTCTCACCAACAGCTCTGCAGTAAACACCTTTGTTCCTATTTCCTTCAGCTTACTTTTGAGTGTTTCACCAGGCAGACTCTAGAACAGGAATAGCTGGTCACATGCACATGTTCAGCCCACATGTGCTAGATTCCCCTCCAACCCTCTACCCTTACCAATAGTGGATGGCAATACCCATAGCCCTGTATTATTCAGTACTTAATACTGTCTAATTCTTCAAGGTTAGCCACTCTGGCAAGTGAAGAAAATATCACATTGTTGTCTTAATTTGCATTTCTTTGATTAGTATTGAGACTATTTGAAATTCATATTTCCTCTTTTATGAAAGACTTTCACTTTCTCTTCTGTATGTGTACATATTTTAATTTTTACTACATATGATTTATAATCAGAAAAAATAATACACACTTTACCAAATAACTTATGTGTCCTTCAAGGCCTACTCAGATTGGCTCATTCAAACAACAGTCTTGATCTTTCTTCCTGGAACCATTCTCTTGGGCGTAGTTTGCAAAGTACTTGTCTTACCCTCCTGACTAAATTAGTGGAGACTAGACTGGGGCTTTTCCATGTTTATTCCCTTTGACCTGCCTAGTATAATGCCTTGTGTAATGTCTGCAACAGATTTGAAGCTTAATAAATAAAGATTGGAATGATAAAAAGTAGAGAAAGTTGATTATGAGAAAACTATCAACTTTATTCTATTTTCAGCCTTTAGCTCTTTGTGGACGTGGTCTTGAATGATCCTTACCGAAAGTGGATATAGTCCTATAAAGGACATGTAATGTTATTTGGATCTAGAGTCACTTTCCCGGAAGATATGTTCATCAAAATTTCTAGGAAAGGAATACTTAGCTCAACCGAAAGAGGAAGGTCAGATGTTTGTGGAAGAGAACTTTGGGGAATGAGGATCCCATTGCCCCAGAGACATCATGAAATGTAAGAGGCTGCCTGGCAGTCTCTGTCTTAGATTGGCCCAGGCCCAGGACTCCATAAAACCCAAGGGCATGGCAGTAGTGACTCAACCAAGCTGCCATCCAGAAATTAACCTGTGCTGAGATGTTCCACATTCGAGCACAGTGTGATTCTCCCTGCTTTATGCTCAAGTATTTCTTGTGTGTTTATGATACATAGTTATTATTTAAAAGATGACCATAAAAAAATTCTTAGTAAAAACTGCCATCAAGTTGTAATTATCAGAAGAATTCTGTACATGTTTTCAACACAGACTTCAGGTCTCACTGAAAAGAATCCAAGAAAATGTCCAAACCCTTTATGTTTTAGAATTTCGTTAATCAAGTTTTATCACTTCAATTAAGTGATTTATTGGCTCAAACTGAATCTTATGCCAAAGTGTTCATCTAAAAATTAATTATTGGCATAATGTATTTAAGGACTTGTGACCTTGTGGAGATTTCACCTATCAAAAAGAATTAGAATTTTGGCTGTAACCGAACCTGAAGTTTTTTGTAGCTTCACTTTTTTTTTAAAAGATTTTATTTATTTGACAGAGAGACAGTGAGAGAGGGAACACAAGCAGGGGGAGTGGGAGAGGGAGAAGAAGACTTCCCGCCGAGCAGGGAGCCCGACTCGGGGCTCGATCCCAGGACCCTGAGATCATGACCTGAGCCAAAGGCAGATGCTTAACGACTGAGCCACCCAGGCGCCCCTGTAGCTTCATTTTTAATTCCTCCAACTGTCCTTGTTTTTATTGGGCATAACTGACATACAACATTGTATTAGTTTCAGGTTCCAATTGTCCTTTGAAAGCATTTTGTAATGAGAAGATTTGAACTTGTCTGAATCAGTTCAATGAAGGGGGCTGCTTTGCACGTAAACAACTTAGTCGGTGTTCTTATAAAAATGTTTCTCCTTGCCATTGCTTCCAGCCAGCAAATACATTTCTAATACAGGATGGGGGCTGCTGTGCCTCAAAGAGGAAATATGCTAAAGAAACACGTATTGGGAAATGCAGATTTAGAAAACAGATAGCTTGGAGACCTATGTAGAAAACTTCCTTCCACAGATGGTCTTACGTGTACTGTTTATTATCAGGCTAAAGATTTATGCCACAGGGATGTTCCAGTAGACGCCAGGGTGGTTCATGACAGCAGGAGCCCTCACCCTCAGAGTAGGGCTCTTCCTTGAAGTTCTTTTTTTTTTTTTTAAGATTTTATTTATTTATTTGAGAGAGAGAGAGAGCGAGTGAGCACAAGTGGGGGGCGTGCGGAGGGAGAGGGAGAAGCGGGCTCCCTGCTCAGAGGGAGAAGCGAGCTCCCGATTCGGGGCTTGATCCCAGGACCCTGAGATCATGACCTGAGCCAAAGGCAGACGCTTAACAACTGAGCCACCCAGGTGCCCCTCTTCCTTGAAGTTCTCGTACACTATCCATACCTCTTCATTGGCTCTTTGATCACTGGCATAGTGTAGTTGCCTGTGTCCCCTTCTCGGCTGCCGTGAGCTGGGGGTCCCTTGCAGCAGTAACTGTCCGCAGGACCTAGCTTCCTGTTATCCCAAATAAATTCAAGGTAATAAAAAATTATATTTGAGCCACAAGAAAATCACACCGCTGAGGGTGTTTCACAAGTGATGGCTTTGTGGGTCTCAGTGGTTTTATGTAACAACTACCATGTCCTGAGTTCTGCTGTTTGCCAGGCCTGTTTTGGCCATTTCATGTGTGTTAATGTGTGCAGTACTTACAACTGGCCTGTGGGATATGGCTAGTGTGAATCCTGTTTTGGAAGTAAGAAAGCTGAGGCTCTGACTGGTTATGTAACTTGCCCAAGGTTGTGCAGCTGGTAGAGGGGTCTATCACCTGGATAGGACTCAGGCAAGCCAACTCCAGGGGCCGCAATCCCAGCCCACCACACCGGACCGCCTCTGGCGAGTCCTTAAAAAGACGTGTAAGATCTGTAATTAGGGGAAAGGAGCTAGGTGCAGATCAGTGTGCCTAGAATGCTCTTATTTCCGCAGAATTAGGAGGTGGGGGGACGTACTAGAATGCCTTTAGATGCATGGATGTCTCTGAGGAGGAAACACAGGAAAATGGTTGACTTTGGTATCCTCTGGGGAAGGAAGCAGGGGGACTGGGGATTCAGGGTGAGAATAAGGCTTTATTTTTACTGAGTCTTCTTTTTGAACTACTTGGGTTTTTTTTTTTTCTTCTACCCTGGATCCGTGTTACCTTTTCTAAAACAAACTTTTTTCTAAACATATAGATCAATTTGAATCTCCTTGGGACTTCTCTGGCTCCTCAGATATTTGTCGGTTTGAAACACTATCTGATGGGGTTTACATGTCAGTATAAAACATCTGAATTCCTTGTGTTCAACTTCATCTCACTCATGACCGTGGACTCCGGTGTAGTAGCTCAGTGCTTTGCCAACACTGCAAAAGGTAGTACCGCACGTGCAAAAGAGGGCGTGAGCGAGAGAGCAAAAGAAAGAGAGAAAATTGGCCAAACCTTATTCTTACGGTTATTTTTGACTTGGACTTTGAAAAAAAAATTGTTTACACAGTAACCTTGTATGTCTGTTTGCTAGGGCTGCCGTGACAAAGTGCCACAAAATGGGTGGTTTCAACAGCAGAAAGGTATTGTCTCAAAGTTCTGGAGGATAGGAGCCAGAAATCCAGGTGTCTGTTCCTTCCAAGGGTTGTAATGGAGGGATCTGTTCCAGCCCTTTCTTCTTGACTTGTAGATGGCCATCTTCACGTTCCCAGGGCATTTTCCCTGTTGGCAAGTCTGTCTCCAAATATGCCCTTTTTATAAGAAGACTGGGCTAGGGCCCACCCTAAATGACCTCATTATAACTTGCTAAAGGCAACCCTATCTCCAAATAAGGTCTCATGCTGAGGTACTGGGAATATTCAACGTACGGATTTTCAGGACACAATTCAACCCATAACCCTCCTATTCGCCAATTCTCTCTACTCTCCCCTCAGCCTGGCCCAGAGAGCTCCTTGTCCTGATGTTTGGGCTGAGAGTTTGGTCTCTGGGCTACCTATGGTGGAGAATATTGCTGAGGTCATCTTGGAGAGGAAAACCAAGTGAAGGAAGAGTCACCTGCGGTGAGTCCCGAGTGAAAGTGTGGTTCTCTCCTTCCTAGGTGGTATCACGGCAACCTCACACGCCACGCGGCCGAGGCTCTTCTCCTCTCAAACGGATGTGACGGAAGCTACCTTCTGAGGGACAGCAATGAAAGGACCGGGCTGTATTCTCTTTCTGTGAGGTAGGTTGCTTACGAACTCTATGAATTCAACTTCATCCCATCTCTTCCTTACACGGCCGTTGACTTTATCATCACACTCACGTTGCCAGATAACAACATTCTTACATTGCCAGAAAAAGATTCTCTTGACTCCTGGTAGACCTGCAGCTCTAAGGATTCCAAGCTCCGAATGGCGGACTGTAAGAAACATTCTTCCTCCTTCCCTCAGCAGGGAAGAAAATGTGAGAGCTGAAGGACACTTTATGAATTGTTTAATGTCTCGCTTGCCTGATGGAGAAACTGAAACCCAAAGTGCTAAAGTGTCTTTGTACCCCATAAATCAGCGATAGAAACAGCGCCGGAATCCAAATCCCTGAAACCTGGCCCAGTGCCCTTTTAATATTCCTCGCTTCCCCTGGAAAATCAGAATGATTTGTGACTGTGCAGCGTTCATAATCGCAAACTCAAGCAGGCAGTAAGGCAAATTTTAAGTTTTTTTTCCCTATGAATGGCCTGACCTTTCTCCAAGCTCCACTTCCTCTGAATGTTAATGAAATTAATCCAGTCCCTGCGCAGCCCCAACCTGTGATGGCCCAGTCCTTCCGGGATCTCTCTCCTCCCCTGCTTCCTCCTGGCTGGCCTCCTGATCAGGAAAGCTGACCTCGCCAGGTGATAACCAGGGGGAGGCGTTGGTTCTCGGTCAGCATCTGTCACCTTGGCTTCTGCGGGCATGTGGCAAGTCTTTCTGGGTTTATGGGACGTTGCCCTCTGCTTAGACTAGGGATGTGAGGACCCCGTGAAATTGCCCTCAGGCACCCACTCGTTAACGTCATTAACCTCAAACCGTTACTGTTTTGCTGCTGTTCTGATGGCGCCTCCATATTCCCCTGAAAAGAGTCCCTTGATGTTGCACCCCTCACGCTGATCCTGCATAAGGAGGTTTTCTCTATTCCTTTCTGCCCCACATGGTCTAGGCCTCCTGGTCACTAACTCAGTAGCAACATCTACACTCCTTTCTCTATGCATCCTCTTTTTCATCCAGTTTAGAGACCGTTTTTGTTCTGCTTTGTTTTTTTAAGTCTCTCACTCCGAGAGGGGGAAAAACTGGCTCCAAAATATTTCCCTACATAATTGATGGCAGGTGTCTATGAGCTCAAAACCCAAGAATTAATTTTTTTTATCTTCTCTTTGTGCCTCTGGACTTCCGTATTTTCTATGCCACTTAACAAATTACCCCAAACCTTGTGGCTTTAAACAACTACATTGATTATCTCACAGTTTCTGTTTGTCAGAAGCCCAGGCGGGCTCTCCAGTTTCTCTGCTCAGGCTCCTACCAGGCTGAAACTAAGATGCTGGCTGAGGCTGTGGTTCAGCTGGGACTCCATGTCCTCTTCCTTCATTCTCTTCTTTTTTGCTTCATTCCTTTTCATTCATTTCCTTGCTGCTGTAGGACTGAGCTCCCCATTTTCCATCTAGCTATTGGCCAGGGACCAGGGTCAGCTTCTGGAATCCACCCACAGCCCCCTGCCAAGTAGCTTCCACAGGCAGTTCACAGCATAGATGTTAGCTTCCTTCTAGACCAGCAAGAGCGTGTCTCTCTCATCTCCTCTCTTGTGACCAGCCAGAAAGAACTCTTTGCTTTTACCAAGACTCTCATGTGATTAAGTTGGGCCCACCCGGACAATCTCCCTATTGTCAGGTCAGCTAATGTGGAACCTGAGTTATCTGCAAAATCCCTTCATAGCAGCATCTATACTAGCATTTTATTGAATAAATGGGAAAACATGGATGTAGTCCAGGGACTGAGAATCGGGGTCATGATAGATGGCTGCCTGCCACACCTTCACTCCTGGGAGCAGAAGTGTAGAGGCCGACTCTAAGGGCAGTGGGAGAAATCGGTGGGAGGGTGATGGGGTAAATAAAAGGGTCGTTGAGAAAACACACACATGCAGGAGCATACATTCATTAACATTTTTCATGTTACTCTGCTACATTTTGCTTAAGATTTTTCTAAATAACATTTAGGGAAAAGTATTAATCAGACATGAAATTCTGCTTGGGTGGAAGCAGGAATGGTGCTTTCTCTGATGGATAGCAAAGGTGAAAATCTCATCAGGTGGTTAGGCTGGAAATCCTTTAATGCATAGATCTCCCCAAAATCACAAACAAACGTGTGGAAGTATTAGATCAAAGAATGTTAACTTTTCACCTGTAGATGTCTCATCTGAACAATTAGATCAGAAGCTTCTTACAATTAGGTGGCATATATATATCACATCTGTACAAAAATGCAAAATATAACTCACTAATTTCCAAGACAAGCACTTGGAAATGCTGTTAGAAGAAAAAAAATAAATATCCACCAGCAGAGGTGACAGGAACCACAGCCTGGATCGAAAGAATGGCTGATTTTACTCATTCATTGGTTCACTTCCTTAACACTAAGTATTAGAGAGCCTCCGGTCTATGCCGACTAAGTTGATGAATGTTGTAGAAGATCCAGACTTTGCTCTGAGGAAGTATCTCCCAGGGGCCATGGGACGCTGCACAGGAAGCTCTCTACAAGGTAGAGTGCAGTAACCCATGGGAAAGAAAGCAAGATCAGTGCTTGGATGGCTGAGGAGAGCGAAGCAGGTAACTCAGGATGGAAGTATCATTCGGTGATTGTCAGAGTAGGTGGTATTTGAACTGACGCTTGATCAGAAACAAAAGGGATGATGTTGCAGGTGAAGGGAACTGTAAGAGCTGAGGGACAACGGTAGAAACTTCTAGAACTGTAGGTCCACTTGGATTAGAGCAGCAGTTCTCAGGGTCCCCAGACCAGCAGCATCACCTGAGAACGTGTTAAGGGTGCAAATTCCAGGGCCCCATACTTTGGAAGTACTGAATCAGGAATTCAGGGGGTAGGGTCTAGAAATCTGGGTGTTAACAAGCCCTCCAGGTGATTCTGATTTCTGATGTGTGCTAAAGTTGGAGCAGGCCATTCATAGAGAAGAGAGGAATAGTGGGAGTCAAATAATATATATCTATGTATGTATATAATATATATAATTTATATATAACTATATATACTTATAATTTATAATTTATTTAATGCTCTGCCTCATTCCAAAAGTGAGGTGGAAAATGACATTGTAGGAAATTGAGTATTTTATTCAGTAGGCAGTGGAACCAGCAAGGCAAGAAAAGGGTGGGGCTCACACAACTAATTAAGTGACAGAAGCAGAATTCAGACTGGCTCCCAAACAAGTAAGATTGAGAGAGAGAAGAGCCAAAAAGAAGCTGGGGAGATTTCTATCATCCCTATTCTCTGCCGGTCTTAAACATGTGCCCTTGAAGGGGATTACCATTCAAGGACCCTCTTGGTAAGTCAGAGAGTGCACAGGGAGAATCGTCTCTTGTCTTCCATTACAGTGAAAAATTGAGAAGAGCTCTGCCAAGAAAAAAAACCACCAAAAAACTAGTGCTTTAAAAATGCCAGTGGTTTCAATAATTGTGTTGTAATTCTCAGTTTTTAGAAAGGTTTAATGGTGATGCTAGTACCTAAGGTTATATTTCCCTTCTTCAAAAAAAGATATTCATTTGTTAAATAACCTTAAGCATTTCTTTTTCCCTTTCAGGGCCAAAGACTCTGTCAAACACTTTCATGTTGAATATACCGGATATTCATTTAAATTTGGCTTTAATGAATTCTCATCTTTGAAGGATTTTGTCAAGCATTTTGCAAATCAGCCTTTGATTGGAAGTGAGACAGGTAAGCAATGAACAGATAGATACTTCACCTAGGAGACATTGTTTCAGGATGGAGGAGGGACAGGGAGGATTTCATTAAGTAGCTGTCACTTCTGTTGAATTATGTGCTTATGATACATAATGATATATGTTTAGAAACAATTTTTTTCCAATTATCGTGCCATATGCTACATTAATAAATTATATATATAGATATATGCATATATATATGAGAATACTGAGATAGATATATATATATATCTATCTCAGTATTATCATTAGGAGAAAACAATGTGCTTTGTACAAAGTAGATAGTTTTCTTAGAATGTGTTATTTAATGGACTGGTTTAAAGTACCAATTTTTTAAAAATAGTCTATTCATTTTATAACAATAATCAACAAAGAAAGAAGAAAGGTTAGAACAACTTTTTGATTCCTCATAATTTTAGGTATGGGCAGTTTGCATATTGGGGAAACCCATAACATAATTTTGAGCATTTTAAAAATGAAATTCTTACTTAAATTTCCACAAAGATCACTGAATATTGCAAATATTGACTAGAAATTGCTCTCTTGAGCGAGGCCTTTATTTTACCATAAGATTCTGTTTCTATTGTCATGGTTTTTGTAAGTTTTTACACTGGACTTGAAGATGGATGGAAAATTTTGAATTTCCCTGTTTGAGTGGTTAAAGTCAAACTAGAATATTCAAGTTCAAAAAAAAACCCAAAAAACACGCTAGCTTGGTATTTGAATTATCTAACTTGATTTTCTGTACCAGTTCAATAAAGTAAGCAGATCAGCCCTATATTTGTGATACAGAATCACAATTTTATGTGACCTAAGTGATGATAACTCTCAGTTAATCAAAAGTTGGGCAATTCCAGAACTTGTGGCAGAAGAGGAACTCAAGACTTAGCAGCACCACTGTTTTACTGTGAATTTGTACATACTTGTTTTCTTGGGAAACATTGCCAGTGGGCTCTTTGTTAACTTCACTGTGGGGAGAGATGCCACCACTGGTTTTTCCTTCTCTGCTGTTTCTGTGGCCTGGATAGACCCTGATATGAATCATACAGTATCAAGTGTAGATGAAAAGCACAGTGGAAACCACAAAATAGTTGCCTTGCTTTATACTGACCGCACAAGGCGTATAATAGAAGATTGCAGACTACGAAATTGAAGCTCTAATTTTTTTTTTTTTCTGTTGGAACTTCTTCCAGTCAGCCCTGAAAGTTACTTCACCATTTAACCAGCAGTGGTTCTCGTAAACACATGGCAGGTGGGGATGTATTATTTAATTTCCATCGCTCCTTTGGCATTGGCAAGCTTTTCAATTTCTCAAATCCCTTCACTGCAGACTTACTTCCTACTTGTTTCCAACCCTACGCTCAATTTTATTCACTTCTCAGTCACTAGAAATTGAGAAGAGATTTTTGAAGCTAAAGACTTCGTTTTATCTGCCTCTGCTGGTGTCCTCCTCCACATCCCCCAAGTCCTGATATGGTGCATGACACTTTGGGTGAACGAGTGGATGAGTGGATGGATAACTCTGAGAGGGAACTCTGTGTAGCCTCAAAGCCATGATAAGTGTTATCTTGCAGCCTTCTTTCTTCGTCCAAGCAATGTCAACTTCCTCCTTTTAAACTCTCCTCCTAGACTCTATTTTTAACCCCTTGGATCATTCTCTGTGTTTCTTCCTGAAGTTTCTCCAAGTTAGGGAAAAGGTGCACACTCTATCTATCGACACGTTTCAAAAAACTTTAAGACCAAAGTGAAGGTAGTGGTTTCTGGTTGAACTTTTCTGGCACAGGCCCAATCTCCAGGCAAGAAG
This sequence comes from Halichoerus grypus, assembly GCF_964656455.1. Classification (NCBI taxonomy): domain Eukaryota; kingdom Metazoa; phylum Chordata; class Mammalia; order Carnivora; family Phocidae; genus Halichoerus; species Halichoerus grypus. The sequence goes on from NC_135714.1 coordinate 81,458,645, forward strand.
ATCACCTAAGACTTTGCCAAAGTCAAGGCTCCTTGACATTGAATTCAGGACAATGAAATTTCCTGTAAATATGTTCAGTTTCCCTGTAAATACATTAATCTAACTAAAGAAGGTTTACCATTAATCCATTAGTGATTGTAAAAAAAAAAAAAAAAATGTATAATCCTGACTCTATGGTAGTTTTATCCAAAGCTAAAGTTTGCTGTATCATTAACATTAACCATAACTACTTTATGTATTGCACTAAAACTCAGGAAACTAAGATTTTTATCCTCTCTGCTGCATCTTCTCTGTTCCATCATTATCCAACAGGGAATTTGCCATTATTTGAACCCCTGCCACAGGTTCCTGATGCTTATGGGTATGTACTTGGCTTACTAACTGCCAGCCCTTGAGTTAGATTCCACTGCCCCTGAAATAGTCCTCTTTTTTTTTTTTTTTTTACACAAAGACAATTATCTGTCCCAGCCAGATGAAGGCAAAGCCACTGAGGCTGGGGACAAGGGGAAAAACCCATGACAAGTGAGTGTTCTAGTTTTGCCCCTCTGGGAGTAATAGGCCTTAGGAAACAAGATAAGGTGCTGAAGTCATGATGACTCGTAAGCCCAGCAGATTTTCAGAAGCCACAGTCAGCACTGTGACCTGTGAATAACAGTGAATGGAAACCAGGATGCCACCTTCTAAAAATAGGTCTCTTCTTACTCAGGTAAGTATTGGCTCCTGGTGTTGACCCCCCAGTGATCAGGAAACCTCCAGGCTGATGATTTCTTGTTCACCATCAGATGAAGTGCAAATTCCTAAAGTTTTCATTCGATTAAAGATTACCAGGGGAAGTATTTGCCTGCACGATGGATGAGGCCTGCCAGGGTTCTCACCTTCAGATCCTAGGAATGGAAAGGACTCGAACTGCGTATGTCAGCCCACTCCTTTTAGCCCAGACCCCCATCAGGCCAGCATCCCCCTGCAGTGCCTGGGGAGTGAGTTTTTTTAAGAGAGATTTCCCCACACTTATCCACTGGCCAGGATGGCCTTACCTTCTAGGGCAACGAGGCCGGGGGGGGGGGGGAACCTCCAAATAACCAATAGCCTTTCACTTCGCCTTACAGTTATACATAATATAGAGGGAAACCCAAGTTTCCCTTAGGCTCTAGGTCCTAAGAAAATCTTTGTACTCAGGAGACATAAAAGTGTTAACCTCAAGGGAAGAATACTATTTTAAGATATCTTTTTTCCTATTCTATTCCTATTGTCTACTCTTTAAACTCTCAGGATTTCTGTTTCCTAATCAGAAGAGTGAAGATTTCCTAAGCAAGATCTAAGCCTCCTGACAGCCTCAATATTCTATTATTATAATTTCCCTTGCTATAATCTGCATTTAACCTTTCCAGTCTCCATGAAAGTTTCTGTTCCCTCTAATTTCTCTCTATTGACACCCATAAACACTCAAGATATTTCTGTCAAATTCCAATCATTTCCCAAATATATCATAGAGACATCTAATATGTTCTCTTCCTGTACTTTCCTCAGTGGCTCTTTTATCTTCTAACATATTGCATAATTCACTTTTTAAAAAATCTTTGCAAAAAAAATTAAAAATAAAAAAAAATCTTTGCTCTAGTATGTAAATCCCATGAAAAGAGGGATTTTTGTCAGTTTCATACCCTGATCCTACATCCCAGTACGTAAAAGAATAAATGCTACTGATTATCCACAACATTTCATCATGTCATGTTGGTTTCCCATTCATCCCATTGCCAAAGCCTGTATTGCAATGCACATGGCAACACTGCAACCAGCGAACTTCTGGCAATTAATTTTTGCTTCCAAAGTTTATACAGAGCATCGTTTGAAATGATGCTAGGTGTTGTATGTATGTTCGGTAATGATTAAGTTCAGAATTTGACTTTCACTTGTAATCATAGGCTGCTATGTAAAACTTCCTTCATATGTGTACATGGCTTCTAAGTTCAACTCAAATAGACTTGGAAATTTGAGACTTTTTTATTAGCATGGATATGTTTGGTCCATTATCCATTTTTACTGAATCCTCTTGTAATTAGCTAAGTTTCATATATATAATCTTGAAAATTTAGACAGCATTTAATTTTTATTTTATTTTATTTTATTTATTGGAGAGAGAGAGCACGCACGCACAAAGGAGCAGGGGAGGGAGAGGGGGAGGGGGAAAGAGAGAGGGAGAGAGAAGGGGAGGGAGAAGAAGAAACAGATTCCTTGCTGAGTGTGGAGTGCACAGCCCGATGCGGGACTCTGTCCCAGAACCCTGAGGTCATAACCTGAGCCCAAGTCAGACGCTTAATGGCCTGAGCCACCCAGGCGGCCCTAGACAGCATTTATCTTTATCTTAAGTGTCCAAATATTATTAGAACAAAACTCACCTTTCCTATTACCTTTTGTTTCGATTAGAATACTTCTGTATATGAAATAGTTATATACAATGTATTATAGGAATTACTGTGCTGTGACTTTAATCACCTACCCAGCATGAAAACGAACGATACAAGTTGAGTGCTTTGTTTGTGCTTACCCTTTATAATAATTGGTTCTCAGTTTTGAAGATCCTATCTGGTTCTCTCTTAAATGTCAAATTTCCACTTCTCTTTTTGTCTTGATGTGGGGATTCCCAACCTCTTGATAACTGTTATAGTTATTATTATTTTATTTTGTAACAGCAGCCTTTTTACCCAGGTGGCATTTAAGAATAATTAAGTTGAAATTAATTGTAGTTTGAGACTTGTGTGACATTTCTGAAAATAATTGGTGACAGCTCAGAATTCTGCCAAACCACAACCAAGAATCACTTCTTTAGTTTATGTTCGCCAAAAAAGGAAATTTTCTTGTTCTGTAATGAGGCGTGATCGAAAAGGAAAAAGCAGACAGGGAAGGGAAGCGACATCCGTGGAGTGCTCACTGCATTCTTAGCGTTCTATCAGATGTTTTCACATATATCAAATTCTTGAATCTTCTGAACCACCCGCCATCATGTGAAAGTGGTCCCATTTTCAGAGGAGGCAATCAGAACTTAGACATTCTGAGTTATTTGGCCAAGGGGGCCCAGCTGGCAAGCATCAGAGCTGCGAGCGGGATCCAGGCCAACCTTGCTCTGAAGCGTAGGGGCTTTCCATTCACCCTACGTCTCCTGGTCTACCCGTGACACGGCAGCACGCGGTCACCAAGGCACAGTGTGACCTCGAGTGGGTTTGGATAGGAAGATCCCGGCCACCGTGACCTAAGAGAATGTTTGTAGGACATGGCGGGGCTCTCCCCCAGGCTCTTCCTTAAGGTCTGTAATGATATTTTTGGTATGTGATGTAAAGCTATCGTTCCAAAGAATGTGACTCAGTTTGAGCGTCTGTCTTTGTATTTACTGCTGTTCTTATTTTATTTACATGAATGGCCTTTTGAGAAATTACACTGGAGGAAATCTTAGAAAAAGGTCAACTAGAAAACATACGTAGGCCCGTCTTATTTATGTCCCTCCAGAAAGGATACAAAACAGCCTCTGTAAATACAATCAGGTAAAATAAAATGTAAAGTTTGAATGGGACGGTGGAAGAAAGGGAAACTGAGGCACAAAGATACAGTGACCCAGGAGGAAAGTACTTCAAATGGATAGTGTACTTTTACAGGAAACAGGCCACACCTCTGGTTACCAAACGTCCTGGTATTTCTTGCTCCTGCCTTGGGCCTGGGTGTTCAACTAGATTTATAGGCTATTAGAATGGGAAGGGAGCCCATAGACCATCTCATTTTTCCTCTACAAATGAAGAAACTGAGGCCTGGTGAGAAATGTTGAGGCAAAAACTCACATCTCCATTCCTCAAGCTGCCTCCTAAAGAACCCATTTCTTTGAATTTTGATTCCTATATATGCTCTCTTGCCCACAATGGAGTATATTTCACAGGCCATAGAGAGTTTCCATGGTGTGGGCACTGTGGCTGAGAATAATATGGTAGAATGAGTAAACACATGAACTCCCCGTTCAACACCAGTGTCTACCACTCCCCAGCTGGATGTCCTTGGGCAAATTATGTAACCTCTCTGAGATTCAGTTTCATCATCTTATAAAGTAGAGCCGATGATCTAATAGTTCATGTCTTAATAGGTCATGACTTGCTGGTGAAGATTGAATAAGATTAGGTATGTAAGACTATAAAAATAATTTTTAGCATGGCATAAATAATCATTATTATTGTCTTTTAATGAAGCATTTTTATGGTAATTCACTCCATCATATTATATGCAAGAGCTGTACCTTCTTTGGTAGATCATGAAGAGTTAGTGAGAGACAACTGAATGTGAGTTTATCAAATGTTTATGTCATCTCCCAATTTTAAGCCAGTTCCACAGTGGATTCAGATGAAAGGTCAGATCAAGTGACCACTCCAAAAAGAGTGAGCTGACTTGACTTGGGTATTTTAACAGAATCTTCTGACCTGGGTGACTGACCTGCTTCTCATTCCTCTGTGTTGTTCTCCCTGGGAGACTGGAAATGGAAACTTAAAAGCCCCTGTATAAGTAAATGAACATAGTTTCACCAGCACCATTTTATGATGGGTTCAAGTTCCTTTGCAGAGCAGGTTGCAAAGAAGAAAGGACAAAGATCTTGAATATTCCTGTCATTCCCTCTAGAAAGCCACTTCCCACTGGCAGGAGGTGACCGAGGAACCTGCCATGGACATGCCAGTTGCCAAGCTTGTTTTCTGAACCCGAGGGCAATAACAAAACATGGATGGATGTGGTCTTATTTTAATTTAATTCAACAAATATGTATGGAGTGCCAACTATGAGCTGCACACTATTAGTACTGACAACAGAGCGATGAATCAGATATCATCCTCACCCTCAAAAACCTTACCATCTGGCTGAGAAACCTGATGGGTAAGCAGGTGCTTTAGTGCATAAAAGTTTCCCTTTTAAGAGCTATGTGTGCTCTTGAACTACTCTCTATTGCAGATATCACCCCAGTGCCTGAGGTTTGAGGCTGTTCTTACTGTGTTGCTGAGGTCCTGCAGGGATACAAGCCAGGGAGTGCTTCCATGCAATGTCACAATGTCGCATACAGAGTGGGTGTCCTGTAAGTTAACAGTGCAGCCAAAGCAAACTGAAAAGCCTGCCTTGGTCCTGCTCTGATCACCTCAAAAAGGTACCTCCACGGAGCGCTTCTGAAACCAGGTTTCATGTCAAAGGCAGGAAACAACAATCTCCTTCATGTAGCTCAGAAACTGAAGTGAAACTTGCAGCCAGGTTTCCTCTCTCCTCCCTCTACCAGCCCCTGCCTCCTGTGGCTTTGTATCTGAATTTTCCAACCAAATCCTGGAGTTAATTTGGCCTGAGTACCACTCACCCCGAGTTCCTCCCTTAGGGAGCCAAGGCGCTACCTTGGACCTTAGGTGGAAATATAATGAGTCTGTGGTGGCTACGTTTTCTAAGTTTCTTTTGATTGCAAATGACAGAAACTAACCTTGGCTAGTTGAATTTAAAAAAACAAAAACGAAAAAACGGGAGGAGAGTAGTACAGGGAGAGAAGTGGAATATATATATATATATATATATATATATTTTTTTTTTTTTTTTTTTTTTTTTTTTTTTTTTTGGTAAGGATATTAGTATTCTGTCCCAGAATGAACACCAAGAGACAATAAAGAATCAGCCTCATGACCACGGCAATTCTGAAGCTTTCAGCGAACTGAAAAGCTTCCCTTCGTCCTGCTCTGATCACCTCAAAAATGTACCTCCACCGAGAGTTTCTGAGATCACGTTTTATGTCAAAGGCAGGAAAAAACAGTCTCCTTCATGTAGCTCAGAAACTGAAGTTAGTGGGTCTTCTCTCCAGAGAAGTAACTAAGTAGATCCCCAGGAAGTGAGTCCCGTGAGTGCACCCAGGTGAGGTGTTTGTGGGGGGACGCCCAGGGTCTGTGGGGATCTACCCTGGTGTACAAGGATGCGGCAGTCTCTATAGAAGGGGAAATCATCGTAAGCCCAGCAGCCATGCCAAGAAGTCCATGTATTGTTTTCTCCTTGCGCAAAACCGTCAGGTAAGAAGACCGGTCTTTAGGAGGCGGGACTATCGGTGGGAGCTATCATTTTATAAGTAGACTGCCATTTTCTTCGTTCCACCATTCAATCTAGCCTCATTCATGGTCTTACTAGTTAAAATCGATCTATACTCAATTCTGCTTTCCTGTTGACTCATTATCGTTTCCCTCAGTTTAGCTTTTGTAGGTTAAACTTTAGAAGAAGTTTTCGAAATAGAATATGGTTCCCCCCAGTGGAGATTTGGACAGCTGTACTTGATGTTGTGGTCCTGTCCTCATCCCGGGGCAGGGTGATTGTGGCCCTGGGAGGCTGCCTCCTCCCAGGCTCTTCTCTGAATTACTGCGGCATTCATTTATCCACTCACTGATCAAGTTATGTCAGCATCTCTGTCAGGAGGTGGGGATAAAAAGGTAAACTTGGTACCATACCTGCTCTGAAGAGACTCTCAGGGGTGGGAAGTGCACCTGTTGAAAAGGCAATGGCTTTATGATACCAAGCGGGTCCAGCATTGTGGCTCAGGTAGCACCCCTGCCCAGAGATCCTTACACTGAACACAACTGGCCCCCAAGGCTATGCTTATCTCCCAGGCACTGATACATGGTAGTCAAGACAATGCCTCCCCCCTCAAAAAGATGCCCATGTCTCTCCCTGCACCTGTGAATATGTTATGTTACATGGCAAGAGGGAATTAAGTTTGTAGATGGAATTAAGACTACTAGTCAGCTGACTTCGGATGGGGAGGTGATCCTGGGTTTTCCAGGTGGTCCCACTGTAATCATAAGGGTCCTTATAAGTGAAAGACGGGGGCAGTAGGGGGAGACCCAGACACATGGCAGTGTGGGCAGGCCTCACACACACCATTGCTGGCTTTGAAGTTGGAGGAATGGTGCCACCAGGGAAGGAATGGCGGCAGCCTCTAGAAGCTAGAAAAGACAGGCAGTGGATTCTCCCCTAGAGCCTTTCCAGAAGGAAAGAAGCCCTGCCAATACCTTGATTTTAGATTAGTGAGACCCATTTCAGACTTCTGACCTCCAGAACTGTGAGGTAATAAATTCAAGTTGTTTTAAGTCCCTACGGCGGTGGTGATTTGTTACAGAAGCAATGGGAAGCCACTACGGGTAGTTTGCTCGGTTACGTGCAAAACCAGGATCGACTAGGTACATCTTTCCGAAGCATCATTTAAAAAATTATTTTCATGTTAAACATATGGAAAAGGATGAACATTTTTGCATCATCTTTGAAGAGAAAGCATGAGAGTTCACATTTTTTCTAACTTGAAAACTGCTTTGAGCCCTGGGCTCCAGGCCCCTCTCCTCCATCGTCGGACGGAAGGGTTTAGGAGGCGCCCATGCGTCGTAAGAGCTGCCGTCCGTGGCTACGAGACTGCCATTTTCATTCTTGGCAGAATGTCACACACAGGTCTTTTTTAACTCGACATTTAAAAATGCATGTTCCAGAGATGCAATCATTGGGTTTTCATATAAGAAGTTAAAAATACTTTATATCAAAGCATAATAACATCTCACATTTTCATAATCCTTTCACAAACACTTTTTATCCGGTGCTTCAAACAGCCTTGTGAAGAAAGCGTAATCATTCTCAGGTGTCCGAGGAGGAAACAGAAGCTAGAATGACTGTCCAGGGTCAACAGGTACCGAGTGGCAGTGGTGGCTTTTTCTGTGAGGCCATGGTGACTGCCGGGCACATCGCGGCGACGGGGAGGGGATCTCTGGGGCGGGGGCACCTTGGAGCCAGACCCACGTGCACGAGCATCTGGCACGTTATGATGGTGTCGCACAGTCCCTGAGCCCGTACAACGGGTGCTCTTGATTTAGGCGTCTCTGCTTTCATTATGACTCTAACACTAAACCTGTCGCTGGCCCCTTGTCCTGATATGACTGGAACTGTTCTCATGAAAGGATCACATTGACAAGAGAGCGCTGACAATGTACAAGCGCAGGACCGAGGTTTCAGATACCTGTGAAAGCCATTCTTCATTGTGATCCCAATCATACGGTGTGAACTGGATGCAGAAGGAGGCCAGAGTCTCCAAGGTCAGAGACCCTCTCCTGGCTTTTCTCAGTGCTCCTTTTCAGGTGACAGTGGGGCGTCCCGTGGGCCCACTATCAGAGGCCACCATTGGGTTTTTGCAGTCAGTACGTCATGCATACTCGAGCACCGAGCACCGAGCACCGTAGAATCGTTTGGCTTTGTTTGTAGGTGTATTATTATTATCATGTGCTTTTTAACTGCAGAGGTGGTCGCTCTCTGTCCTCATTGTCCCTCTTACTCCAGTTCAAGGTCTATACTTTTTTTTTTTAAGATTTTATTTATTTATTTGAGAGAGAGAGACAGCATGAGCAGGGGGGAGAGGCAGAGGGAGAAGCAGGCTCCCCACTGAGCAGGGAGCCCGATGCGGGGCTCTGTCCCAGGACCCTGAGATCATGACTTGTACCGAAGGCAGACAGTTAACTGACTGAGCCACCCAGGCGCTCAGGGTCCACACTTTCTATAATCTTTCGAAGTATCTTTTCAAAGAAGCCTTCCTGACCACCCCTGTGAAATATCACCCTCTCCCCGACGCCACCCTCATCACCTGCTATGCCTTTATCTTGCTCTGTTAGGGTTTCCGTAACACTGCTGTCACCTGACATATTATGTTTCTTTTCATTTTTTTTCCTGGCTCCCCTCCCAGAGGAGTAGGTGCTATACCTTCTTTGTTTGCTGTTGTTTTCCCACTGCCTGGACAAGTGTCTGGCACATAGTAAAGCCCAATAAGTCTTTGTTCAGTGTATTACTAAATTCTTTACATCTCCCCGAATGCCTGGCACAATCTCAGGCCTGCCTTTACAAGACCCCAGTGAAATAAAAAGCAAAAAACCATAGCAAGGGGGAAGAAACCCTTAACTTACTTTTTTTGTAAAGGATCTAGTCCTGATCAGCCGGTCGACTGGGGAAAAGGAAGAATGTAGAGGGGGGAAGATCAGAAGTGTTGAGTCAGAAGTGCTCTCAGCCTTGGAGGGACGCGCCCAAGCCCCCAAAGACTGGCCCCTGTTGAAACCCTTTTTCTGCCTGATCTTCTACTCCAGATGGAAGTGAAGGCAATCACGCATAAGCCAGTTCAGGTCACGTTCACTTGAGCAAAGCAAATTTTCATGTAGCTTATTTTGTTAATTAGGTGGTAGGAGACAGTAAGGATAATGCAACGAGTCCACTGTTTCTGAGACCCACTGATTTGTTACGAGTTTGTTCTGAAACCAGTGAGAAGTAAGGACTATGGACTAAATCCTCTCATACCCCAGTGCATTTGTTGGGTTTTACTTTCATGGCTTTTATAAAGCCTACCTGGAAAACTTCCAGTTACAGCTTAAGGTCTGGATCCATGTGGCCTCCTCCATGAAAGCTTTTCCGAAGTGTTCCATAGAAGGGGTCTTCGGGGGGCCCCGGGCACCCCCAGCAAGTGTTGCCCGTATCTCTGACCCTGGTCTCATCACCCTGATGTTCATTTAAATGGCGACCCGTTAAGTGATATCCGTTGCTAGTTCTGTCTGAGCCCTAGGAGGACAGAAATCAGCTCATCGTGCTTTATATCTCCAGTGTCCACCTTAAGTGCCTGGCACATAGCTGGAACTTGAGAAACATCGAGAAAATGAACAAGTGAAAAGATGGGAACACAAGAGGCTAAAATCTAGCCACAGTCTCTGGTCGTTAGCACATGGGCCTTCTTTCTGGGGCTGCTCTCTGATGATGTTCTTTTGTCTTCACTCAGGCACTCTGATTGTCCTGAAACATCCCTACCCAAGAAAAGTGGAAGAACCTTCCATTTACGAGTCTGTCCGGGTTCACACAGCAATGCAGACGGGCAGAACGGAAAGTGACCTTGTGCCTACCGCACCTTCTGTAAGTGGCTGACCCGTAAGTCATTGCCTACCATGCAAGGAAGAGTAGATACTTTTACAAGTACTTTTGTTCACACGAAAATTCTACCTTGGGATATAAAACCTGGAAAGGAACATCCAGTGTGAAGCCCATGACTCAGTTCCTCTGATCCAGGGTAAATCATCAAAAACTACAGCGCCGTAGCCATAGGATTCTAAATACTTCGAAAGTGGCGCTTACATTCCTGTCCTTCCTTAGGATGGGCGAGAGTGTTGATGTTCACATAGTTGGCGACACTGTTATTCTTTCACGAGTTTCTTCTATTAAGAAATTTTTTTTTTTTAACATTTCAATTGTCTGTGGAGGAAAAATATTCCCCACTTTGACTGTAAAACCTCAGGATGTTATTTTTTCCTATTTTTTCTGTCCTTCACTGAAGGAAGGGAACAGACAGAAAACATTTGCACTTCTTTGTAGCACGGACCATTGTTCAGTTTCAGCGCAGCCCGAGCACTCATTGCTCCTCAAGAGCCCATTTCTGTTTGTTCTGTGAGCTGTGACCTGCAAACATTCCTCCCGGCACCGCTTCCCCCACCCCTGCACTGTGCTCACGGCTCTCCTGTTCTTTCTCTCTTCCTTGTTTGCCGAATACTCCTGGTGCAAGATACCAGGATTCGTGCGCATAATAAAGAAGACAACACACAAACGAAGTACAAAGAACCAATTCTAGACAGCAACCATTACACTTGGAAAAAAATCATCCCTTGAAGATATTCAGCTACAAGTGACATTTATAAATGTGTGGCCTTCCTGTCTCTGCAGGACAGTTTCTACCCTGCCACCATAGAGATCTTTCTTAAAAAGCAGATGGGTCACATGGCCTCCCTGCTTAACCTTCGGCGGTGCCCGCTGTCGTCCTGGCCCATCCGGCCTGCTCGTCCCTTGGTCTCACCTGTGCTACTCCCACGCTCACACCAGTGTGCATTCTCCTGACCGTGCTCCTTCTCCCCTCCCCGCCTCTGACATGCTGCCAACACCGCTGCAGTCCCCTCATCATCCTTCAAGATGGGCATCAGAGACCAGTGTCTCTCAGGAAGCCTTCCTGGGCCCCTCCTAGCTTTCTTTAAAACGGCCCTCTTTTGTGCTCCGAGCACCTTCTGCTTGCCTTTATCCTGCAATCATGGGGCGGGGGGGTTGCTAACTACCTGTGCATGTGTCCGCCCAACACCGCCCCCCGGGGGGGGCTGACAGTTCTGGGGACAAGAATCATAACTTGTCTTTGTGGCTTTGGAGCGTCGCCTGGTTCACGGTGCACGTTACATTTTTGTTTCTGTGCTCCATCGACTCAAAAATAAAAATCCTGGAAATGGTTGAAAGAGGTATTTTAGCTTTGTTAGAGTTAGGGGAGGAAGCATCAAACCCCAGAACTAGCAAAATTGAGGAAAGCAAGACCATAAATAGTCCCAAGTCAAAACGGACCAAAGAACAAATCAAGACGTACTTCCTAATCAATTCTTTGATTTCCAGCCAACCCACCCCTCCCTGACTTTCCTCTTTATCCATCCTCGTGCCACCAGTCACCTCAACGTCTCTTTCTTTCTTTCTTCTTTTTTTTTTTTTTTAAGGTTTTATTATTTGACAGAGAGATAGCGAGAGAGGGAACACAAGCAGGGGGAGTGGCAGAGGGAGAAGCAGGCTTCCCGCTGAGCAGGGAGCCCGATGCGGGGCTCGATCCCAGGACCCTGAGATCATGACCTGAGCCAAAGGCAGTCGCTTTAACCGACTGAGCCACCCAGGTGCCCCTCAACGTCTCTTTCATCTGTCCTTTCCATGTAACTTCACACTCTCCTCAGCTACACTCCCCCTAAAGATCTCCATCCAGGGTCAGTTGTACCATATACCCTACTACGTGTGCTCTTTATCAACACTAAAATGTAGGACCTAATCTGTAGAGCTGGTGTAAGCAGGAGAGCTAGCATCCTTAGGTAGAAATAGGCCTCTTTAAACCAAAATCTGCAAGCCTTACTGCCTACCTTCTTTGCTCACTCCAAGGATCGGACGGATTCTCCTGCCCAAGTATCTCAATATGCCTATGCACAGAAGGTTCTGTATAATGGACTTTTTAAAACAGTGGTGAGGGATTGGTGGGGCCTGGCTGCACCCACACTATATAATGACAAATTCACGGAGTTTATTGTGCATTAATACAGACAGAAAACGATCAACGTTTTCTAGTGTTGCAGGCAGAGAGAACAGGACAAGCGCCCTGAGGTAGGAACTAAATTGAGGTGTTTTGAAGACTAGCAAGAAGATCCTAATGATTGGCATGAAGTGAGCGAGAGGCAATGTGGTAGGAGATGAGATTCCTGAGGGAAGGAGGGGTCGATCATGTAAGGCGGTGGGGTTCTCAAAGTGCCACTGCCCAGCTGAGTGCTGGGAAATTCGCAGTGCTTTGGGGGTGCTCCTAGCATTAGTGGGCATCAGGAACTGTGAAGAGCCTGACACCTTACCCTGCTTGTAGACTAACAAAGCTGCATGGCTTCATGGCAGACTGCTGGTCGGCTGCCTTTTCCTGTGGAGGGAGACATGATCTCCATCTTCTAAGATTGTTTGCTCTACAAACATGCTTAAAAATGGGTCTGAGGGGCGGCTGGGTGGCTCAGTCGGTTAAACGTCTGCCTTCAGCTCAGGTCATGATCTCAGGGTGCTGGGAGTTGGGCTCCCTGCTCAGCGGGGAGTCTGCTTCTCTCTCTCCCTCTGCCTCTCCCCCCATCCCCCCACTTAACCCCCCCCCCCCCGCTCATGCGCACTCTCCCTCTCTTTCTCTCTCAAATAAATAAGTAAATAATCTTTAAAAAAAATACATACGGGTCTGGAACAAAGGGCTGTTGGTGCCTTGCTCCTAAGACATACAGAAACATGAGAGCCCCTGGAGAATTGTTTCCCAGCAATGGGCAGGGGCCATGGAGGCTAAATATGCTGCCACACATGGGGAAGAATTCTCCTGTCCAAAATGTCAGCTGTGTCTCCTTTAAACAACATGAAAGGCCTTGTAGGACAAGATAAAGGATTGATTTTTGTTCTAAGTGTCCAGAAGAAATTATGAAGAGTTTTGAGCAACATAATTTAAGTCTTAAAATTTTTAAAAAGCCCATTGTCCCCACTAAGTGAAAAACGGAATGTGGCCAAAGTTGGAGCAAGGAGACCGGTGAGGGGGCTGTTGCAGCGGTCCAGTGAGAGATGGTGGTAGTTGAAACTGGGGAGTGGGGATAAGAACTGGTAAACTTCAGGGTGTGCTGTGAGGTAGAAGAGATGAGACTTACAACAGATTGAGTGTGGGACGTGTAAGAGAGTCACACGGTGGTCCTCCTGACGTTTAGCAAGATGGCCAAGGTGGCAGGAGGGGTGGGTTTGGGGGATGGGAATGAGCAGTTCTGTTCTGGACCTGGGGAACGTGAAAGACCAATTGGTTGTGTTGGCGGAGATTAAGTGAGATAATCTATTTCACAAGCCTGACGTAGAATAGGTCCCAGTCTAAAATGTCTGTTTCCTGGAGCGCCTGGGTGGCTCAGTCGTTAAGCGTCTGCCTTCGGCTCAGGTCATGATCCCAGGGTCCTGGGATCGAGTCCCACATCGGGCTCCCTGCTCAGTGGGGAGCCTGCTTCTCCCTCTCCCATTCCCCCTGCTCGTGTTCCCCCTTTCGCTGTGTCTCTCTCTGTCAAATAAATAAATAAAGATCTTTAAAAAAAAATAAAAAAATAAAAAAAATAAAATGTCAGTTTCCTTAGCTTCCCTGTTGTGAGATTTCTGTTCCCTTTGCTTCTGCAACATTTTTCTCTTTGTTCTGTTATCTTACCAATGTAACATCATTCTAGAACAAAATATCCTACAAGGAATTCAGTTTCTTTTTTTTAAGATTTATTTATTTGACAGAGAGAGATAGTGAAAGAGGAAACACAAGCGGGGCAGTGGGAGAGGGAGAAGCAGGCTTCCCGCTGAGCAGGGAGCCCGATGTGGGGCTCGATCCCAGGACCCTGGGATCATGACCTGAGCCGAAGGCAGACGCTTAACAACTGAGCCACCTAGACGTCCCAGGAATTCAGTTTCTTTGGGACTGTATGAAGTTCTACATTTCTTCATCTTAGGGTTCTTGTTTTATGCATTATTTCTATTTGCCCAGTTCCCCACCATTCCTTACATTTTATAGGCACTAACTACGTGTGTGATATTGTTACCCTTGAATTAATGCTATGTGAGTTAAGAAATGACTCATTGTCACTTCAAATCCCTTTTAGATAAATCAAGTGTAAATAAATCTGTGTTCCTGAAAGTCTTTTCCACAGAACAGAGGTCTCAAAAGATGGTCTCTGAAAAAAGGGGGGGGAACCTGGAATGGGGGAGGATCATGTGATAAAATAAATATTGGAAATGCTATTTCTCATGTTCCTTCTTAAAATTCCCAGGGCATACTGGCATAATACATTCTCTGGGAAGTAAAGAAATCCCTCTACTTCATCCAGTGTTTCCCAAATGTATTGACCCAACGTCAATGCGTGTGTGTATGTGCACGCGCGCACACCCACGTGCACATATTTGTGCGTAATACCCCTGCAACAATTTAAGCAGCTGGGTTTCACACGACACACTCTGCCAAACACTGACTTTTACAAGTGATGGGATGTGGCTTATTGCTTGCAAATTGCTAACTCAGGTTAGAAGAGAGTCTTTCAGTTGTTGCCTCTTGCTACAGAATTCCCCCCAATGACCCAGTCTGAAAACAGTCTCCCACAACGTAGGGAGGATTTTCAAGTGCCAGGTGAAGAATGTAAATTTAAAGATCAAAGGCAAATCAGTGTTTCATTTTAAAATAGGACAGAAATAGAAAGACAAAAATCATGTTGCAGTAGTTCTGGGCTTCACTTGGTGCTTTTCTTTTTCAGCTGGGCACCAAAGAAGGTTACCTCACCAAACAGGGGGGCCTGGTCAAGGTAAGAAAACATGTTTCTGCTAGCCCCGGCCACAGAGACATCTCATGTAGACTCAATTCTTGCTTTGACACTTTTTAAAAATGCATATTTGCCTACTTATTTTGACCCGCTATAATATTTTTCTGTTTCAAGAGTTGATCTTTACGACTGATATTAGTCAAAATTCTGGAAAATCACTTGACTTTTCTTTGGCAAAGTCAAATGTGTGAGAGTAGCCTCCCGTTAAGACCTCCCAAAACGTACAGTCCTTTTAATGGAACAAGCAGGATGAAAAGTAGCAAGTTAACTCTAGAATATTTTTCTTTTTTTTTAAACCAAGAAGAAGTCAAAATTGCATAAAATGTTTACTAAAAGTAAGCCAAAACATCACTGGCATTAATGTATCTGTTATCAAATCCCAAAGAAAACACAATTTAAAACTTTACTAGTCTGGGGTATCCGACTGTCCCTCCATGGATGTAATTGTACTTTTCAAGTTATGCTGCTTCATTTTAATATTCCAGAAGGCCTTCATGGAATATGTCCACTCCTCCCTATTTTAAGAGTCAGGGCACTTAACCTCTCTCATGGGTACCGGCCCACTTGAATTCAACCTAAATATTTGGTTATTTTGTGTCCCTACTAGACAGGATGCTCCCTAAGGATAAGAAGTATTTATACTCATAGCATATTTATTTTCGAGTTCTCTGTTACTTCTTTTAACTGGGCACATTGCTGCCCAACATAAGACCGAGTTAGTATGTAAGAGGGAGAAGGTGGGCAACAATAGTCCCCACCACCAATACCATGGCATTCTTAGGCAAGTCTTAGAAAATCCTGTGGTTTGAGGTTCCTAAACTTCAATTTGCATATTTGTGAAATGAGAATATTTGGCATTGTGTAAAGATTGGCTATCATACACATAAACCTCCAAGGATGGTATCTAGCCCATAGTAGGTGCTCACAAAATGGTATCTATTCTTATTAGAGAGTTAATAAGACAGACATCTAGTAGTTTGTTATAAATCAACTTGGATATTTATGATAGACTATTTCTTCTTATTTGTTTAAATATGTCAAAATCACTGCCTTCATTATGAACTTTATGCATGGAATCATTTGTTTTTGTAGATATTTTGAAGCTTTTCTTCAGAAATGACTTACCGCAACAATATTTTATTGTACCTAATCTTTTAGATAGTTTTCAAATGAAAGGAAATTGTCCAGTTCAAATATTACCTTCCTCGATCCAAAACCTACACGTTTTAATTATTTTTTTTTCTCAGACCTGGAAAACAAGATGGTTCACGTTGCACAGGAATGAACTGAAATACTTCAAAGACCAGATGGTGAGAAACATGATAATACATTTTCCTTTTAAAAATCAGCTCTAACTGAACATAATAAAAAATCAGCTCTCTAGATGGAAGGAACATCTGCCTTTGAAATCTCTGAAATTTTCCTTATGAGCACCTGAAACACCAATAAATTATAGGAAATGTGAATTCTTGATTCCTGATAGGGGCAGAGTTTTTTTTTCTTTTTAGGTAAGCTTTACACCCAACATGGGGCTCGAACTCATGACCCCAAGATCAAGAGCTGCATGCTCTGCCTACTGAGCCAGCCAGGAGCCTTGAGCAGAGTGCTTTTGCAAGGATGAGATGTGTGTCCCAGAAACTGGCTAAGCTAGCTCCCCAGGGCACATCATCCCCTTATTTAGGGCAATGGGATTGTTCTCTTGTCATGATGTATGAGCTCTCTCTGCAGCAGTTTCTCCCTTTATTAAAAATATGTCCATGGGAAGCCTGGGTGGCTCAGTCAGTTAACTATCTGCCTTCAGCTCAGGTCATGGTCCCAGGGTCCTGGGATCAAGCCCCACATCGGGCTCCTTGCTCAGAGGGGAGCCTGCTTTTCCCTCTCCCACTCCCCCTG
Organism: Halichoerus grypus; assembly: GCF_964656455.1. Taxonomy (NCBI): domain Eukaryota; kingdom Metazoa; phylum Chordata; class Mammalia; order Carnivora; family Phocidae; genus Halichoerus; species Halichoerus grypus. The sequence goes on from NC_135714.1 coordinate 81,475,480, forward strand.
CTTGTGTTCCCTCTCGCTGTGTCTCTCTCTGTCAAATAAATAAATAAAATCTTTTAAAAGATTTTAAAAAAATACGTCCATTTCTGGGGTGCCTGGGTGGCTCAGTCGGTTAAGCATCCCACTGTTGATCTCAGCTCAGGTCTTGATCTCAGGGTTGTGAGTTCAAGCCCCGCATTGGGCTCCATGCTGGGGATGGAGCCTACTTAAAAAACAAAACAAAACAAAAACAAAAAACAAAACAAAAAACCGTGTCCATTTCCCGTGCCCATTTCATTAAGCCAATTTGAAATTATTTTATTTCTTCTCAATTTCCCTATACCAAATTTCTGAGAAAGTAGAAGTTTAAAAATACGGAAGAAAAAATATGACTCCCTTCCATGTTTAAAATACCTCTACTAAATTTAAATTGATAAAGACAATCTTCCTAACATCCAATCTCATGAGTAGCCAATCCCCAAACTGGGGGTTATGACTTCCCTGATTAAGCTTCTCTGTGATCAGTACCCTTAGTGAAAGTAAAATTGACAGGTGCATGCAGTGGAAGATTTTTAGGGGACTAAGTGATGAACAAATTTGTGTGTTTTTTTGTGATGACATAGGTTGCCTTTTTTTTTTTTTTTAAAGTCACCAGAACCAATTCGGATCCTAGATTTGACAGAATGTTCGGCTGTGCAATTTGATTATTCACAGGAAAGAGTAAATTGTTTTTGGTAAGTTGTTTTGTAAAGAAAATGATTTTAAAAGTCTTCTTGCCAATTATTTTAGCTGGGGAATTAAAAAAAAAAAAAAACAAAAAAGACCTGTATGTCTTAATGTGTACGAGTGTCTTGATCTGAGGGGCATGAATTTAACTAACACACAGGGCATGTATGTCAGCAGTGCTTCCAGCTGAGTGTGACATAATACCTCATTTAAAGTGACTTCAACCGGGGGATGCCTGGGTGGCTCAGTTGTTAAGTGTCTGCCTTCGGCTCATTTCATGATCTCAGGGTCCTGGGATCGAGTCCCACATAGGGCTCCCTGCTCAGTGGGGAGTCTGCTTCTCCCTCTCCCACTCCCCTGCCCCCCTGCTCATGCGCTCTCTCTCAAATATATAATAAAATCCTTAAAAATAAATAAGGTGACTTAAACAAATAGGCAGGTCCAGTGGCTACAATTGTTTATGTTGTATGCTGCGTAAGTATATACATAACAGGATTCCATTCATGTCTTATTCCTTTGAAGCTTTTTACTCAATTTTAATTTTGACTCCAACAACGGGTCATTTGTATTATTATGACAATTTCTGGCAGATGGCACAAAAGTGTTTTTGTTCTAACCTCATGAGTATATCATAGCAATTTTCTAACTAGGAGAAGTAGTGTCTTGAAAAAGGAGTGTCTTACTTCCCACAAAGTTTTAATGTTTTTCAAACATACAAATGTTGAAAGACTTATATACCCGTATACCTTTCAGCTATATGCATCATTAATATTTTGTCATATCTGCTTTATCTCTATTCACTTTTCTCCTGAACCAGTTGAAAGTAAGTTGGAGACATCGTGGCACTTTACCCCTATATACATATACTGAGTACGCACTTCCTAAAAATAAAAATGTCACCATTACATACCCCCCCAAATTAACATTAATTAATTAACATTAACAGTAACCAATAATGGATATCTTTTTAAAATTCACTTAAATGTACCATACGAGCCAGCAGGGGGAGGTAATTTCTTATATAACAAAATATCAGGAGGCAGGTAGCTAGCTTGGCAAGATCGGCACCAGCGTCTCTACAATCCTCTTGGCCTTCAGCAGTTCACTTGCTACTTTGGTGTCCAAGAGCTACTCTAGCTTTAGGCCTCACATTTTCGTGTCAGTCATAAAGAAGGATGTAGGGATGGTATCAGCCATGTCTGTCCCTTTTTATCAGGAAGGCAGACATTTTCTCAGAAATCTTCTATCAGATTTCCCCTCCTCTTTCATTGGCCAAGGTTGGGTCCCATGGCCGTCACTAGCAGCAGAGGAAGCTAGAAAACTAGTTAAGATCATGATTGGCTCCAGCTAATTATCATTTATTGCCTGGGGTTCTGTTAGCAAGGAGAAAGGAAACACTATCTGCATTAATAGGCAATTAACAATGTCTCTCACAGGGAGTACCAAACAATGACAATTCCAGAAAGCAGTTTTGTACAGTGTGAACACGGTAACCCCACCCCTGCTCCACTGTCCCCTCACTGCCCAATAGGTCCTCACATCAAGGTTTACCTTCTATACACAGGGAATTACGTCTTGTCTATTCAACATTAATTACTGATACGAACATGATATGCTGCTTTGGCTCTAGGGATATAGAAACCCTCCTGAATTTCAGGTCAAGGCTTTTTTTTTTTTTTTTTTTTTTTTTCATGAGAGAGGGGAAAAAAGGATTTGTAGTGTTTTGCACGTCAACTGTAAGGACAGGAAGTATGGGCACGATGTGCTGACCTCATTAGTCAAAAGATTTGACTATATAGCCAAAGATACAGTCAACGAAGAGTTGTTCATGCCAGTGGAAAAGTTTGTCTTCTTCCAGCAGAGCATAATTCATGACAGAGCGGGTAAAATGAATAGTTGAGGAGATTTATTATCTTATTTTTCCTGTCCCAAATAGTTAAAACTGCCTGCATCCACAGAGGGTAACTTGTTTCTCATTGAATCAAGCCAACACAAATGAGTTTCTTCAGCAAATTCTTATCTGTCTTGCTTATTCTTTGACTCACGGCACAGGTTCTGAGTCATTTAACACATCAGCTGAATAAACACACAAGTGTTGTATTCAGTCTAAGACATAAGCGACAAAGGGATCTGGGGGTCCTGGACATGTTTTTTTCTTTTTTGAATTCTCATTAGAAAATATAAATCTGGCCGGTGATAATATGAATCTCCAGCTTCCTCAACATTTCTGCTGTTTGCTGGCAGGAATCGCTGTGTATCTGACAAGTCTTCAAGTTGCTCTTTGTTGAGTCTTTTTTCCTGTTGAATATTCTAATTACTGTTCAACTAATATATTCAACCAACCACCTGGAATATCTTAAGTTTTTCTTTTGTCTTCTCAGCTTAGTGTTTCCATTCAGGACATTTTATCTCTGTGCAAAGACAGGAGTAGAAGCTGATGAGTGGATCAAGATATTACGCTGGAAACTGGTGAGTTAATACTAAGTCCTCTGGATGCCTAGTCCTCAAAAATAACATGTTGACAAATTCAAACATATTTCTATTGAAAGTGTCGGACTATTCCCAAGAGTCAATGGGATGTCCACTGACAGGCTCATGGAATAGTCTGTTCATTCTTGTGAGACACAGAAGGCACGCAGGTGGGGGTAAAAGAGAAAGGACAGAGCTACCCTGGGATCTCAGCCCCAGAGCCTTAGCCTCAGGCCCTCAAGTACATTAGTCTTCGTTGAGTGTGCAGCCTGGTCAGTCCAGTCTTGCCTGGAGGAGGACATGTGGGATCAGAAGGTCAGACAGAGGAAAGTTAACGTATTTCCATAGTAGAAAATCCTTTTAAATAGTCAGAGAAGGAAGCTTGCCGGAGGAACTTAACTTAGCTTGCAGTGTGTTACTTTGTGAAGATCAAGGACAAAATGTAGTTTATTTGATCTGCTTCCTATATACCTCCCAGGGGTGGAGGGGGGAGAGAAAAAGTGCTTATAAAAATTTACCAGTCTCATACATTTTTTTTGTGTATGTGTTTGCAACTTAGTGAGTTGTTAATCAAGAACTTGTCCTTAAAGCTTCTAAAATTTTCCATAAATACCATCTTGAAACCCTTGATGTTTTCGAACGTAAACAATTTTTCCTGTTTTTATGTAATTAGCTGATATGTAGAAACTTCTTGAGTATTCTTTTCCAGATGCTGGGACTTTTGGTTATCTTCTCAGTTTGAAATCCAAATAAATATACCACTCATTTTGAGATAGCCCCAATGTATTTGATATTCAATGGGGAAATATTTTGCCACGTGAAACATTTGCTCAGATATGAGTCAACTTTTTATTCTTCGTATTTTGTAATTATGCAAGTGACACATCATTATTAGAGGAAAAGTTAAGGCAAAAATATATCAAATTCACACACTTGCAGACTTCTCCCTGTGCAAATAAATATTCAAAAACAAAAAATTAATCATTCTTTCGTGTTCTTTACCTGTGCACTCCACTGACGATGTATTATAAACATTTTTCCCTATCAATAAATTTAGATTCCCAACTTGCACATGTTTTAGCAACGACCTCACAATATTTATCCTGAGAAAAATACAGAAAACCATACTGAAAATTGTCACATGTTGATTAATTTATAGTTGCATGGTGTCCTTAGTAACAGCAGGTCTTATTTAATATCTACTAAGTTCATTATCTTAAAATTGCTCAATAGTCAATACCCATGTGCGTTTGCTTTATTACAGTCTCAAATAAGAAAGCAGCTCGATCAAAGGGAAGGCACAATCCGGTCTCGGTCATTCATCTTTAAGTAGACCTTTCCTGACCCAGGAGGCCCTGACCCAGGAGCAGGGTGGCATGGTCCCTGACGCTGTGACCCGGAGGAAAGCTGAGGATTTTTCTTTCGAAACAAATAAAAGCAGATGCGGATTTGGACCTTTCAGAACCCACCACATTTGCAGACTCACGGGTCACTGCTTGCCCTTCAAGATATTGTCGTCTCCTGGAGAAGACCAAAGTGTCACCGATCTGATGGAAACCGATGAGACCACCAGCCCAGGCGTGCTCGCTCTTAGAGTGCGCCAGAGAAGATCAAGGGTTTTTGTTTTCCCTCACTGCGGTCCCCAAGCTAGCTGACATTACTTGCCTGGAGTCCCATTCTGCATCCTGGTCAGCCCATCAACATCCGGGTCTTGCTGTCCACCGGGAAGGGGACAGCTGTGTCCTCTGACTGCTTCTACAGAAAGCATATGGAAATAGCAAACACCAAAGACTGGGGGTGGGGGTGCATTGTTTTTGCTTTTTTTTTTTAATACAGAAGACAAAACAATTTCCAAAACTAAAATGGGAAATGTTCGCGGTTATTTATTTTCCCTTCGTTAAAGGCTCAGAAATCTAGTGGATCCTGCCTTCCCTTCTAATAATAAGCCTGTGAGAACTAAATGTCCTGTAGGACATCAGGTAGGATGATAAAGATAAAGAAAGGTAAAACCTAAAAAACATCTCTTAATCATTTTGGGGAGGGGGAAACATTTTAAAGAGTAAGAAAACAAAGTGAGGGAAGGGAATAAAATAGTAGATAACTTGGAGTTTAATAATAATAATTGGCATGATTATTATCACTATAACAATAATAGAGCACTTGGAAGCACCAAGTTGTCTGCATCCAACATTTCTGCACACAGACGGAGAGACTTCTCAAGCAGAGAAGAATGCGCTATGCCAATCTCGCCCCCAGGGTGAGCTGTCCCTGTTGGCCCAGGGGAAGTAAGATTCCCCTTGCACTGAGATCGCCGAGCACCCTGAGCCCTTCTTCAGGAGCAACTTCTGTTGCCAGTTGAAGGAGCAACACTAAATCCACCTGAAATATATGATGATGTGTTACACCATATTTTCAAGCTAGAATAAGGGGGTTGAAATCGGGAAACAAGATGCTAGCATCCAGAGCTCATAGATTCTAACCCCTTCCCTTATCTTTATTAATACTGCTTTTTTAGGTAAGACGTTTGAAGGGAGATAAAAGTGGAGACCCCAAAATAAAAAAGAGTATGGTGCAAAGCTCTGATACAACACTGCTTTTGCAGTCCAAGTGCATACCTTGATAAGTAAGCTTCTTCTGTTATTTAAACAGCCAGGACTCAGAAGTTATATTACATTTTTGTGTATTTCATCAAGGCTTTTAATGTATTTTGTTATGTGTGTATCATATGAGATAAAGCAAATGTCAAGTTAAAATGTATTCTGTCAGGTTCACCAAGTAAGGAGTTGCAAATGAATCCTCACTGAGATGTGAGGCTTAGGTTTTGTTTTCTTAGAACCAAGAGTTTTTCTTTGTGTAGGTAATACCATTCTTAACCTTTTGTAAAATATGTCATGTTTATTTATATTCTTCGGTTAAGTTTATTAAAAAGAGCATTTTGCTGTGCCTGTAATATTTTGCTATTAAAATACATTTTTAATATCTGTAATTTAAAAAGAAATACGACTGATTAATGTCATAAATGGCCATGAAGAACCCACTTCCGTTAGAGATAGTGCCGGTCCTGAGGGAGTTCTTAGTTAAATAAGGAAAAGATAACAAATACATACATACATGATAACGTATGGAAGTAAGACAAATTCTGCCCGTGAGGCACACAAAGCTCTATGATGGAGAGTACACCTCAGCAGGGATAGAGTCATTTTTGGAGGGGTTCTGACATGAAGAGGTCAAGCTAACCTATAAGACAACATATATACTACGTAAGTCACTGGAACTGCCTCTGCCTAGGAAGAGAGTAAGCCGGAAGCAATACCACACTTCTGGAAGGGTCTCGGAGCTTAGTGTCACCATCAAGGACTTGAAGGATATAGGGCTGGTGACTCCCACCATATCCTCATGCAGCCCACCTATTTGGCCTGTGTAGAAAACAGATGGATCTTAGAGAACTGACTGTGGATTATCAATCAGGTGGTGACTACACTGCAGCTACGGTTCTAGATGTGGTTCCGTTGCTTGAGGAGGTTAACATAGCCCCTGGTCCCTGACATGCAGCTGTTGATCTGGCAAATGTTTTTTGCTGTTAGTAAAGACTACCAGAAGCAGCTGGCTTTATCTGGCAAGGCCAGCGATCCACCTTTCGCTGTCCTACCTCGGAGGTTTATCCTACTTCAGTTCGGCCCTATGCCATAATTTCGTCCCCACCGCCCTTGACCTTGATCGCATTTCTCCTAAGACATTGCATGGGTCCACTGCATTGATGACATTATGCGGATCAGGCCTAAGGAGCAAGAAGTAGCAACTGTTCTAGACTTAGTGGTGAGACATTTGTCTGAGGGTGGGAAATAAATTCAGCAAAAACTCGGGAGCTTTCCACCTCACTGGAATTCTAGGGCTCCGGTGGTATGGGACAGCTCAAGAGCGCTCTTCTGAGGTGAAGGCCAACTTGCTGCATCGGGCCCCTTTCACAGCCAAAAAAGAGGCACAACACCTAAAGGGCCTCTTTGAATTTTGGAGGCAATAGATTTCTCATATTGCTCATGGAATTTGTTGGTTTTACCATGTTCCCCATCATCCTGAAGCAGCAGGCCCGACAGAATGGTGGAACGGACTTTTTAAGACTCAGTTACAACACTCCCTGGGGTGGGGGGCAGTACCTAGCTGGGCTGGGGTGGTGTCCCCAAGTTCTTAGGCTGTGCTAGTCTAGAGGTTCTTGTTCCAAAGGGAGGAATGCTCCCACCAGGAGACACACCAATGATCTATTCAACAGGACATTAAGACTGCTACCAGCTACTTTGGGCTCCTGTCTCTGATACAACAGGTAAGGAAGGGAATGGCTGTACGGGCCGGGGTGACCGATCCGGATTACCAGGGGGGAACGGGGCTGCGACTGCACCACGGAGGGAAGAGTACGTTCACAACACAGCACGACCTCTAGGGGATCTCATTGCCACCGAGTCCTGTGACTAAAGTCAATGGAAAACTACAGTTCAGTTAAGGCAGGACAACCAATGGCTTGGATTCTTCAGGAATAAAGGTTTGGGTCACCCCACAGGCAGAGCCGTGACCAGCTGACGTGCTCGCTGAGGGCAGAGGGAGTATGGAATGGGTAATGGAAGGCAGTTATAAACATCAGCTACAGCTACATACTCAGTTGAGAAACAAGGCCTGTGATTATTACACTTCTTCCTTGTTTTGTGTGTACATAACAAGTATGTATTATAAATACACACATACTAAGAAAATTTTTTTCTTCCCTCTTGTATCCTCTTATCATCTAACATAAGATGTATTAAATGTGGTTAACCTTACATCACAGCATTTAAACTGTAATATACGAAGGAGAAAATTGAACATCACCCAAGGACTTTGCATCCTCTTCTGGGGAGAGTAAACATGTTCTCTATATGTGGGTTAGTTGTTTGATGTTTGATCACAGAAATACAACTTGGTTACTGACTTTATTTGGAGGCTAAGTGTGCTTTAGGAAGATGTCTTATGATGCCAAGCTGACAAGGGCAGACTGTGAAGGTTAGTTCTAGGTGTCAACTTAGCAAGGCTGTAGTCCCCCATTATTCAATAGACCACGAATCTACATGTTGCTTTGTATTCTGTAGGTGTGCTTAACGTCCATCTACAATCCACTGAATCTAAGTAAGAGATTATCCTCTGTAATATGAGCAGGCCTCATCCAGTCAGTTGAAAGGCCGGCCTTAAGAGCAAAACTGAGGTTTCCAGGAGGAAATCGGGTCTTCTGCCTGAAGACTGCAGCTCAGCTCCCGCCTGAGGTTGCCCAGCCTTCTGGCCCAGCCTCCTGGCCGGGGTGACTGATAACCCCGGCCTTCACAATCACATAACCCAGTGAAATACATTTCATACACATCTATCCTCCTGCTTGTGTTTCTTTGGCAGTCCCTGACTGATACGATTTCCCTCTCCAAATACCCCATCACCATACGATTTTGTTTGCCGGAATATTTTATGACTTTTGAAGTGAAAAATTCAAAAACCACCAATGCAGTTTACAGTGAAAAGGCTCATTTCTGGGATCCCTGTGCCCCAGGTACCTAGCTCCACTCCTTGGAGGTTACCAGTGTTACCAGATCCTTCTCTACTATATACAATCAAACATGAATGTACACGTGTATTTTTTCTTATATATAAATTGCAGCACACCATGCAATTTCACACCATGCTTTTCTCATCGAACATCATGTCTTGGATTTCTATGTCAGTAACTAAAGCATTTCTCCATTCTTTTTCCCATTGGGCAAACGCAGTAATTTATTTAACCAGTCCTTTATGATTAGGGTGACTAAGTAATTCCTTATCTAAAGTGGGACACTTGAGAGTTGAAAGGAGCATTCATAGGGGCGCCTGGGTGGCTCAGTCAGCTGAGTGACCCACTCTCGGTTTTGGCTCAGGTCACGGTTGTGGAGCCCACCGTGGGCTTGGCAGAGAGTCGGTTTGGGATTCTTTCCCCTCCTACTCCTTCCCCCTCTAGTTCTCCCCTCTCTAAAATACATAAAAATCTTAAAAAAAAAAAAAAAAGGAGCATTAATAATTACACAAAAAATAGCAGGTATAACCTGGTACTGTTAGGAAGCACAGAACATAAGGCTCACCCTATCCATGATGGGATATTTAGGTTGTTTCCACTCCTTTGATATCACCAAGTTGCAATGAATACAGACCTACAAATATATAATTTTGCACATGTCCATTTGTATCAGTAGAAATTTCTAGAAGTGGAATTGCTGGGTGTGATAACTAATTTTTCATCAACATGACTGGCCACAGGGTGCCCAAATAAACATTATTTCGTGTCTGTGAGGATGTTCTCCTATCATTCGACCTGTGGACTAAGTGGATTGCCCTCTGCAGTGGGGGTGGGCATCATCCAATCTACTGAAAGCCCAAATAAAACAAAAGCTGGGGCAAGAAGTAATCTGCCGCTTTTGTTTGCCTTGAGTTGGGACATCTTATCTCATCTGCCCTGTGGGATTCACACCATTGGCTCCCCTGGTTCTCTGACTTGCAGATGGCAGCCCATGGCAGTTCTCGGCTTCCAGCAATTATGAGAGCCAATTCCTCACAGTAAGGCTTTTATATTTGTGTAACATTTATATTTACACGTGATAAAAAATGTGTATCCTCCTGGTTCTGTTTCCCTGGGGAATCCGAATACCCTAGGCCAAAGTTATGTGCATTTGGAAGTTTCACAGAGATTGCCAAACAGTCCTATATAAAGGGTATATAACAATATGCACTTCTACCAGCAAGGCTAAAAAATGCCTGTCCTACTTACTGAATAATCCTTTTTCCACTGACTTATGTCCTCCTCAAAATGTTTTAAGTCCTCATGTATGTACTAAAGTCTGTTTCTGGGTTAGTCTGTTCCACTGATCTGTCTACTAATTGTACACCTATCAAGTTTATACTACCTTTTAAAAGTAGTTCATCAGGATGCCTGGGTGGCTCAGTCGGTTAAGCATCTGCCTTCGGCTCAGGTCAGGATCCCAGAGTCCTGGGATTGAGTCCCGCATCGGGCTCCATGCTCAGCTGGAAGCCTGCTTCTCCCTCTCCCGCTCCCCCTGCTTGTGTTCCTGCTCTCGCTATCTCTCTGACAAATAAAATCTTTAAAAAAAAAATAATAGTTCATCTAGTTTTACATTAGCTTTGAAAACAGTTCTTAGTGATTTTCATCTACTTACTTTTCCAGATAGACTGTTGAGCAATTTATCTATCTTCTTCAAACAGAAATTTCAATAGCAGCAGTATTCACCATGCAAAGGTAGTGTTCACCATGCAAAGGTTAAACGTATCTCCATTTATGATAGTTTCCTTTCCTGGGATTTTTTAGGCATACGATTATTTTTACCTGAAATTAAAGTTCTACATTGCACATTAGCAACAATCTCCTGGATACTGTTCAGTAATAATCCAGACAATAGGAATTCTAGATTTGATTTTATTTTGGGGATAATTCTAGGTTGTAACGGGCGCAGCTTGTGCATTATTAGGTTTTACGAACTATTTCTAGCTCCCTGCGGGTCAAACATGCCCTCTTGCCTCTATGTCCACATAAAGGCTGTTGCTCTTGCCCAATTTCAATGCCCCCCCTTTCTGGGTTTCTAGAGCTTTTATCACAGCACTTCCTATACCTGTTTTTATTTGCCGAGCTCTAAATTCTTTAAAGGAAGGTATCACAATTTAGTTTCATATTTGTATAGAAAGAGGAAGTGGGCAGAGGGGAAGAGGAGGAGGGAGGGAAGGAGAAGCAAACAAGTGGGCACCCGTGCTGGCTGACTCCTCACTGCACAGATCCAGGGAGAGCACTCACATGCTGCACATGAAAGGCTCCCCTGGAGCACAGAAATAGGATGTGAACTGTCCTCCTTAGAGTTCCGCAGTGTGGCAGCTCTGGCACATGGCACACACCAGGTGTTCAACGCACGTGCACTGAACTCCACCAGTGACAAACTCTGATTGTCAGAGAACGTGGGAGGAAACCAACAACTCTGAATGATGGACTGCCTTCCTAAATATAAAGGGCATATTCTAGAACCGAGATACTTCTTTTGTAGAGATTAAATGAGGCTCATGGATGAGGTTTGCATTCCAACTGACATAGGTAAAACAGTCTCCAAACTAGTATCTATAAGCAACACTCACTGCTTATTCATGTAGTTGAAAGAGTGACTTCACTTAATTATATTCTTTAAACTTTCGAAAGAAGCCGGAAAAGAAACCTATTTAGTGCTCAAACTATACTTTAAAAAATACTATTTTATTTATACTCATGTATGAAAAAAAAATGGCTGTACGACCATGTTTACATACATACCGATATTGGAAGCAGAATCCAATCAAAAATCACATCTAAATTTTATAAAGAACACACAAACATTAAAACACTGATTGGTTATAGAAAGCAGAGTGGAGAAAAAAAACCATTAGCTATCATTTCAATTTCATTAAAGAGCAGCACCCTCTGAGAATAATCAAGTCAATTAGTAATATCATCTATATTGCAAAATAATATATACATAGAAAAGTTAGTGATTGTACTGATTTTATTACTTTTACTAAGCCATTTTATCTTCCTCACACTCAATGCAAAGAAATAAAATATAAAGAAAAATATGTCCTCATTATTATTCACAATAAAAAGGGTCTGCTTAATTCTGCAGGCCTGGGCATACTATATAATAGGGAGCACTTAATGGCTCAAGTGGATCAAAGTACCATTTTGGTTCTGACCCACTGAATAGTATCTCATGCATATCTGTGACTGGACTAACTCCATGGGAGCTGTGATGTACTGAACCATCTCTGTGGTATCCCCAGATCTCACTACATCAAGAAAAGACCCTAAACAAGAAAAGATAACAATCAATCTGTCCATAAATTATATCTATGGGCTCCTTCTTTAGTGTCAGGTGGGAAAAGGGGCCCTTTCTTGAGTACATGGATACAAGGACTGTTGTGGTCTAAAGATTGCTGGACTGATATTTTGTCTGTTATAATGGAAACAAAGTGTACATCAAAACCACTGCCAGATTAAGAAACTTCCACAACTTGTCTCAATTCTTCAAATAATGGAGCAAGTTCCTTTTCCAGGCTGACAATGAGTCCTAAAACAGAGATTAAGAAAATTAGAACATCAGAAAAATGTTCCTGAAAAAGTCTCTTAGACCTCCTCCTGTCAAAATTTAGTTACTAAAAAGTAAACAAGATCTTTATTCCCCCAAAATAAAGCAAAATACTGTAATTCTAACTAATTAAAAGCTCTTTTCATTATGAAGTTTTTTTTCATCATCTACTATTAAAGTAAGTGAAAAATATTTATATGTATTAGAAGATATAAAATGAATTATATGCACTGTAATTTTGTTAGTTTTGAAAGGAAAACTTTAATTTATACTTTATTGTTTCAAAATCTGTACTGAGGGCGCCTGGGTGGCTCAGCTGGTGAAGTGACTGCCTTCGGCTCAGGTCATGATCCTGGGGTCCTGGGACTGAGCCCTGCATTGGGCTCCCTGCTCAGCAGGGAGTCTGCTTCTCCCTCTCCCTCTGCCTGCCACTCCCCCTGCTTGTGCTCTCTGTCAAATAAATAAATAAAATCTTAAAAAAAAAAAAAACCCACAAAAAAAACAAAAACAAAATCTGTACTGATTCAGAAATGATACAAGATTTTTACTTAAAAAGGTACATTTTTCCTGAACAAATTTTAATGGACTTTATCAAAATAGAGGTAGACCACCTGCTTCAACCTTGAGCAAAGAAATATTATAAATTTATTTTATAAATTCGGTGAAGCGAAAGCATAAATGGGTATTTCAAGTGAAAAAATTAATTTTAAAGATGAATGGGAGGAGTATAAAACATACACTTCCATGTTTAAAATTCAGTGCTGACGTACTGCATGGAGCACTGGGTGTTATACGCAAACAATGAATCATGGAACACTACATCAAAAACTAATGATGTAATGTACGGTGATTAACATAACAAAACAAAATAAAATAAAAAAGAAATTAAAAAAAATAAAATAAAATTTAGTGCTGAATCTGGGAGACAAAGTGGTCTAGAAATGAGCATATCTAGCTTCTCCTTAGTTTACCAGAGTGAAAAGCTTATATATCTTATATAATATATAATAAGATATAATCTTATATATCTTAGTTTGTTTTATGCTCAAAGATCTTCCTCTATTTCACAGTATATTAAAAGCATCTGGGATCCTCAAAAAAAATGTTCTAGATACTAAAATATAATTCTGTACATTATCAAAATTTATAACAACTGATGATTTAGTACATGATGGTGATTTATCACAATTGAGGTTTAATATACTTTAAATATCAACACCACTGCCATCCTATATAATTTACACAGTGTTTTCATATAGAGCATTTTACAGCTTCAAAACATTAACGGAAGAAACCTTCTAGATCATCAAATCTAAACCCCTCATTTTAAAGATGAGGAATCTAAAGACAGGTTTCAGTGACATAACTGGAAACTGACTTGCTCAAACAACTTGGAAAGAAAAAAACAGAAAAAGAATGCATAACAGTTCTAAATGGCAGCCAAATCTAAAGAAGACAAGACTTAAAAAAAAAATCCCACTTTATCCAAAAGGGAGTATATAAATTACAGAATACAGTCATTGATTTAAACATAAATATCCAGTGGAGGCTACTGGATAAAATGGGATCTTACGATCTGCTACAGAAAGTACAGCATCCTGACATTTGTTCTCAAATTCTTCGACCCTCAGGAAGAACACATCTAAGTTCATCCTAAGTCCCGCTCTTAGAATTTTCAATCACATTAATCTTGCCCACTATCACTGAAGATTTTACAAACTCTTAACAGATGGGTCTACATAGAATTGAACTCATCCTGGGCGCCTGGGTGGCTAAGTTGTTAAGCGTCCGCCTTCGGCTCAGGTCACGATCCCAGGGTCCTGGGATCGAGCCCCGCATCGGCCTCCCTGCTCCACGGGGAGCCTGCTTCTCCCTCTCCCACTTGCCCTGCTTGTGTTCCTGCTCTCGCTCTCTCTCTCTCTCTGTCAAATAAATAAATAAAATCTTTAAAAAAATTAAAAAAAAAAAAAAGAATTGAACTCATCCTTGACCATTTCATGTGTTTGGTTACCTTCTCTACTCTTTTTGTGTTTTCTTAAGCTGTTTTAATGTGAACAAGATGTAGCATTCAAGGGGTGAAGATAATTTAGATTTTCCTTTCTACCTTCAAGGGTCACTTACCCACAAAATGCCTCCTTTGAACTAGAAAATAACGCCACGAGCCAGAGAAAGCAGACACGGCTCCACTGTGCAGCTAGGGAACACAGACTGCACAGACGTTACTCTTCTGGAGACCAGGGCCTAGATGGTGGAGCTGGGCCACGAAGTCAGCTTTTCGGACTCTAAATCTACTGTCCCTAGCATATTAGACTGTATGGGGTTACAAGAAATTAAAAGCTGTATCTAAGGTAGTTAAAACACACCTGTATTGGCACTGCTGCTGGCTATGAAACTCACCACCAAAGGCAAACGATTGAATTGAACCACCTAAAAAGAAAGTACGATTTAAATAATATGTTATTCAAATGAAATACCTCAATCTTTCCAAAACTTTTATGTAAATGGCCAATGTGTGTAAGATAGTACCTACCATCATGTAATATGAAAGAGCTAAAAATAAGTATTTCCGTACAAGAGACTTACTGAGTATCTCTTAGAGACATGATCATCACTCAGCCTGCACAGCTCAAGGCGGGGCTATGTTATCTTCACCTCTTTAGCTCCCAGAGCCCAGCGGTGTGTCAATTATTACATGGTAGGCGCTCCAGAAACACTTGTTAATTAAATTAAATGGCTGAAGTCAGTATGTCTCATTCCAGTAGTTATACCTTCATGACTTTCCTGCTTCCTGTGTACCACTATTAATTTAAATTTAAGTTAACTTCAAATCAACTATCGTTTTAAAGAACTTAGCTTCAAACTAATCCCTATCGATGAAATTAAAGGTCAAAAGCGTTGGTTATCTTTTGCCCAATACACATGAAAGTTTGAACTTTTAAAATAAAAACATCACTTGTGTAACATCAGCAGTACAGGACTCAAACTCTGGGAAACACTGCTCTAAAGCAGAGGCCAGTAATTTATTCTAGACAAGAAAATGCAGCCAGAGATTGAGAGGTATGTAGCAATGAAATTCTTTCATAATAACTCACTCATGATATATATCTTCCAAACCAAATGAAGGAATTAGCAGCAATAACAAATTTCAATAACTTATCATTTAACCATCAAGGGAAATTTTTTATCTGTCACAACAAAAAAAGTGTGTTATTTGAGAAATCACATTCGTTAAGCTAAGGGCACCATCTACTGGAGGTAATAGTGACCTGACTTCCCTTTTTAGGATAATGTATTTTATTAATAAATCTTTTAATTAGCTTTCCACATTAATTAACTCCTGGTATAAAATGTGAAGACAATTACTACAATTCAACACAACCAATTTGAAGGCTAAGATTTTAAAATGCCATCCACACTTTAAAACTAAAATTTAGAATAACAACATAAGCTATTTTATATAGAAGACATATTAATAGGTGAAAGTAACCATTCAATAATTATGAACCTACCTGGTAGGTGTTATAGTAACAGATGATACTTTTATTTTTTGAAAGTCCAAGTTTGCTCCCTTGGTCTGTTGCAAGGGCAAAAGTAGATAAGAAACCAGGTCTCAAAGCATGTTCTGGGGCGTTATCATTGGCCACTGGAAATACAAATGACTTAAATAAAAATCATGCAGTGGATATGATAAAGTTTAACTGCACTTTTTTTTTTTAACATAAATCAGTAAAAATATTGAGCACAAGGGTTATTATGCTTCACAATACTGAAAGTCGTATCACTAATTGGGTCTTGTCAATTTAGATGAGAAAAACTGCTCAATCAGAAACTGAGTGATCATAACTAAGGGAAAAAATACTGATTCTCACAACTTTTTTTATTTTTATTTTTTTAAAGATTTTATTTATTTATTTGAGAGAGAGAGAATGAGAGAGAGCACATGAGAGTGGGGAGGGTCAGAGGGAGAAGCAGACTCCCCGCCGAGCAGGGAGTCTGATGCGGGACTCGATCCAGGGACTCCAGGATCATGACCTGAGCCGAAGGCAGTCGCTTAACCAACTGAGCCACCCAGGCGCCCTCTCACAACTTTTTTTAAAGAATACTAAACATTTATATTTTCTTAATATCTACTTTAAAACAAATTAATCAGTATGTTTAATAAACTGAATATTCTGGTTAACTGAGAGCCAAGCTAGAATAAAATCATGAAAAAAACTTCCAGAAATCGTTTGCTCTCATAAAACCTATAGCAGTATCACTTATAGATGTTAATAATTTTGCAGCTGGCTGTCTGTTTTAAGTCTCTTTCACTCATTAGAAGGCCTGAATGGAGTTAGTTGTACCGACAGCTTTAACACAGAGATCCTAAGAAAGAACATTAGAGCTGGAGATTATTTTAATTTTGTTCAAAGCCCTCATTACAGAACTGAGTAAATGCAAAAAGGCAGGCGACTTACTTGCCCATGGCCACCTATGTTTTATGGTGGGTGAGAATGTACACTGAACCTCACAGATAATGGGTTCTATTATTATCTTGTCACTGACTCATGTGCAACTTTGCACTAACAATGTATTCTTTGCACTTGACCATCTTTGTTTACAAAATGAAAGAATTAAATTAGGTCATTTCTTTTTTTTTTTTTAAAGATTTTATTTATTTGAGAGAGCGAGAATGAGAGAGAGAGAGAGAGAGCACATGAGAAGGGGGAGGGTCAGAGGGAGAAGCAGACTCCCCGCTGAGCAGGGAGCCCGATGCGGGACTCGATCCAGGGACTCCAGGATCATGACCTGAGCCGAAGGCAGTCGCTTAACCAACTGAGCCACCCAGGCGTCCCTAAATTAGGTCATTTCTAAACTTCCTTTCAATTCTAAGGTCTAAAATTATCTGACATATATGATAACCTGAGGTGGAAAATAAACTGTAAACAAAATGTAAAGAAAATCATTTAATCTTTCTTTGGTAAAGCTATTACAGCGTCCCTATAGAACTACGAACATCCACGTGATGATATCTTAAGACACAAGCAGTAAAAATGGTCTTAATACACACTGACTCAGTGACATCATATATACTTAAAAAAGACAAAAGCTGAGGGGCACCTGGGCGGTTCAGTCGGCTAAGCGACCAACTCTTGATTTTGGCTCACATCATGACCTCAGGGCCCTGAGACAGAGCCCCACATTGGGACTGGGCTCTGGCTCTATCCAGAGTCGGCTTGTCCCTCGCCCTCCCCCTGCTGGCCTGCACACATATACATGCACTCTCTCTCTCAAATAAATAACTAAATTCTTAAAAAAAAAAAAAAAAAAAAAAGCTGAAAACCAGGCAAAAATTTTTTTCTTTTTTTAGGTTAACAAGCTCTTCTTTAGGTAAAAAAAGTCTTGTTAGAGTCTGGTTAACTAAAGTAATTGTGAAGTTAAAAGTTTAAAAACTATCTTATTTCCAGTAAAGAAGGAGAAAATCAATAAAGATTCAACAAAACAATCAATAGATGTTAATTCAAATGTATGGAAGTTTATCCCCAAACCACTAGCAGTACTGATTAAAAAATAGACATCGGGGGAAGTCTGTGTGTATAATATACGTAGCTGCATACAGGCCCAGGCTCAGCACTGACACTTACTAATGTCTTTCATGAAACACTGGGCTTGTGATAAATCAGGCTTAAACTCTCGACGGTCACACAATCCATTTAACATGTAGTAAGTTATAAGCTCCAATCCAGTCTTCAACATACAAAAGCAAACATCTCCCCCCAAACTAAGACCGTCTCCTGGACTTATTAAAACAGCTTTTATACGCTTGCGTTCTGCACTACTCAGACCTAAACACGTTTTTATTCAAAAGCAAACATGACACTGGCATACAGGCACTCAGTTTTACCTTTAATAACGGGGACTCCATCTCTGTCTGACACAACAATAGCATGGAGCCCTTCAACACTAGAAAGGAAAAAGTTAAAATATTATGAAACATTTCATTTTCTCAAAATATGCACCTCAAAGTCATTCTGGGGATTTTCATATATATTTCCGAAAAACTATGTCAACTCAGTTACTGACCTCATAAGTCCCTAGATGTCTGCCAAAACTTCCAGAAATTGAATAAATGTGTGTATTACTGACATGCTTATAATCTTTGCAAATTTATACAATTTACTGGTAAAGATCTAAAACACAGATAATTCTCCATTATAGTTGCTAATTGTTTTTCCATTATTTATGAAAGTATGACAGGTTAACAGCAAAAGCTATAGTGACTGGTATCAAGTGCCATCAAGATATCTGTGGGTTATGAGCGCCTATAAAAGAGGGGTTGACTTAGACAAGTGGGTCAGGGAAGGCTCGTGACAGCTAAGCTGAGATGTTATGGCACTGGTCAAGAGAAGAGGGGCAGAAAGATTGTTCTAGCCTGAAGGAACACAATGGAAAGAATGAAGGTCATGTAGCAATCTTCTCAGCTATGCCTACCTAAGAAGCAGTAAGGGGAACGGTCAAGACTATAACCATCTAGTCCAGTCTAGGCTCTCCTACATTTACTATTTACACTACCCTGGGCCAGTTATGAAACCCCTGTTAGCCTCCGTTAACAATATGAAAATGGGAATAATTGTACTTATGTAACTATTGTAAAATTTAATAAAATAATGCATGTAAAGGCGAGGCTGGTACATAGCTAAAATTCAAAAATATTAATCATTACTAATTAGCATCAGAGTGTCATCTGCGCACACTGACAATTTATTAGTGCAGTTTAAATATTAACTCATTAGAGAATTCCTAGAGCACAAAACTAAAGTGCTAAAAATTAGAATGGGAAAACATTCTCAAATTTTCAGCCCCATAATCTTGTAATATCCAAGACTGCTACTCAGAAATATGTTCAACGTTCCTACTATAACCCAGATTATCCATTCCTTATTATCTTAACCTTAACGTTTTAAGTTAGAAATGAGGAACAGTCATATTAAGATATTGAAATTAAATTTTAAAATCCCAGTGGCAAAAACTTTTAAGTTAGAGAAGTATTATTAAATTTTGAGAAAATGTTATAAAAACTACATTTATGAACCTCACATTAAAAGTAAGAATGATGAAATAACCTGTATAAACATTTACTGGTATTATTTTCTATTATCATTCAATCCTGGAATTATCTATAAATTAAAATGTGCTCTGTAAGGTTAATGTATAAAACAAATTCTTCTTAGTTAAAAACTAGGTTATATAAAAGTATATCCTACCGGTACTTGCACACACAATACTCTGTACAGTTATCAACAGGAAGAAAGGGCTTAGGATCATGTGTTTTGTTTTAGTTTGGTCTTTTCCCCCATAATGACCAAGGCCAGTTTGATTCAGACTCATTCATGACTTTTTCTTGAAAGTAGGCATTTTGTATCCCAAAAGCTAAAGGAATGAAGAAATAATATTGAACACTCACAAAGAAAAGTAGTAAAATGAATATTTTGATTTGTTGCTAGATGTTTGTAAAATGAAGGGATTTGGACGAAGGCAGCTTGGCTTCAGAACTATACCTCTCAATACCCGAGTCAGTTAATGGAATATGTTTTTGTTCATTTTTAAATTCCCTGCTAAATACAGTTCTTGAATTTGTATTTTTAAGTCTAGTTGTGACCCAAAGCAGGCTCAGGCTTTAATAATCACAACTTTTTGTGTTTTAAAATAACCAAATGTTTCATTATTATATGTATAAAATGAAGTATGATCTCTGATTACAAATGCAACATTTGCTTTTTTGGAATAAAAGTGTTTGTTTTATTAAGCTTAAGGTTTAGATGTCTGCAGAATATTTCATAACATTAACTTCCTTCTAGAAGTGCAGTGTACCTATTAATGCATCATGCTTATTTTCAACTGTTAGTAAAATCTACTCATGTTATTTTTTGTTCACTCTGTGTAGAATTGGAAACACCTTTTATATTTGTGACCTAATTTCTTTAAGTGGGTATTTTAAGTATGTGAGTAATTTTTCTTTGTTGGGCATTTATCTCTGTGAATCCATTAAAAAGAAAGTCTTTATTTCTGCCTCCTCTTTTGGTGCATTAGTTGGCACTTAAGTTAACTATCTAATGCACCAAAAGAGGAGGCAGAAATAAAGACTTTCTTCCACCACAGAAAGATTTTCATCACACTTTTACAAATACCCTTTTTACAAATATCAACTATGCTTCTGCTCCTCTACTTTGTTGCTAGTGTGGTATTTCCCTCCAATCCTACTGGTCAATTTTACCGTCCTTTCAATATGCTAAACCTCCAACAAGGCAGATACAGAGAAACACAGAAAGCCTTCACTTTGTACAGTTCCAATACGGACACATTTTAGTTCTCACAGTTGAATTAAATAACACCACTCCTGGGCGCCTGGGTGGCTCAGTTGGTTAAGCGACTGCCTTCGGCTCAGGTCATGATCCTGGAGTCTCTGGATCGAGTCCCGCATCGGGCTCCCTGCTCGGCAGGGAGTCTGCTTCTCCCTCTGACCCTCCCCCCTCTCATGTACTCGCTCTCTCTCTCATTCTCTCTCTCTCAAATAAATAAATAAAATCTTTAAAAAAAAAAAAAAAAAAAAATAACACCACTCCTCCTGACAGCATGGCTCAAATTTCAGGAAGTATGGTATATTAAGTGAGTAACTGCATACAGTACAAACCTCACTAACTCTTCACACAAATCACCATGTGAGTAACTTCGTAAATGACAGATCGCACTGTGTCAGGAACCAGCCACATCACTTCTTTCAAAGTGTGTTGGTGACTGATCACCGAGCATCTGTTCCTCAGGGTATGCAGGGACAGTCAAGTACACAGTGTTATCTCCTTGTCTTCCAATGATAAATAAAGCATATGACATTAAAAAGAAAAACAGAACTGAAATAGGGAACTGGCTAATCAAGATGAAATAGAGCAAAGGAAGGAAAGGTGACAATGCTGGAAGTGAAATTCAAATAGAAAGTAAACACTTAGAGAAGAAATAACTGGCCGAAAGCACGTGGACACTTTTGCTGTTGTGCACAAGACGTGCAGCCAGAGGAAGTTTGTGCAAGTGCACTCACTGACAGAAATTAGGCAAGTGGTTGGGATGAAGAGGATGAAGATATCCCACGGGAAGTGACGTGGGCAAAAAACCTCACACGACTCGACAGTACAAAGGACAAAATGGCGGAAGCTGATCCAAACTTAGAAAGGAGTGTGTGCCAATTTGAAGGCACAGAAAAGATGCCTGCTCCTTAGCTTAAGGTTATACCTTTGGTATTATTTCACCGTATCTGCAAACAAGTAGGCACTGTTCCAACTACACTCGAGAAGTTTTCTACAAAGAAAGAAACACTAGTACTCAGTATTTCCACTGTTTTTAAATTGCAGTGTATTAAACAAATACTGCTTTTAGCATCTGTTTCCATTCCCTCAAATAGAACCAACAAAAGAGGTTTTAAGGTTTTGACAAAATTTTCTAAAGATCACAAAACTGTCATTTTTCCCGGGGATTACTAAAATTGCTTTGGATGGTTTCAGCGTGTACAGTCATTTTTACGGCCCTGCACTACTGTGCAAAGCTAGGACTGCCTGCTCATCACTAGGCTGAGAACAGAATCAGTGTTCTAGTTTGCACTAGAAGGAAGAGAGTAAAAATGAATTTAAGTATTACATTAACATGAAAACAAAGGTAACAATTACTTAATGCTTCAATATCTTCCTCCTGAATATAACAGTATTTTCTTCCTGAATTACAGACAAATATACATATATCAAACCAAGGAGATAATACCATTAATTTCTACTGGTTTGTAGTCAGGGTAAAGGTACAAGTCAATAGGCAAACCACATCAAACAATTCAGGCAAAAATCCAAACAAGAGAATTTTTTTTCTTTTTCTTCTTTTTACCTACCTACAGAAATAAACTGACACCCAAAACCTTTTTAAATTCACACATTTGGATAATAAAAAAGAAGTAAAAAAAAAAGGATCTCACCATACATCCTGCTACATTACACCTCAAAGGTTATTCAATTATGCTGGAATGTGAAAATGGATGTCTCAAGTTGTATTCCTCTCTCTCCTGTCCTTAACTCTAAGGTATTAGCTTTACACTAAACTAAATGTGAATTTTAATACAACTAAAGTGACAAAGTCCTTTGAACCACAAAAATATCTAAAAGGAAGTTTGCTGTCCTTCACACAGAGCCTAATTGATAATGAAGCATCAAATGGACTGGGTGCAGGCAAAAGAAGCCTTGCGATTTTTCCAAGTATGGATTGCTGTCTACATACAGCATTTTTGGGTTATGCAGACTCAGCAATTAGGTCTTAAAAGTAATACTAAAGGAAAGGAAAGTTCTAGGGTTTTTCCCCTTAAAATTGCTCTAACTTCTTCGAAGTATAATCCAGTAAAAACTGCTATGTTAGTATACTTGAAAAAACTCTAAAGTGCCAAGAAATACGGGTTCTAACCCTCTGGCATTCACGAGCTGTTTAACCTCAGACAACAAGTCATATACAATTTCTCTAGGCCTGATATTATTTATCTGCAAATTCAAAGGACATTTCTTGTGCTGCCTAGTGTTATTTGAAAATGCTAAATAACAATATACACATACTATTAGTCTAAAATAAACAGAAACAAAATGCTACATAAAATCAACGTATATAATGCAGAATTTATTTAATAATAAATTAGTAATTTTTTACCTTGGTAATTTTTTATACAGGAATCGCTTTAGGTCCTGAAAGAGAATATAAAAAAAATCATATTATAACAATATGCCTTGTACTGGTTATCTAGATAGTCCTATCCACATTTCAGGTACTTTAAATCATCACTCATAATCTTTCTTGCTCGTCTTTTTTTTCTTCTTGATACTAGTTGTGTGACTTGGAACAAGTTATTTAACCTTTTTCTCTAAGCCCCAGTTTCGTTATTTGTTGAGAAGGGATAACCACAAAACCTATGTCATAAGACTATTGTTAAAATTTATTGAGATGTATGTAAACTGATTAGCATATCTGGACAAATACACAGCAAATACATATTAGCTGTAAAATTAGATCATATTTTTCATACTATTTTACATCCTGTTGCTATTGTCCTATTCACTGGAGAGTATATTATAAACATCTTTCCTTGTCTATAGATAAAATTTCTCACATCACTTTAACAATCCTGGGTAAATTAACTTCTCTGAAACTCCGTTTCTTTTCATAACTAAAGATAAATGACAACATGTATCAAGTGTTAAGCATGGAACATAATTAGGACTAAAGAAATAAAAGACTATTTTACTTCCTCTCTTACACTCTCTCACCTAGGGAATTTCATTGACAATCCAGGTATCAATTATAAGGCCTACAGAGGTACATCAGGAATCTGTTGTTTTGAACCTCTAATCCCTACTATTCTCCAGACCTGAATGTTCATTTTATTTCATGTTAGGACCACCATCTTACCTGTGCAAGAAACACATACATTAAAACTCAACTCATCATGTTTCATGTGAAATCCAGATTTCCTCAATCTCTTCGTCTCCACTAATGGCACTACCAATCCCATTACTGAGGTCTGAAACACAGAGTAACATTTAACCCTAACCTCACTTTCTAAATGATTTGTGAAGTCAAATGTTTTTAAAATGATCTCTTCCTCTCCTTTTCTTTTTTTAAAAGATTTTATTTATTTATTTGACAGAGAGAGAGAGAGCACAATCAGGGGGAGCAGCAGGCAGAGGGAGAGGGGGAAGCAGGCTCCCCACCGAGCAAGCAGCCCGATGTGGGGCTCGATCCCAGGACCCTCGGATCGTGACCTAAGCTGAAGGCAGACGTTTAACAGACTGAGCCATGCAGGCACCCCTCTTCCTTTCCTTTTCAACTGACATTATTACAATTTAGGTTCACTTTAATAATTATTTATGACTTGTGCTGGCCTCCCAACTGGTAATCTGGCCTCCCACTTCTAGCCCATACAGTTCTACACAATGCCAATAACCATATTATTCTCCTTCTCTACCTGGGTTTGAGGTGCTTCCCAGATGATTCCCTATGCAGTCAGGGTTGAGAACCAATGTCCAAATGGCTCTCCACTGTTTAATAAATTCTCTACAAATTCTTTTAATATTTGAGCTTCTCTACAATATGGTCTACACCTAATTTTACAGTCCTGCTTCCTACCACTCCCTCATACATAACTCAGCCCCAGCAAGAGTGGACTACTCACAGCTCCTCCACACACATCTTTCCCTTTCCCATCTCTCAAACTTTGCTTACACTACTCATTTTAATAGTAATTCTCTATCAATCTTACTTTGAGAAAAACTGCCACTCATTATTTAGAGCTACTCTCAACCACCAAATACTCCAAATAAGCTTTCCTGATAAACACAAACCAGATGTGACCCCTCTCTTTTGAATTTTCACACAATTATATATATACACTTATGATCACCTGCCTATTATACTTAAAAAAAATTTTTTTAAACCCTTATGGAGGGATGCCGGAGTGGCTGAGTCAGTTAAGTGTCTGCCCTCTGCCTGCCGCTCCCCCGTTCGTGTGCTTGCACACACGCGCTCACTCTCTCTGACAAATAAATAAATAAAATCTTTAAAAAAAACAAAAACAAAAAACCTTATGGAGAGGAATTATACCTTAATCATCTTTATTTCACCCACAGCCCTTATTACAACAACTTTCGCAAGGTGATGCTCAATAGATATATAGTGATTTGACTGTGCCTGGAGAATAAGTTCTCAAGAACGTAATGGCAGACACTCAAAAATGGAGTGATAAAGGCATACAAAGTTCCTAAACCTAAAAAGAAAAATCACGTTCATATTAATGTTGAATGATCATTCAGCCTAGTGGTTAAGAGCATAAACTCTGGAGTCAGACTGCCTGGGTTGGTATCTTGACTCTACAACTTACCAGCTGTGTAACCTGAGGCAAAACCTGATCTTTCTATGCCTTAGCCTCCTCAGCTAGAACACAAGGACAGTAACAGTGCCTACTTCATAAAAGTTGTAAGAATTAAATGTTCAATGTTTACAAGAATGCCCAGCATGTAGGTAAAAGAACAACAGGATGTAAAATATAGACACATAAACATTAGTAGTATCAATTCCCTGTTTCTAGTAACTAGTACAATTAAGTTTCCTAAACTTACAATTTGGGTTTTATTGCTGTGCTAAAGAGGTATCAGTCAGAAATCATCTCAATTTGCTCCAATCAATCTAGAGAGACATCATGACCACTTACTGGAAAAAAGTGGATTCACAGCAGCAAAACATTTAGAAATTCAAATGGTATTCCGAGCCTCTCTTATGCCCGCCGGATTGGGGAGTGGGAAGAATACAATTTTCTCAACCTCAGACACCTTAGCGTCCTCCACCCCCACTGTGGGCAGAAAGTACCCCGCAAATCTCTTGGTATTAGTCACTCACTCCAGAGTCTACAGAAATTACGTGGGGGTGGGCGGGCTAAAAAGGAAACAAATTTCTCCTTGGGAAGCTTTACCTCTCCCGGCCCAGTAGGCCTCCACCGAACTCCCCACCCTCCCCTTCCTCTTGTGTGGGTGTGTTAACTCACATCCGCCATGACGAACCCCTTTCTCCCGCAGGATCAATCTCCACTCCTGAAAGAGAAACTCCTGGTGATTCTCCCCTCAAGACTTCTTCCCACCTCCAACCTAACAAGCGGGGTCAGCTCTCATCAAGGACAGGCAAGAATCCGCGGCTCTAGGACTCGCACCAGGGAAGCCGAAGTGAGGCAGGAGTTCCCAAATACCCAGACGGTAGCTGGGATGCCCTACCTCAGTCCACTCCACCCTGCACCCGCGAAGACCTAGGCCCAAAGGAGAGGGGAAGGGGAGTCCTCTCCCTCCCTTGCGTCTCACCGCCCGCGCCACCTGCGGGCCCGGGCTGAATACCGAGCAAAGCGGCTCGAGTTACCTTGCTTTCTGGGCTGCGGTGTTCCTTCAGCTGCAGATCCAGGGACAGCCTGACAGACAGCCTCCTTGGAAAGCCGTCGTCACATGATTTGTGACCTCTTCCGTGTTCCAGGAAGCACTTTCTACGCCTCCGAGGCCCGATGATAGGAGATTTCCGGGGAGGCGCGGAGGCCTTTTTGCGTCGGGCGCGCCCCGCCCCGCCCCTCTGCGGGCGTCCTCCTGCGCCTGCGCAGACGTAGGGACGTGGGGACACAGGCCAGTGAAAAGAGGGTTCCTTGGATGACGTCCGGCACTAAAAGACCTGCCGGAAATGTATGCAAGGAGAAGTTGTTGTGTAGGGAGGGTGCATAAATTTCATGAGTTTTTCAAGGCCTGTTATCTTAAGACCTTTTCTTGTAGATGAAAAAGTTTGAAGGGGTGTTGTTTACGAGCTGAACTGCAAGCGGGATTGCCTGTGCCTAGAAGTCCCAGGTTCATGGGACGCCTGGCTGGCTGAGTCAGTGGAGCTTATGACTTGATCTCGGGATGGTGAGTTCCAGTCCCGCTGGGTGAAGAGATTACTTAAAAATAAAATCTAAAAAAAAAAAAGTCCCAGTTTCATAGTTTTCTGACCCCGACGTCCCCCACTGCCTTGGCTTTTCCAAGGGTGCCACCCATGTGCTCTTACTCGAGGTCTTGTCTAGATTGTATAGAGGAGCCATGAGCTTTCTGGAGTTTTCAAAGTTAGTTGCGCAACTCAACATACGCAGATACTGGATAACCTTCTTTTGTTGACTCATGATTTAGAAGGCTATGCCTTCTAAGTTGCAACCATATTATTTTTTGTTTGGTGTCTTGCTTGTTTGCACATGTAACAAAAACCTACAGTAGGTGCTAAGAAAACGAAGACTACGGGAACTTGTTAACGACTCATCATCAACTCCCAATCCCTAAAAGTAGGAGAGCAAAAGGAATTAACTCTAGTTCAAGACATGGTGAAGAGTTGGATACTAATTTCCTAGTTATCCTTGAGAAGACGAAACGGTAAACTACAGCTCTCCCAACTGTTAGAAATGATCTCCTGATTATTACAAGTGAACTTGACGGTTCCATAGCAACTCACATCATTGAAGTTCGCTTCCTTTTCCTTATTTAAACCCTTTGATTTCTTAGCTTCTGGGATACCGCATTACTTACTTTAGGTCCTCACCCATTCTAGTTTCCTAATTCTTTAGATCATGGCATTTAAAGCTTGTCTTTGGTTTTGTTTTTCTCTTTCCACATTTTCCTGAGAATGTGAGTCCTAAGTCTGCACCTCTCCTCAGAGTTCTAGGTTCACATTTTCCGCTGCTTGTCGGTTGTTGGATACATCTACATACATGTCTTGAAGTCAGCTCTGACTCAAAAGCTCCAAAAACTTCTCCAATAAACCTTTTTACTAATGTGTCTGTTGTTTCCATGATTCTACTAGTCATGTGTCATGTTTGACTACTATCTTTTGTTCCTCGTGTCCACTTTTCTAACCTAACAATGATTTTTTTCATCTATATATTTTTTTCAATTCTTCATTCAAACCATTATTTAGCAAGATGATATCAATAGCCACTTACTAATGGCCAGATAAACCTCCCCAAAACAATGCACATTACTGCTGCTCAAAAAAATCTTTAGTGATGTACCATTGCAGACTGATAAAGTTGAGTCTTTAATCTGGCACAAACATATTCTATTTTACTTCTGAACACATTCTAATGTGAATCCTATACTCCAGCCAAGTTGATTACTTCACCCTTCCATCACTGGTTATTATTTCTCCACACTGGTTCTGGGGGGTCCTTTAAACTGAAGTGCTTATTTGTCTTGTAGGTGAGGAAAAACATACTTCTACCCTTCTACCCTCTTAGGTTCTATGGCTGGGCCCAAGAATTAATTGACAGATTATCCAGTGAAAAGCCATACACATTTATTTAATATTTTTATGTGTATATGGGAGTATTCAGAAGGAAATAAGGTCCAAAGAAGTCATTAGGCCCAAAAGTTACATGTCTTTTATACAAAGAACAACAAATTGTGGGGATGTGACGAGAAAAGGGGCTTGGGTAATGGACAGTAAATTGTGGGACAGTGATTATGAAACATATGGGTGAAACAAATGGAAGATAGGATTATTTTAGTAGGCTTATTTGTGCAGGTCTATTTTGGCGTCAGTCTCGCCTCTCGTGATAAGAATGTTCTCTTCCTGGTAGAGGGAGGGCACCTTTCTCACAGGAAATTTCATGACCTGTTTTTTGGTAAAAGGGGAGGTCAAAGAATCCTTCCTGCATCTGTTTTCTTAGTGCCTTCAGCTCAAAATAATCAATATGCCTAAGTGGTGGGCGGCTGGGTGGCTCCATCAGTTAAGTGTCTGCCTTTGGCTCAAGTCATGACCTCAGGGTCCTGGGATTGAGCTCTGCATCGGGCTCCCTGCTCAGTGGGGGGGGGGGGGGGTCTGCTTCTCCTTCTCCACTTCCATTTTAACACGTTCCATCCTAAAAACTATCCATAAATGATAGTTGACCTGGAAAATACTGATTTTCATTCTTCTTGAGTGGCAAAAAAGGGAGAGCATAGCTTTCCAAGCTCTCCAAATACCACTATGTCCTCAAGTTGAAAGAACTAAGATTTCTAGTTTCCAAGTGTGGTGGTTTCTCAATTAAGGCAGTCAATGGGAGACTGATCTGTTTGAATTTACTCACTGCCGCTGGTATAGGACTAGGGGAAATATTTACTGGCCTAAAAGATTATCAACATTATGTACCAGTTCTTCAAAGTGGGGTGTACCAGATGGTCCCTGAGGTTCAGGAAGAAACTAGTAGAAATTGTATACATATACACACAAAGTTTTCATCTCACCCATTCAAATTTTCTAGTACACAGCATACCAGAGAAATAGTATACTAGTATATATAATACATGAGACAGTTAAAACATGTACATGTTGTTAAAGTTCTAACTTTATTGGTTGTATCAAAAGCCTTTGTTTCTGCTTATTTTTAGCTTAAGTTTCTCTTAGCTTTTGTATATGCCAGAGATGTCTCAATTTTTTAATTCTTCTTTTCCATGAAAAACTACCAATCATCTCAGTTTAGGTTGGCTCCACTATTTGTGTGAAAATTCTAATTGGTATCCAAACTCATGGGGAGGAGAGTCTTGCTGATTTTCCAACATACAAATATGAAAATTTTATCACTTAGATTGGCCAAGTTGGAAAATGTCTTGCTAATATTGATTCTGGCTATAGTTTGGGATTTGGCCCATTGAGAATACAAGTATAAGGTCATATGCAATAACTTTCTCTTTTATACTACCACTCATTGTCATCACACCCTGGATTTAGGCAGTGACCTGAGAAATGACTAATTCCTCTGGTCTCTGGCTTGCATACAATAGATAATCAATGAATCACTCACATGTCAGCAACTTAAACTCCCCTACCTTCTTTCCTGCCTGACAGAACCCCAACTTTGGATGAGTTCAATCAGTTGTATTCCACTGCCTATGCCTAGGCTGATGGGTTAGGCTGGAGAAAACACACACAACTAAACAGATTGTAAACTCTGTCACAATCTGGGACTTGTAAAAATCCTACTTTTTCACTCGTCAGCTGACTCAGTGGAAAAAAAAAATTCCTTCAAACTCTCCTCTTTCTAAGCCTGTTTCTTTTTCTTTTCCCCTCCCCCACTTTATACAGATAAACTGCCTATTCATCAAGCCAATGAAAGCCATGACATCTTACCACCAACACTACAAATCTACCTGCCTTTGCACTCATCCTCCATGCATTCCTTTCTGAAAGAATGCTGGTGGTCGTTTAGCTAAAGTAATTCTTCCATCTGTCCAATGACATAATATCCTCCTAGACGTATCAGGCACTTACTGCTATTATCCCTCTTTTTCTCTGTCTTTACTCTTTCACTTTCTACCTGCCCCTTTACATCAGAATGAAAAACAGAATAAAACAGATCTCTCATGCAATAAATATGATCTCACGTAATTAATAATTGAAAAAATAAAAGCCTTCTTTAGAAACCACATCCTCTTTCAGCTAACATCCTTCTCTACTCCCTTTCACAACCAAATTTTTGGAAAAGTTTTTAATTGCTGCCTCTGTTTATCCCAAATCCAATCAATCAAATAATTCTCTTGACTCTACTTCCTGAATATCTCTCAAAATCATTCATTTATCTGTATTCCTACTCTAGTCCAAGCCATGATCATCTCTCCTTTGCCAATAACTTCTTATCCTTCCTATATTCATGTTTGCCCTCCAGTCTTCTCTGCACAATAACTAAAATGATACTTTAAAAACTCAAATCTCATTATGTAACTCCCTCCTCAAAAATCTCAAAGGTTTTCTACTGGCGTAGGATAAAGTCCAATTATCATCATCATAATTTATATATGGTCTTATGGAACTTGGCCCATATCTTATTTTAATTCTCTAACTTACCCTGCCTTTCCTACGCTATAATCATATGAGTTTGTTCTCATGCGAGTTTGTTTTCACTTCCACAAAGTTTCTATGGCTTTATCAACTTAGCACACTTTGCCTGAAATATATCTCTAGCATTCACCTCACTCCTACTTATCTTGTCTTTTGAGTTTCAACTTAAGCTCACTTTCTCAGAGAAACTTTCCCTGATCCTCCCATAGTAGGTTAAGTCTTCTAGATATGTGCTCTCATTGTACCTTGTAATTTTCTTTGTAGCATTCACCACAATTATAATTGGTTATTTACTTTACATTTATTTTCCTGGCTAGATGTAAACTCCATAAGAATTTCTGTCTTGTTCAGTGATTAATCCCCAGCACTCAGCTCATTGCCTGGGATAAAGCAGGCATTCATACATTTGTTGAATGGTTGAATGAATGAAAGAAAGTGCATATTAAGAATATAAAACATGGTAAAAACACATCCTTTAGGGGCGCCTGGGTGGCTCAGTCATTGGGCGTCTGTCTGCCTTCGGCTCAGGTAATGATCCCAGGGTCCTGGGATGGAGCCCTGCATCGGGCTCCCTGCTCAGCGGGGAGCCTGCTTCTCCCTCTCCCACTCCCCCTGCTTGTGTTCCCTCTCTTTCTGTGTCTCTCTCTGTCAAATTAAATAAAATGTTAAAAATAAACCACCACATCCTTTACAGTGAGAACAGACCTTCTTTTTATTCATATATTGAGATAAATTGCAGAGACTGAAAGACAAAAATTCATCACAAATCATTCAGCAGAACATTCATTAAAAATCAAATGCATTTTCTTTAACAGAATTCTCACACAGAAAATTTTATTTTATAAGTCTGATATCACATTAAGTATTTTACAAATCAGACGTTTTTAAATCTAATTGTATAATCTTGAATGCACTATAGACAAATAAAGTAAGATCTCCTTTACCAGTTTCACTTCATTTAACTTACACAAGGCTTCCATTAAAATTCCATCACACCTTGAAAATTACCTGCAGCTTTTAAAACACACATGATTTAAACCTTAAATGGAAGAAGGTCTTATGTAGCCATCCGAAAAATGAAAACAAAACAAAAATAGGTAAGAAGCATTTCTTAATATAATTACAAAATATCATTTATATGTGAGTTTCTTTCTTCTCATTGGTATAGTCAGCCAACTCAAAAACAATTCATTTTGAAACTGATGCTTAAAATACTCCAGTGTCATCGGAAAACTTCTATTATTTTAGTGGTACTCTTAAATGGCAAAGTAGAATCAGACTGGAATGTCCCGACTCCTGCGCCAAAGTGAGTAAGAACTGCTCAAACTCATGCCGGGTGTCATCGCTGGGCAGTTACGAGATAGCTCGGCAGCCAGTAACCCCAAGAGTTCATAAGAACTTACTCAACTAGACACTTTTGAGAAACACTTCTTACCCCTACATAGTTCCATTGCTAGAGACAGAAAGATACAATTATATTTGAAGTGTGGGCCTTCTAATAGGAATCTGTTTTAAAATTTGAAAAGGATCCATGGAAAAAATTCACACCAATGAAATTCTGTGGAATGATTTTCAAAGTTAGAAATAAGAATATCCACTGCTAATGGAAGCCCTGCTCTGTGCAAACATAGTGTGGTATATATTGAACAATCACACATTTGAGGTATTAGCTGGAAAAATATATATATGTACACCTATACATGGACACAGCCACAGAATATTCACAAGTCCATTGGCCCCAAAACCAGCAGATAAATTAAATGAGAATGAATCACGTACCAACAGGAAAAAGTTACACACAGGGAACTTACAAAAAATGTGGTTATATAATCCTTAATATAAGGAGTATGTTTTGAATTAATGTTTTGAGGGAAAATGTTTCCATTTATATCAAAGTGTTTATTTAACAGTAATGGAAACCAAAACGGAAGCCTGAATTCTAGGACTGTGTTGCCTGTCAGATTATTAAGGGGACGTGCAAGAACTCCTTGAAGATCCTCATTCTACTCACTTTTTCTTTATAATTACAAATTAGAATTTTAAAAGATTTAAAAAGTTTTGTGAGTTATTGTTATACTACTTTCCTTTTTCATTATTTATAGAGAATTTTATGGATTTTAACTAGGCAATAGTCCAATGTGGCCAATGGACATGGTTTTTTAGCTACTTAGTAAAGATTAAAATTCAGATTTAGTGTTCATTTTCAGAAGTTTTCCTGTTCAGATAAGAAAAAGGATTATGAATGCCCTTTCAGTCTGCTTCACTCAGGATGAAGACAGATGGTAATATGAACCTATGCTTCATGTGGGGAAGCTGAATAAATGCACAAATTCTCCTTTTGAACCATATGGTCCTTTGACATAACACTTACTTAACTGGAAAGATGGCTCATTTGGTTCTCAGGTCAACATCAAAAAATATTTCACTGCCTTAACACAGGTCGGAGATTTATTTTTTTTAAGGAAATATATGGGAATACATTATTAATAATATGTCACAGTTATTAAATAACAGCTGCATTTAAAACTATTACAGATCAACAAAGAAAAATTGAAGAGGGTAATCATTTCTCTCACTATACACTATTTTACATACTAGTGGAACTGAAGATTTAACAGGAAGAAAACTAAAGCATAAAAGTGCAATCACAGTTAAGGGCTGGAACTCCACATTCCTGTTCCTGTGAACACCTGAGCTGACACGAAAGCAGAGTCGCTTAATGCACTGGCATATTTATGCCTTAAGGATTTACTCTTCTCTACCAAATCTCTGTAAATTATAAAAAAAACTGTAGTGATTATGAAACAAATTCTTATTTAAGCATTCAAATGCAATCTGTTCCCAAAATATATTGTTTTTATTTATTAGATGGATTAAAACTTGAATTTTCTCATTGAGAATGAAATTCTCAGATTTGGTCAAAATAAATTCTGAAGCTTATAAGCGACTAGCACCAGTCTACTTCGGAACTAAGGAATCAAAAAAGGAGGAGAAAAGGTACTATTTACTTTCCCCCAAATCCTCACAAGGACAACGTTTATATGTATGTGTAAAAAGAGATAAAAATGTAAAGCATTAATAAATATAGTTGCTGCCAAACTTCTAAAATACCAGTTAGAAAAGCTAGTAAAGCAGTATTCAAAGATTCAAAGCTTTCAGGCAATGGTTAAAATGAACAGTACAAGTTATCAAATGAAATTGCAAAGCTTGTGTAGTAAAAATAAGATGGCAAAATATTGGGATTTTTATTGTAAGAGTAGCAAACGTGAAAATCTGACATCTCAAGACAGTTCAAATCTTCTTACTTTGTAGAACTAACCCAAAATTCTAAGACACTTGATTGGGCCTTTATACCAAAATATAGATGACATTAAGGACTTAATCTTTTCTTGCATACTTTATATGTGGCTTAAATTATCAGGCACTCGATCAGTTATTTCGTACAGTTGTTTGAAAATTTTATTTTATTGAACACATTTCCCCCGAACATTTTACGAAATGTGATGGAATGTAGCAATGCAACTGAAATATAATACTGTCCAAAAGCCATATATGACTTCATAATATATAACTTCACTTAACTTGATAACTTCATCTATCCCCATAAAGCCAAGATTAAGGGAAAAAGAATCACTCAACAAGAGTTCAATTCACATTCGCTCAATCACAATAGTGTAAATTTCCCATTAAAACTGGAAAAATAAATGGACGAAATTTTTTCATTTAAAGTTTTGTAAGTTTTCGGATGTATATGAACTTTCAAAGTTAATTAGAATGCTATGACCTTATTTTCTAAAAATTCATTCTGCAGGCTCAAGAATATATTTAAATTTGTATTTTCTTTTAAGCACTGCTATTTTGTTTAATTTAAAAGTTGCATTTCTAAAAGAAAACTGGTGAAGATGTCCAGTTTTCCTAGGGCAGTATGTTGTTTAGTTTAACTCACTAATTCATTCGGATATTTCTACTGATTCACCTGGAAAAGGGGATACAAGAGAACATTTTAAAAAGATTGGTCATTTTAGCAGTTTTATTCAACAGATGCTATAAAATCAACCACAGGCAGAAAAAAAAAAATCCTTAAACAAAAGAACACTGCCAATAGAACTAGCATGCTCTCACACACACAAAAAACTACCAAAGATGCATTCGTGTTCCATTAACTGAGTATGAAGCAAAATCATTAAAATATTACAACTGTTAAACATAGAAGACTAGAAATCAAATAGTTTTCATACTCAATATACAGGCACCAAAAACTTCAATTTCCAGCTTATTTTTCCAATTTATATTATGGATTGAATTACAGAGAGCTTATTCCTATAAGATAATTGAATTACTCAATGGTGAATAGTTTTTAGCTCAGAATTTTGTAAGGATAACTTGCTACAAATCACTATTCTACCTGCTGCTCACTGTTGCATGTGGCCAAATAGATCATGCTCTGATCAAGTAAGTGTGCTGTAATCTACTTATATGTTTAAGAGTTGGCAATCAGGTTAAAAGGCACAAAGCTTCATTTTTGTAGTATTTTTCTCTTATTACTCATTTGTAGAAGAACCCATTTACTTTGGATCCTGCTCAAATGATCACTAAGAAGAAACTAAAATTTCCATGGGGGGCAAAACAGGTGGGTCCTCTTCTTCATAAATGTTAGCAGCCTTCAAAGACAGATATATAAACATGTGGGGGCCTTTGAATTACTGGAATTGCAAATGACATAACTGCAATTTACTGTTGAAGACCCTTTTTGTTTAATATCTACATAGCCATTTCCTCATATTTTCTTTAAAATCTATCAGTATAGCATTTCATTTCTATGCATGGCTTAGCAATTCATAAAACTAAATAGCAAACTGATACTCTACACCAGTTCATTTATCTCAATATATATTCTGGAATATAATGGCAATATTAAAAATATCAATTCCCTCTAAGCTGATAATGCTACAAGATTTACACAGTTAAACAGCTTTTTGTTTTTTCTTTTCTTTTTGAAAAAGTTTCATTGCTTAAACTCCACATTCGACATCTGACAAGAAAAACGTAATTTTGTCACAGAACATGTATTCTATCAGTTTAAACTAAAGTGTCTCATGGAGTTAAATGCTAAAAGAATTTAAATAAAAATGCAGTAACCCATATGTACACAAAATGATCATTCCATAAATATTTACATGACCAAAGGAAACATGGAGAATCACTAAAACTGGAAACTGCTACAGGTGTGATAATCCTTTCTCAAGACATTTTTAGTTAGGAATAATAGAAGCTTTTAAAGTAAAAATAATTGCCAGAAGCATAAGTAAAATATTAATTTTAGTTTTCAGTTCCCTACTATTTAAAGGAGCCAGTTAGGTCATAAACAGTCCAAGATTTCAGGGACCAACTATTCAGTTTAGTTTTTAACATCCAATCTTTTTCTTTAGCTCTCATGATGAAACTAAACTTACTTACAGAAAAAATAAAGAGTACGCTAAAAGGTATAAATACAATCCCAGTTCATCCTCCTTTATAAATACTGGTCAGCCGCTCCAATTCTTTACAGTTGTCCATGCTCAAGGCGTCTGCCTTTCTTCGGAGCCGATCATCACGGTATACTTTCGCTGCATACTGCATATCTGTTTCTGTTAACAAACAAAAATATTTTGCTAAGTAGATAATAATTTAGGTCACCTAGTTATTTAAGCTGAAATGATATTCAATAGAAGCCCTTCAATATTATTTCTATTAACTGACCTTTTTTTTAAAAAAGAAAGGAATCCAAGTCTTACTCCTAAAAGCCTTTGGAAGCCTAGCATGTAAAACAAACACAGAGCTATTCTGGGAAACAAATGAAAATAAAATCCTATCCCTTTCCCTCACTCCTGTCCCCAATGGTTTAAAAACTACTGCTCTAAAGCATCATCTTGTCCTTTCATACTAAAGATAAATTATATGCTATTCAATCCTGCTAGTGGTTGTTTTATCTGTGACCTCTTGTTAAGGTTTCAGATTAATTAATTACGCCAAGACTGGAGTAGAAAAATTTGAAATCTTGTCCTGAGTTTGCTTAAATTAAAAAAGAAAATTTTACTGAAGGAACACAAAAGGGAAGAAAGCTTGCTATAGAATCATAGTAGTGTTATTTAGCAAATAAGTACTTCTGAGATTTCCTTCAGTATGTGGGTAGCACTACTAAAGAAAAATAAATGGACTATGAATCTTTAGGTAACTGTTCCTTGTTACCTTCCTGTTACTCTCAGTCATTTCACTGTTTATTAACACTTCCAAAGGGTGGGGGCACTTAGAAAAGATGTAACAAGACCCAGAAAAAAGTCAGTTACTTTCTGAAAAACAATGGCCCAAGTAAAGGATATCCAGTCAGGACCACATTCAAAACATACTCACAGCAAAAGTATATCCTCTTTTTAAAGATCTTCAGAAATGACCTTTTATTCAGTCAATCCAGCTAGAATTTAACAACTCAATCAAAACTGCTCCATCCCCTTTATTTACAAATGAGGCACTTGTAAAATCCTTTTACAGGTATGTCTTCCCAGATGAGGTAGATAAACAAACCCAAGTTCACAGAGCTTGTCAATGACAATCTAGATTCTAAGCCAAACTTCCAACTCTTAGCCTAATATTCTTTCCATTACTTCAAATTACTGCTTGTAGTTTATAAAAACCTATTGTATCAATCTAGACATTATAGTGTTAGAAATGACTGCAAAACAGAAAAACCCTGGTTAAAAAAAATCTATTGGCCAACAACCTTTTCGATGACATTATTTTATAAAACAAGAGGAGTTATCCTAATCAACAAGTAAAACATTCAATCAGTGGATTAATTAATGTTATACTGAGCTCCTCTCACTTCCATCTTCATTTAAAACCCCAAACCTCTAGGGACGCCTGGGTGGCTCAGTTGGTTAAGCGTCTGCCTTTGGCTCAGGTCATGATCCCAGGGTCCTGAGATTGGGCTCCCTGTTCAGCATTGGGCTCCCTGCTGAGCGGGGAGCCTGCTTCTCCCTCTCCTCCCCGCTTGTGCTCTCTGCCGCTATCTCTGTCTCTCTCTCTCTCAAATAAATAAATAAAATCTTAAAAAATAAATAAATAATAAACCCCCTAACCTCTAGATGAATTTGTTAAGTTTTATTTTGAAAATTTCAAGGGGCGCCTGGGTGGCTCAGTTGGTTAAGTGTCTCACTTCAGCTCATGTCATGATCCCAGGGTCGTGGGATGGGGCCTGGGAGGAGCACTGTGCTCAGCAGGGAGTCAGCTTGTCCCTCAGCCCCTCCCCTCATTTGTGTTCCATCTCTCTTGCTCTCAAATAAATAAATAAAATCTTAAAAAAAATTTTCCAAACCTACACAAAGTTAGGAGTGCTACAATGAACACTCTAAAACTTTTTACATCTTGATTGATCAATTCTTCACATTTTGTCAAATTTGCTTTACCTGTCTCTAGAATAAAAACTGTTATTGTTGTGATGGTTATTATTATTTTGCAAAACCTTTTGAGAATAAGGTGCAGACATCATGACCTTTCATTCCTAATTACTTCGCCATGTTTCTCATAAGAACAAGGGCATTGTCTTACATAACCACAATACAACTTTCAAATTCAGAAATTTAACAATACTATAATCCTATTATCTAATATA
The DNA here is from genome assembly GCF_964656455.1 of Halichoerus grypus. Classification (NCBI taxonomy): domain Eukaryota; kingdom Metazoa; phylum Chordata; class Mammalia; order Carnivora; family Phocidae; genus Halichoerus; species Halichoerus grypus. The sequence goes on from NC_135714.1 coordinate 81,513,865, forward strand.
TAGTTCATATTCACATTTCGCCAGCGGCCCCAGTGATGTCCTTTATAGCCATTTCCTCCCCTCCCCATCCAGGATCCAATTCAGGATCATACGTTGTACTTAGTTGTCATTTCTTTTTAGTCTTTAAGAGTTTTGTCTCGTTCCACTGACATTGTTGAACATGAGCACATTGTTTTATAAATAATGACTTATTAAATTCAGATTTAGTTAAGACTTCTGATAGTAACTTTATTTTCTTTTTTTTAAAAATTTTATTATGTTATGTTAGTCACCATATAGTAACTTTAAAAGACACACATATAACTGTGTAAATATAGCTGTAGACAACTTGGTATAGTAAACAGAACACAGACTAAAAGTCTGTAAAATATTAACACCAATCTTGCCAGATGATTAAAAGGTTAAAGTATACCAAGCAAAAACACTTGGCTTATAGTATGAATAGAAAAAAAATAATTATAGTAAGTTATAATATTGAACACTTACTGATGCAAGATATTATGCTTGTGTTAACTAACTTGGCCTAGGTAACATGTTGATCGAGCCAGGGTCTTATCTTGCAAGGCAGCCTCAGAGCCTGTACTTTAGCTATAACATACTATCTTCCATAAATATGAATATCTTTTCCTTCCTTCTTTCTATTTATACAATTTCCCAATTATTTAAGGTAATAGAATTTAAGTATGCATAATCCAAAACTCACCCCTATTTGGCTGAAGATTAGAATTTGTATTTGAAAGGTGATATATCTAATGTGTTAGTCATTCTTTTAACACAAAATATGCAGGTCTTTCATACGTTCATTCTTATAAATTCATTAATCCTTCACCCAATTATTCATATATCCATCAAAAGTTTACCATATGCCTATGATAGGCCAAGGATTGTGTAAGGCACTAGACATCAAAAAGTGAAATGAAATGAAATAAGTAAAATTTGGTATTCACTGCCCTTAAGACCTGCTAACGCAGTTTCTCAGCCTCAGCAATGTCGGCATTTGGGGCCAGACAAATCTTGTTGTGGGGGCTATCCTGTGCATTGTGGGATGTTTAGCAGCACCCTGGCCTCAATCCCTTTCCCTTCCACATTACCAGACGTAATGTGAAGCAGAGGCAAATCATTCCCAGTTGAAAACCACTAGTCTAATGTAACCTTCTCCACACTGAGAACAGACTGATTTCACAGACTCAGAGACTGAGACACCAAGGAGGTTGTATCTCTTCTAACTGCCACCATATAGAATATAGATGAGGAAACCGAGGCCAGAGATAAGAACTTTCTTGGAAGTATACAAAAATTATGTTTTATCGGATTTTCCCTAGTGGATGAGAGATGATGATAACGGCTACCATTTTCTGGGCATTTTACTACCTGTGAAACACTTTATTGTCTGATTTAGTTTTCACAACAAACTCGCAAAGTTGGGTATTATTGAGAAGACTGTGGAGCACAGTGCCTGGATTCTGGAGACAAATGGACTGTTTGAATCATGGACTACCGCTATGGCCCTGGGCAAGTTACTAAATTCTCTTTGCCTCAGTTTCCTTGTATATAAAATGGGTATAACTTCAGTGTTGTTGTGGAGATTAAATGAGTTAATATATGTAAAGTGCTTGGGACAGTGACTGAAATCAGAGGTATTATATAAATGACAGTTATCTCCTCCTCCCACTCATCATCATCATCCATTTTATACCTGAGGGAGTAAACGCAAACAGGTTACAATATTTGGCCCTAATCACTCAGCTAAAAATTTCAGAGCTAGGATTCAACATTAGTTTAATTCCAAAGTCTACACTATATTGTCTACATTATTATTTGTAACAGTCAGAAAAACAATAACTATAACAACACTAGCTTCACATGCAGCATCCCTGTAGATTCTTATGGTCAAGCTTTTATAGGTGGAACTGCTTCTTAAGTTACAGAAGTTGAGGCTGGAAAAGGCTAAACAAATTCACTAAGTGTTCCCAGTTATGTACAGAATAAAGGAAAATGGAATGTCAACAGAACTCATTATACATTAAGTGTTAAATGTTTAAGCTAAATTAATGAAGAGTTTCAAACTTCACTCTGAAACAGGATGCATATTAAAATTGATGACATAGCTAATTGGCCAGAATTTTTTTTCTTAGTGGTACATAAAATAATGATGCATGTTACAATTGACAACATCTTAAATAAAATGGAATTTGGTATTATTCACTTATTCAACCAAATATTTATTGATAACACCACAAATACCAATGACTAAGTGCTTGCTATGTGCTGAATACTGTTTTAAGGCCACATAAAACATACTGCCTTAAGTATTGAGCTCCAATTATGTGCCAGGCAATTCTAGAACATTTCTTGGATAGAGAAATCTACAAATAATCAATTCTGAAGACTCTGCATAAGTTTTTAAATGTTAAACATTTCATAAACTTACTTTGTTGTCTTTCTTTCCAGCAATTATTTCGAATATTAGTCACATAATCTTCTTCCACACTCTTCTCCACTTTTTGTAATAACATTCCTTTATATTCATTTTTAAAGTCCTTGTTGACATAATAAACGACACCCAAGTTTTCTGTTTGCATTTTAATAGTTTGCCCTGATCCACTGTAAAAGAAATGCTTGATCATTATTTTTAAATTAAAATTGTACATTTTGATCCTGCTACTACAAACCAAGCTAGCTAAATTAAAAATAATTAAAAAGTTAATATTGATAATCATTTATTTACATTATTTCAAATTGCCTAAAACCACCATCCATGTCATAAAAAGTAATCATATTTTAATATAGTATGTTCTTATAAGTTCTTTCAATTTTTATTTAATAAAAATCTTATTTAGAAATAAAAAGTTATTTCTTATTTTTAGACCAATCTGTTTTTAATACTGTAAAATCACTGGCAATATGATTTTACCAAGTTTCCTTTATGTTCACTGTATTCACTTAAGTTTTCTAGAATGCATATTGTGTTAAATTTCCTTTTTGTCCTGGTCTCTTCTTATATATAAATATATTGTAGAAAAATACTTCATATAACAAAAAAGTAATATTTGCTTTTCTTTAACCAATATTTTACAGAGAATGAAGTCATTTACTCCTCAATGATATAAATCTATATAACATCAATTACAATTCTACTTTTGTCTTTGAAGTATTTTTGTCTTTTAAACTATTTTTTGCCTTTGATTTGATAGGTAATGTAATTACCTATCATATTAAATTGCTATCAGGTTCAAAAATAGTACTTCTGTCTTTATCCACAATGGAACAGAAATGTAACTAACAAGATAATACAAATTTATCACTTGAGTAATTATTTTTTAAATTAGAAATTTAAAAATCTGATACACTTACAGAAGATTACTTAAAAGTTGAAGAGAGCACATGGCCCTTTAAAGGAAGCTAGATAAGAAACAACAGTTTTTTTTTTAAACTTCACTTAGCTACTTACGATCTGGGATATAGGGAATAAGGAGGATTAGAGACCATCAATTGGCTTAATAATGACACGAGGATCAATACAATAATGGGCATCAGCTGGATAAACACAGAAAAACCTCCCTACAAAAAATCATCAAAAAATAATAAATTGTAATATAATTGTAGTTGTTAATAATCCAACAGTTGTCATATATTTTTAGAGACAGAAAGGACATTTGAGATCATTTGGTTCAGTGCTTTCAAATCTGCCTGATCATATCAACTTCCTGGAGTGATTCTTAAAATTACCACTTTCCAGGTGCTTTATGTAGAGATCCTGATTTGGAAAACACTGATATAAACTGATCTCATGTTACAGATGAGGAAGTTCTCCGTCTCTCTTGCAAAACTATCTTTCCCTTGACTTTGAGGATGATACGCGGGAGCAGATGAGTGGCAGAGCTGGGACTCAGGCCTTCCATTTTTTGGTCCAGTGTTCTTTCCATTTACCTTCTTTCTACTCCATGTCATTTAAGTGCTATATGCAATTGGGTATAACTGCATTAGAACAAGGAAAGTAACTTCCAACTTAAGTTCTTCAGTATTAGTTCTAAATGTTTTAGGGACCAACAATGAGAACTTCAAAGCATGCATACTGCAAGGGTATCTTCATCAGAATCATAGAACACCAAACTCAGAGGTATCATTTTGCCCACCACCCTCCACCTTGACTTCTACCCCTGCTCCCTTAATATCCCTAAAAACTGTCTAGTCTCTATTGAATACATCTAGTATGAGAACTCATTATTTCCTTTTAAAACAACTTGCCCTATTTTCAGACAACTCTAATTGCTTTTCCTAAGCTGAAATTTGCCATTTTGAGGTTTCTAATCATATCATAAACATACATCTCCTCTTTCTTCTTCTCTTTCATGTCCACTATGTCGATGCTGATGTTGATGGCTATAACCAGCTCGTCCATTTGAAAATGAATGTACACTACCTAAAAAATTAAAAGCAAGGTTAAATTAAGGAGAGCAACTGTGATCAGAAAAATCATATTTTCTTTTACTTTTTTTTAAAGATTTTATATATTTATTTGAGAGAGGGTGAGCAAGAGAGAGAACACAAGCAGGGGTAGGGGCAGAGGGAGAAGCAAGACTCTCTGCTGAGCAGGGAGCTCAGTGCAGCTCAATCCCAGAACCCTGGGATCATGACCTGAGTCGAAGGCAGATGCTTAACCAACTGAGCCACCCAGGTACCCCTTCTTTTACATTTTTATGAATTTTTTTAAACTACTAAAATAATGCATGTTTTGTGAATTAGAGTAGTGAATGCTTATTGCCCTTTCCTCCTGTGAGTAAAGGGTGGATGGAAACAGAAATGATTCTTCCCAGACTTTGCTTCCTTTAAAGTAGAAGTTCTCATATGTGGAATTTAAGAAACAAAATAGAGGAACATATGGGAAGTGGGGGAAGGAGAGAGGGAAACAAACTACAAGACATTCTTAATGACAGAGAACAAACTAAGGGTTGATGGAGGGAGGTGAGGGGGTGATGGGTATTAAGGAGGGCACTTGTGATGAGCACTGGGTGTTGTGTGTAAGTGATGAATCACTGACTTCTACTCCTAAAACCATTATTGCACTGTATGTTAACAAACTAGGATTTCAATAAAAATTTTTAAAAAGTAGAAGTTTTGGGACACCTGGGTGGCTCAGTCAGTTAAGGGTTTGCCTCTGGCTCAGGTCATGATCCCAGGGGATGGATTCCCATATCAGGCTCCTTGCTCAGTGGGGAGTGCTTCTCCCTCTGCCTGCTGCTCCCCCTGCTTGCGTGTGCTCTCTCTCTCTCTGACAAATAAGTAAGTTAAGTAAGTAAGTAAGTAAATAAATAAATAAATAAAATCTTAAAAAAAAATTAAAAAATTAAAAAACAGAAGTTCTTTCTTTACGAAAACTTGAATAAGAGTTCCTACCTAATATTGCATCCATAAAGGACTTTAGTTGTGGTTGGTTGTTTTTACAAATCTTGGGTCATCACTCTGAAACTCTGCTTTCCTCATTTATCAATGAATCACAAATACCTCTAGAAATCAAGACAGTGCTCTAACTCATTTTTTAAAAAAAAATGAGTACAAAATACTCGTATAATATACTATGGTAGAGATGGACAATTTATACAAACATTCTGCTGCTGATAGACTTTTAGGTTGTTTTCAAAGAAGGTGAGCAATCAGAAATATTGACACAAAGTAAATTATGTTATAATAAGCAAAAGAACTGTAACTCAAAATTCACTACTACCTGAAAGATTTATGATTGTTCCTAGCATATTTTCCGTCAAAACTACTAGTCTGAATAATTTTTCTGTGAGAAGTAATTATATATCTTAGTATGTCAAAATATATGCTATATTTTCAGTCATTAATTTGTATTTACACATTCTTTTTCCTTCAAGGATGCTTTACAAAACGTACTATCAATGACCATAATCTTTCTCAATAATATTCTGATAGGGCCATCAGGCCAAAGTATATTGCCACATTCATAAAGATTCTCTTAATTTTGAATCGAATGTTTAACTTAGCATTTAAATAAATGTTGTAAACATGACTGGAGCGATAATTTCAACTATCTTATAGGAGCTATTCTTAAAGAAAATTAATTTTCACAGAACTCATAGTAAATATAAGTAGAGTTCAATACAACTTATGCTGGTACTATAAAATCAGTTCATTTAGTAGTACCTCCACAGTATTTTACTTTGATAGCCTAGTTCAACTAATTATTTCTGTCTTAATATAATTTTAAAAACCCATTTACTTTATATATAACCTATGAATCAGACATTTTAATATTTCAATGGAAAGTACCTCCATATACATCCATATTAGCAATTATAATGTTATGAATGAAATACCTACACAGATCTTCAGAGAACCAATGTCAAATTGTCTTCTAGGGTATGGGATACCTCCTGTGATTGTAATAGTACTTAACTAAGACATTGCTACTGGATTTCCTACTTATACATCCTTTCTTCAGCTTTATATAAAATAGAGAATATCCGTACTCATTTCTTTTTTTAAAAAATTAAAACATGTTCTAGAAAAAAGGCAAACTTACAGTAAAGGTAATAAGTCTAACACTTTTTTCCACCTTCATGAAAAATCATCGAGGATCATAATACTGTAAGAAATGTAGTGGAGTAGATAAATCTCTAAATAGCCTAACTGGAGGTGAGAATCTCTAGCTTCATAAAATATAATATTTACAACTAACATTAAAATACCTGAAGGAAATCCACCACCAAAGAATATATTAAATAAGTCTTCTGGAGTTATATCAGCTTCACAACCTCTATGGAAATTAAATCTACCATTGTTTTGGTGATTACATGCTTGTTCTTCATTGCCTGTGAGGTCATATTGTTTTCGTTTTTCTGGATTGCTTAAAACAGCGTAAGCATTTCCAATCTCTGAAAAGGTAAAGAGTAAAAATTGGTAAGCAAAGTTTTTATATTATAAAAAGATTTCCCCATATAAAAGCTACTGTCATATTAACCAAAAAAAAAAAAAAAAGCCCAAAAAACAAAATAAAACAAAACAAATCCTACTTCAGGCTAATCAAGAAAATAGTAAAACAGTAACAATTTCTTTTAAAGGTTTATACATTAATGGCACCTGGATGACTCAGCTGGTTAAGCGTCAGACTCTTGATTTTGGCTCAGGTCATGATCTCAGAGTCATGAGATCGAGCCTGTGGAGGCCTCCATGCTGGGTGTGGAGCCTGCTTAAGATTCTCTCTCTCCCTCTCCCTCTGCCTCTTCCCCCTTAAAAAAGGTTTATACATTAAATTTATACATTGCTTGCAATTATACATATTATCTCCCAATACAAATTTTTATATGAGACTGCTAAGTCTCCCTACTATCTTGAACATAAAGGAATGTCCATCTTGCTTTCTTACTATTGTGCTCCATCCTTTAATATCCTGCTTCTTTTGAATATCCTAATCTAGTCATTCATTAGTGCAACTCAAACCAATAATAATAGCAGTAGCTACCAACTGCCAGGCTCTGAACCCAGTATGTTATTACATTATTCATTATTATTCCTACTTTACAGATGAGCCTCCTGAGGTTCAAAAAGGTTAGGATACTTGTTCAAGGTCAAAAATTTTTTAGCATAGTAAGTATACGCTATTCAACAGACATTGTAAAACTGTTTTTGTACACTCCAGCCCAGAATGAGCTATTTTTCATTTTATTCATTAACAATTAATCCTCTTAAAACTGTAAACTCCATGAGGGTAGGGAGGGTATCTATGTCTTCATTGAAATATCCCCATGGTCCAGTATAAAGTCTGAATTTGCTTGTGAATGGATCTAGATAGTCTCTAATATTCCTATCTCACTTTGTTAGTTTTGTGATATTTACTTATAAAGAATTCTATTTCCCATCTCATACTCCCGTGTCCAAAAGAGGCCGTGGTATATTGGTTACCAAAATGTCTTCTTGAGGCAATTAACAAAAGTTGTAATGTTTGGATCTAAAAGTAGGAATTACCCTATTCTCATTCTGACACTTCTAATAATCATTTCATTTCATAAATATAGCTTACTTCTTAAAGTAGATTGTAAGCCTTTTGTAATATGGGATATTTTAAAAATACTTTTTGGATCCCATGTGGTAGCTGCCATAGGTACTGTACAAGCAAACAGATGCTCATTAGGTAGTTGTTTTTGGATGATTATGTATCACACTGAAATTAATTATACCCATATACTCTGGAACTTTTCTTCTGATGGAGATTCTAAACCCTGGGATTCAGAGATAGCTTTCAGATGGTCTGTGAACCCCAAGGTATGAAAAATTAGTTGGATGGTCCATTTATCTGAAGAGATGGTCCAAAACTTTCTTTAGATTCTCAAGCAGATCTATGACTCAGAAATATAGCAATCATTTATAATGTTGCTCTAACCGGAAAGCATGACCAGAGATCCAAACAATGTACTTACAAACAAAACCAAGGTATTAACCAATACCTAAAAAAGAAGCGTATCTATCAATATCTGCCAGAGTTGTACTTCCAATAATATCAGGATTTACCTCTATATCCTAAATAGAGTATTCCAGGTAATTTCACAATGCTGTTACTTTTTAAACTATTGATATATTGGTTTTAAGGTTTTGCCATTTAAAAAAATAACTTCCAAACATTAAGATATTTTAGAAGATCTATGTGAAATATTGTTATAATCCATAATTGTATATGCAAGAGAATTTATTTTATCTACTGTGACTAGAGTAATTTTCTATTCATTTACTTTGTGCTACACCCATAATCAAAATTTTTTTCAGTTCCTTATTACCTAAAAAATTAAATCCAAAATTTATTTTGGTATTCAAAAGCTTTACTAAATACATTTCTACCTCAGTCTCACTTATTTCACCAAAAGTACCTTCCACCATATTCTTTTTTCTTTAATTAAACTTTTATTTTGAGGTAACTTTAAATTTACATGAAGTTGTAAGAAATAATACGGAGAGATCCTCTGTACCTGTTACCTAATTTCTCCAATGGCAATTTCTTGTAAAATTAAAGTACTCTCACAAATAGGATATTGACATTGATATAATCAGGATATGGGACATTTCCATTACCATCCTCTTGTTGCTCTTATATAACTACACCCACTTCCTTCCCTTTCATCCCCTCTCTAACCCCTGACAACCACTAATCTAATCTCTATTTCTATATTTTTGGCATTTCAAGAATATTATATAAATAAAATAATAAAATATATAAATGGAATGAAGCTCTTTGGGATTGGGTTTTTTCAATCAGCATAATTCTTTGGTGATCAATCCAGGTTGTTATGTAAGCCAGAACAGTAGTCCCCACCTTCAACCCCAATTCATGGTTTCAGTTACCCTCAATCAACCATGGTCTGGAAGCAGATGATCCTCCTTCTAACCTATCATCCATAGGTCAATAGTAGCCTAAAGCTATGTCACAGTGCCTACATCATTCACCTCACTTCATCTCATCATGTAGGCATTTTATCATCTCACATCACCACAAGGGTGAATGAAGTACAAGGTATCTTGAGAGACAGACAGACCTTTTACATAACTTTTATTATAGTATATTGTTATAATTGTCGTATTTTATTGTTAGTTATTATTGTTAATATCTTACTGTGTCTAATTTAAAAATTACCCTTTATCATAGGCATGTATGTATAGGAAAAAAACACGGTATATATACGGTTCAGTACTATCTGTGGTTTCAGGAAGCCACTGCGGGTTTTGGAACATTTCCTCTGCAAATAAGGGGGGGGGGGGCGCTACTGTAGTTCATTCCTTTTTATTGCTGAGTAGTATTCCATGGTATGGATTTTACCACTGTTTGTTTCACCATTCACCCAATGAACAACATCTGTGTTGTTTCTAGTTTTTGGTATTATGAATAAAACTGCTATTTACATTCATGTGCAGGTGTACAAACATCAACTTTTACCTCTAAGATAAATGCTCAGGAATGTAACTAAGTTGTATGGTAGCTGAATATTTAGTTTTTTGAGAAACTTCAAACTGTTTTACAGAGTGACTGTGTCATTTTACATCTCATTAACAATGTATGAGTGATCCAGTTTCTCTGCATCCATACAGGCTATTTGGTGTTGTTGCTATTTTTTATTTTAGCTATTTAATAGGTACGTAGTGGTATCTCATTGGGTTTTACTTTACATTATCTCTAATGGCTAATGAATGATGTTAAAAATCTTTCCATGGCTTATTTTCCATTTGTATGTCATCTTCAGTGGAATGTCTTTTACTCATTTTCTAACTGAATTGTCTGTTTTTTTAAATTTTCAGTTTGGGGAGTTCTTTATATATTCTAGATACTAGTCCATTTCAGATATGTGTTTGGCAAATATTCTCTCCCACTCTGTTACTTGTCTTTTCATCCTCTTCATAAGGTCTCTGCAGAGCAAACCAAAAAAATTTTGATGAAATCGAACTTATCAACTTTCCCTTTTATGAATTGTGCTTTTAGTGTTAAGTATAAGAAATTATTGTCTAGCTCAAGATCCTAAAGATTTCCTCCTAAAGATTTGCTCCCATGATTTTTGCTAAGAGTTAAAAAGTGTTTTATATTTCATGATTCATTTCAAGGTCATTCTTGTAAAAAGCATAAGATTTAGGTCAAGGTTAACTTTTTTCGCCTATGAATATCTTAACTGTTCTAAAACCATTTGCTGAAAAGTCTATCCTTCCTCTATTAAATTGCTTTTGCACCTATGTCAAAAATCAGTTGGGTATATTTGTATGGGTCCATATCTGGGTTCCCTATCCTGTTTCATTGATCTATTTGTCTATCCCTCTGCCAATACTATACTGTTTTGATAACTGTAGCTATAAAGTCAGTCCTGAAATCAGGTGAACTGATGACTCCTACTCCATTCTTTTAATAAACTGTTTTTATTTATTCAGGTTCTTTATCTTTCCTTATGAGTTCTAGAATAAACTTGCTTTTATCTACAAAAAAGTCTTCCTAGGATTTTGACAGGAATTATGTTAAATATGTAGATCAATTTGAGGACACTTGAGGACATGCATCTTTACTATGCTGTCCAATCCATGAACATGATATATTGTTCCATTTATTTAGATCTTCTCTGATTTCTTTCACTAGTATTCTACAGCATTCAGCATAAAAATCCTGTACAAGGTTTGTTAAATTTACAACTAAGTATTTCTTGTGTGTATATGTGTGATTATAAATGGTAATGCTTTTTTAGTTTGTGTCTATATATTCACTGCTATTATAGAGAAATGTACTAAATATTTCTAAATATAAAAATTAATTTTTGTACATTTATCTTGTATCCTAAAATATTACAGAATATATTTATTGATTCCAAAAATTTAGGGGGGAAGATGCATTCCTTGGGATTTTATACATTATTATATCATTTGTAAATAGGGACAGTTTTATCTCTTCCTTTCTGTGTCTTTTCCTTTTCTCACCTTAATGCACTGACTAGAATTGCCAACACTATACTGAATAAATGTGATGAAAGGAAACATTCTTACTTTGTTCTCAATCTTAGGGGGATAGCGTTTAGTCTCTTACCATTAAGTATAGTATTTTCTATAGTTGCTCTTTTATCAATTTGAGGCAATGCCTTTCTATTCTTATTTATCCGTCAGGGTTTTTTTTTTTTTTCCTGTTAGTTTTATCATGAATGAATGGTGACATTTTTCAAATGCTTTTACTGCATTGATGGATACAATCATGAGATTTTTCTTCTTTAGCCTATTAATATAGTGGATCATACTGACTGATATTCAAATAGTGAACCAGCTTCGCATCCTTGGAATAAACTCTACTTGGTCAGGGTGTATAACTTATATATATATATAAGTTATATATAAGGGTATAACTTATATAATATATATATATTACTGAATTCTAATTATCCTGTTAAGGATATTTGGGTTTATTTCATGAAAGACTGGTCTATAGTTTTCCTTTTTTGTAGTGTCTTTGACTGGTTTTGAGAGCAGGGTAACAGTTATTTTATAATATGGATTGGGGAATATTTCCTTTTATTTTCAAGAAGAGACTATAGGAGTAGTTTTAATTTTTCTTTAAAAGTTTAGTAGGATTTTTTAGCAGAGACATCTGAGCCTGGAGACTTCTTTTTTTGGGAGTTTCTTGATTACTAATTTAATTTACTTAACAGTTATAGGGCTGTAAACTCTTGCTTTGAGTCTATTTTGCTCTTCTTTTTCTAGGCTTATAAGGTAGATGCCTAGATGACTGACTTAAGCCCATTCCTCTTTTCTAATATATGCATTTAGTGTTATATGATTCCTCTCAACATTGCTTTTGCTGCTCCCGTCAAATTTTGATATGTTGCATTTTTATTCAGATTAGTGAATTATTTTAAACATTTCTTGAGACTTCTTTGACCCATAAATTTCTTAGAAGTGTGTTGTCCAGTTTCCAAGTGATAAGACATATTCCAATTATTTTTCTGTCATTAATTTTTACTTTGATTTCATTGTGGTCAGAGAACACACTTTTCATGACTTCAGTCTTTTAACTTAGTGGAGGTTTACTTTATGACCCAGGATATGATCTATCTTGGTGTATGTTCTGTGAGTACTTGAAAATAATTTATAGTCTCCTGTTGTTGGACAGAGTGTTCTATAAATGTTGATTAGATCTTGTTGGGTGATGATGTTTAATTCTTCCATATTCTTGCTGATTTTCTGTCAAGCTCTTCTATCAGTTGTTGACAGAGAGGTGTTGAAGTTTCTAACTATAATTATGAATTTGTCTATTTCTTCTTCAGTTCTATCAGTTTTTGATTTACATATTTTGCATCTGTTTTTTGATGTGAACACATGTATATTGTTACGTCTTCTTGAAGGATTGACCCTTTCATCATAATATAATTCCTTCCCTGGTAACATTTTTAGTCTAAGTCTACTTTATCTAATATTAATATAGCCACTCTTGCTTTCTTTTGATTAACGTTTTCATGATACATCTTTTTCCATCTCTTTACCTTCAGCCTGTCTATATTGTTATAAATGAAGTGAGTTTCTTATAGATAACACACAGCCATGTTTTTTTAATTCACTCTGCCAATCTGTCTTTTAATTGGCATATTTAGATCATTTACATTTAATGTAGTTACTGATAAGTCAGGGTTTATGTCTGCCATTTTATTTTTTGTTTTCTGTTTTTTCCTGACTTCCTGTGAGTTACTTAAACATATTTTTTAGAATTCCATTTTGGTTTATCTAGTGTTTTCTGGTGTATTTGTACAACTTTTTAGTGGTTGCTCTAGGTATTTTATTATACATACACAACTTATCACAGGCTACAGCTGTCATCATTTTACTAGTCAAGTGTACTGTGAAACCCTTACTTTTTTACTTTCTTTTATCCTTCATTTATAACATAATTGTCTTATATATTTTCTTGGCATACATTTAGAACCATATCAGACAATGTTAAAATTTTTGCTTCAAATGTCAAACAACTTAGAAATTCAAGAGGAGAAGCAAAGTATATTGCATTTACCCATATTTTTGCTTACCATGTTCTTTCTTCCTTTTTCATATTTCAAGATTTCTTCTTTTATTGTTTTATTTTGGTTAGAAAACTTTCTTTAGCTATTCTTTTAGGGTATGTGTGCAAATAACAAATTCTCTTTTTTCCTTCATCTGAAAATGTCTGGATTTCCCCTTCATTCCCAAAGGATGTTTTTGCTGGGTATACAATTCTGGGCAAAAGTTCTTTTCTTTCAAAAGGTATTTGAAAAATGGGCCACTGTCTCCTGGCCTGCATGGTCTCTAATGTGAAATTCACTGTCATTTGAATTGTTTTTCCCCAGTAGGTAAGGTGTCATTTCTGTTTTGCTTCTTTCAAAATTTTCTTTTTGTCTTTAGTTTTCAGAAGTTTGACTATGATGTGTCTTGGTGTGGATTTTTTGGGGTTTATCTATTTGGGGTTCATTCAACTTCTTGAATTATGTAAGCTCATTTCTTTTACCAAGTATAGGAAGTATTCAATCTTTATTTACTTATTTATTTTTGCATACTTTTTCAGCTATGCTCTCTTCTTCCTCTCCTTCTAAGACCTTAATGATATAAACATTAAATCTTGTCATAGTCCCACTTGTCCCTGGAGCTGTTCAGATTAGATGTCTATTTTTCTATTTTCCAGCACACTGATTCTTTCATCTGTCATTTTCCTGTTTATTCCATTCATTGCTAGATTTTATTTTGGTTTTTGTATTTTTAAGTTGTAAAATTTCCATTTGATTCTTTATACCTTTTATTTGCTCAGATTTTCTATTTCATTACTGAGACTCTTCTTTTTCTTTTTTTTAAAGATTTTATTTATTTATTTGTCAGAGAGAGAGAGAGAAAGAGCATAAGCAGGGGAAGCGGCAGGCAGAGGGAGAAGCAAACTCCCCACTGAGCAGGGAGCCCGATGTGGGACTTGATCCCAGGACCCTGGGATCATGACCTGAGCCGAAGGCAGCTGCCTAACTGACTGAGCCACCCAGGTGTCCCCTGAGACTCTTATTTTTCAAAATTTACTTAAAGCATACTTGTAATTGCTCATTGAAGCATTTTTATGATGGATGCTTTAAAATCTTTGTTAGACACTTCTAACTTCTCTGTCATCTCCATGTAGACATCTATGACTTTTTATATTTAGTTTGAGGTTTTCCTCGTTCTCAGTATGCAAGTGATTTTCTACTGAAATGTGGTCATTTGAGCTATTATCTTATGAGACTCTGGACCTATCTAAAACTCCTGTTTTTAATTGTCCTCCTCTGACATTATTCTGGTACAGGAAGAGGAAATACCACCTTGTTACTTCCAGATGGGAATAAAAGTTCAGGTTTCCCCCTTGGCCTCTGATGACATCTGAAAGGAGGAGCTCCTCGTTACTGCTGAGCAGGGATGAGATTCCTAGTCTCCCATCAAGTCTCCAATGACATCTCTGTGGCTGGAAAGAGTAGGTAGGGGTGCTGCATTACTGCCCCCCAGGAAGCTTCACTGACACCACAAGGATATGGCTTTGTTTACCTCTAAATGGTGGTAAAAGTCCTAATTCTCCACTAGGCTACTTATGACACTTCCCCAGTGGGGAGAGAAAGGGACACCTTGTTACTGTCAAGCAGAAGTACCCACTCCCTACTTGATCATCTCTGTTACAGCCCCAGTAAAGAGGGTAGGCATGTCAAAGCATGTTATTGCAGCCCATAGAGGGTGACAGGCTATGTTCTTTATTCAGCCTTTGCTGATGTGGGGGTGGGTAGGATGGGACCACAGTTTTTTCTTTGATATTTGGCTATATTGGATGGTTATTGCTTAAAAATTTTCTTACTATGTTGCCCCCTTCCTGGGTGTTTAGCTAGAGCAAGTAGGCTTTTCTTGGGGATTGTTTATCAGTGCTTATTGGTATTTCTGGGTTGTCTGCTTCTCCAGCACCTAGTCTAAGACTTAAAAAGCAAAATGAAAACCCAAGCAACTTACTGCCATGTAGTTCTTTGGGTCCCAAGGTCCCTAGCTCATCTACCTTCTTCTTTCCACCTTTCAAAGTTTTTTTTTTTTAATGTTTGTTTTGTTTTATACATAATATTCAATTATATTTTATGCAAGGAATAGGGAAAAGTACATCTATTCCATCTTCCTGAAAGTGGAAGTCCTCATTGATTCTTAAATCACTTGCCTCATTCTCATACCCAAATTTCTGCCATTTTCTCTTTTCTCTAATCATACTCATGTCCAGAAAACTCTTAATTCTCACCAATTATATGAAGGCTTCTCTAATTACTCTGATTATAATGTACTTTATCTTTCTGACTTTTCTTCCAACATCTTTATTCAATGTTTTGGTATTTAATTATATTCAGTCTTCTGGGAGATCTTGGGTAAATCAGTTAATCTCTCTGAGCCTCAATTTTCTTACTGGGTAAAGGCGGATGACACTAGTCCCCTGACTACTTCATAAGATTTTTAATAAGCATTAAATGAAAAAATAGGAATGAAAAACTATAAAATGCTTGTCAAATGTTACGTATTACTATTATTCCAAATATTCTGTGTGATACTTTCTTCTCCTTAATGAATTACAAATTCTTTGAGTAAGAGGATATCTCATATGCTCTTGTTGTATTTCTCTACAAAAACTAGCCCAGATGTTAAGAATATTGAACTACCAGACCTAACACAGGTAATAGCATCTGATCCATTATTATTTATCAAGTAAACACATAACAATCTAAACCACACCCCTTATTACTCTCATGTGTATGTCAATAGGCACACGTACTCTTCAAAGGGTCTCTGAAATACTTTGAAGTATTTGTCTTTGAAGATAAAGGAGACCAGGTATATTTTGAAGACATCCATGTCAGATGGAAGGAAAGGGATCCATTTCATTCAAATATTTTTTAAAAGCATGTTCATATATACTGTGCAAGTCACTCTCTAGATGTAAATAAAATATTCCCTGCTTTGAGAAACTTGAGTTACAACCTTAACTTTAAAGAACAAGCAGCCACATGAACTTAAGAGTTCATTTAGTCTATCCTCCTTGATAGCAAACTCTTAATTTTTAAATCTTTACAAAACACATAAATGAAAGGACACCTGGCTGGCTCAGCAATTTTTTTGTTTTCATATGACTCTTGATTGTGAGTTCAAGCTCCACTTTGGGCACTGAGCTTATTTAAAGAACAAAACAAAACAAACACACACACAAATGAAAATATCTCTTCTATCTAATTTAATTCCTTAAACCAATTACCCCTCTTTTTCTATTCTTGGGGGAAATAAAAAGCAAATGGTTTCCATCTTCTGTAAAAAGTGTTTTGGTAGTTACAGAGCAATCAATCTATACTTAATTTTCATACAAAAGAAAAGAACTATAGTATTTGCTTAAAATAAACAGCTTGGTATCCCAAAAACAGATGTTAGGATCAACTAGTTAAAAATAAAATGATTCAAAAGATAAAGAAAAGACCCTGTGTGCTGAATAAATGAAACCTGCCATTTCTGAATGATGACACTAACTGTAATATTTTCTAATTAACTACCTTTGCTCACCGAGCATCTGTGGATTACAATCTAGTTTCTATGTAGTTTCCACTCAATGAAAAATGGGCTCATCAACCAACTCCCTATTCTGATCCTCTTTGGGATTAATAAATTGGCATTCTGATTTACAGATAACCTCCTGTGTATTGAATAATGTGAGCCTCTTCTCTAGAGATGAACCACCTCCCAGCATGTTGATAAATATTAAGTTTCTAGTGTGCAAAGTAGAGCATTACACTCTGAAATGTACCACATCAAAGTGTAATCACCTTTGTAAAGCCCCGTCTGAATGTCTAGCTGGGCTGACATTTATGCTGCTCCCCTCTTCAAAATACATAGGATGTAAAAATATTGGGAAGTCCATTACTGTTATTCCAAGACTAATAATGCTAAATGACTTCAATACAGAAGTCAGAGAAAGCAGTTTAACATTTTTAACATTAATGGAGAATTAATACCAAAATCACTTAGCAAATCACAAATACGCAAAAACTCACTGCCGAAATGTTTTTCACTATTTAAAAACACCAACAATTTTAAATTAAATGATTTTAATTCATAATGTAAAAAAATTTTTTTTAACTTTTGGGGGAATGTGCTAAAATTAGTGTTTTTGAGTAAAGAAACATTTTTTGTACTTTCACCATGCCGCTTTTAACTTAAGGAAACAAACAGAGAAGGCTCTCACTGTCACAGTGACATTTTACTTTCACCAGCACCACTTTGGCAGTTGCTTTTATTGAAACATATTAATAATTGCCTGAATATATTTTAGTTGGCAACTTCCTTCAAGATATAAAACTGTTTTGAAAACAATTTAAACAGTATTTTGTGAAAGACCAATGAAATCATCTACCTTTTAGGAGCATTTTATTTTTTTTAGAGAAAAAGAGTGCGTGAGGTGTGGGGAGGGGCAGAGGAAGAGGGAGGGAGAGAGAATCTTAAGCACGTTTCACACCCAGTGCAGAGCCAGATGCGGGGCTACATCTCAGGACCCTGAATCATGAGCTGAGCTGAAGTCAAAAGTCAGATGCCTAACTGACTGAGCCACCCGGGCGCCCCAGGAGCATTTTAAAAATTAGTATTTCCTTCCTGTTATTCCAAGACCCCAACATTTCACTGCAAACATCGTATGTTGGCTCTATAAGTGCCAAATTCAAAAGAAGGAACAATCACAAATATAAGCATTTTCCTACGAATTAGAAATTAACTATTATGAATAAATTGTATGTAATAAGATACAAAATTATAAAAAATCAACTCTCTGACATGTATTTACTAAATTGGCAAAAACAAAACAAAACAAAACAAAAAAAACCCCGCCCAATCCTGAAATAATATTAAGAAAGAAAATGAAGAAAAATGAATATAGGCAAAAGGAAAAAAACGAATTTTTTTTTTTTTTTTAAAGTAAGCTCTATACCCAATGTGGGGCTCGAACTCATGACCCTGAGATCAAGAGCTGCATGCTCCACTGACTAAGCCAGCCAGGTGCCCAAAGAAACTAATTCTTAAAAAGAAAGTCATATTAGTTAGAACCACATATAAGAAAATGCAAAAGTTGGCCAGTTAACAGAAATATAAGAACACAAGCAGAAAATTCCAAGCAATTTCCCAATTCTAGACAGTCTCTATTACCCTAAAAACTTGCAAAAGCTATATTTTGTTTTAGTTTAGGAGCTCGTGTATAATCACCACACTACTAGTGTGTGGTAAACTAGAAAGCATGCATGATTATCTAGAAAAGCTACTTAGGACTTTGCCAAAACTGGCATTTTGCTTTTGTGAAGCCACAGTGCATTTGTTTGGCTCTTGGCATAATTAATAGTAAAGTTTTAAAGGATTTTGAGGACCTTACTTATGCTGGCTTCTAAATGTACCAGTCTAAAGGCAGAATTTAATATCCTAAAACACTGTAAAGTGGATTCTAAAAAGAGCTTAGTACAATTGCTTTAAAAGGTTTACTTTACTTTTAAAAGCATCTGTTGCTCCAGGTGCATGGTTTTTGTCTGGATGAAACTTCAAAGCAAGCTTTCTATAAGCTTTTTTCAAATCTTCATCACCAGCATCTTTGGTAACTCCAAGTACTTCATAGTAATTTTTACATTTGTTTATGCTGTGAACAAAAGAGTGTGTTATAATGTAAATTTCAAGGAAGAACTTCATGTAATATCTCTCATTTTTTATTTATTAGAATAGTAGAAAGAACTGTCTGTGGATTGTTTTCTCAGTGTCAAATGATAGCTTATCCCATTAAAGGTTATTGCTTCATTCTCTTTTTTGACCACAGACCATTTTTTAACCTCTTTCCAGTCTAAGGAGAGTTGACCATGAGAATGTCCTTGGTGCTTTTTATCACAACTAGAGAAGTAAAGCAAAGCCCATAATAATCATGGATGAAGGACAGAGCACACACTGAAACTAAAATGAGGACAAGAACAATTTTACAGTACTCTTAAGTGCACAAAGAAATTCCAGAACTCTTCACAAGTATGTTGTAGTATGTCGTAGCTAAAGATTAATTAATATGCATTGCATTCCAAGATTTTTGTTGTCACATAACGTAGACCTACCAAATATCAAAGCAACAGTTTAGTGAATGTAAAACAATTACAAGTACCTTAAATGCCAAGGCAAGTTAACTCAGCTCCGCTATACTAACGAGAACTTGTCTGTCAGTCTAAGAAAAAGAAAATCTCATAATAATATATATCACAGGACTCAAAAATGCTTGTTATACCCAATTTTCATTATGATTAGCATGCTCTTAAAGATTACTTACATAGCTAATTAAAGATGTTAATGGATTTAAGCCCAGAGTCTTTGAAGTATATTAAGAAAAAAAAAATACTCTGAATGGAGCAGAGAACATTAATACTTCTAAATGCTAATATTCTCCTAAAACCTAATACTTTTCCTTCACTAAAATACAGTAACATTTTAAACATTTTCTGTAGAGTACTTTATGACCTTAGATGTGTTCCATGGGTGAGTGGCTTAAGGTAGTAACAGGAGAAAAGATCTAAGGCATAATTGTTCACCGGCAGCTGAAGAATTGCAGTGACTCAAAGTTCTCAAAGGAAAGAGACAAGATTGATCTTATTTTACTACTGAAACTATAAGCCATGATAGTGCTTGGTACAGGATAGGTTCTCAGTAAATATTTCTGGAATAAATGAGCCTTAGCTCTCTTTTTATAATGAAAACGTTCAACATTTGTTAAATGAACAAAGTTAAAAAAAAAAAAAAAGGTTTAAGATTATAGAATTTTTTTTATAATCACATATCAACAAAAATCTGTTATGCAGTCTTCTTTATGGTAATAATAATTAAAATTGGGGGGCTCCTGGGTGGCTCAGTCATTGGGCGTCTGCCTTTGGCTCAGGTAATGATCCCAGGGTCCCGGGATCGAGCCCTGCATCAGGCTCCCTGCTCCATGGGAAGCCTGCTTCTCCCTCTCCCACTCCCCCTGCTTGTGGTCCGTCTCTCACTATCTCTCTCTCTCTCTCTGTCAAGTAAATAAATAAAATCTTAAAAAAATAATAATAATTAAAATTGGATTTTTCTACTTTAGATACTTAATAAATATTAACTGTCAACAGTCAATTAATCATAAATGTGATACTTCCTTTATTTAATCAACAATATTTATGGAGCATCAATTATGTCACAGACCGTGCTCTGGGTACTTGAGATATATTAGTGAATAAAATAGAATGATTCCTGCCTTTGTAGAGACCCATTCTCCCAGATATGTTTAGAAACTATGTGATAAAGGGAAAGGGGACATTTATAGAACACCTACTGTGTGTCAGGCAAGGTCCACAATCACATATCCATGTTCCAATATCCATAAAGCTCTGAAAAATGGAAGTTATTCTATAATTTGACTGCAAAAACCTGACTTGAACTCTTTTAGAGGCAAAATTTGACCTGAATGGGTGTGAAGCTGCTAGAGTTTTCATTTATCCCATTTAAGTGTGAATATTTCTGCATGTTGCTGCAGAAATGTTACTATTAAGTAATGGGCTGCTCTCCAGATGTTAAGTGTTATTATGTTATGTATAATATATGTTCCTTATTACCTTTCTAAAATACGAACAATTCTGAATTCCAAACTACATCTGGTCTACAAAGATTTCACAACAGAGAGTTGCAGAATCTTATTATGTTGGTTATTTTATACAAATTGTCTCATTTACTCCTCATCTAACCAATGAGAAAATTGAGGCTGGAAATGGTTAGGTCCTATAACCAAGTAATAGATGGGAACTGAAATTTATTTCTTCAACAAAAATTTACAGATCATCTACTTTCTGCTAGACACTGTTTCAGATGGTAATGGTGAATAAAACAGTCAAAAAAAAAAAAAAAAACCCTGTTCACACTAAATTTACAATTGGGAGAGGGATGAGCAATGAACAAATTATACAAGTAAAATAAAAAGTACATCATACGGTGATAAATATGTAGAGAAAACTAAAAGTGACAAAGGAGACAAGAGAATGGCCAGGGAGGCCAGCTTTCTAAATAGGATGATTAGGAAAGGTCTCACAAGTAAGGATTCAAACCTCAGTCTGTCTGACTTGAAATTCCTGTTATCTCAGAATCAGAACAAGGAAAAGGAGTCCTTCAGACACCAGAGTAACCCAGCTCTTCCTTTCTGTTTGCTTTTCCAGTGTTTAAACAGACTCTTCTCTTGTAGGTATTTTCAAATGTTGGTTTTGGTGCCCCAGACATGCTTTCTCTGCCTCCTTTCTTGCTTAGTTAGTTTCTACAATTTCTTCAGACCTCAACTTAGCTTTTCCTTTTCTCAAGAAATCAAATTCCTCAAGACTAGGTTTGGTGTTCCTCTTATATCCCCCACAAAGCCCCCTGGACGTCAGCCCTCTCCCAGCAATTACCAAAGTGTACTGCAGCTACCTGGTCTGACTACTCTTCTAGACTACAAGCCTCTTGAAGGCAAGGATTATGTCTTGTTCACCATATCTGCTGAATGGATGGATGATGAATGGACAGAGGGATGACTAGGTCCAGTGTAAGGGCAGAAATGGTTAGGATCTAAAAGTCAAAGGTGGTAAGTGCTATAATAAAAATGTAGTTGGCACCAAAAGTCAGTTTGGAATAGAGGAGAATAGACTGTAGGACAAGGACTAGAGCTATGAATATGATAGATAGTACCTGAATGCAGAAAACAAAAGGAAGTGATAAACAAAACACTAAACAATCCTAAAGTCATTATTACTTGGTTTGTATGCATAAGATGATTAATTATATACCAGATTAACCCTCCAAAATTGTTTTGTTAAGATTTCCTGAGCATAAAAGGCTAGGCAATAGAAAAAGGCAGCCCAAGAGAAGACTGTTGGATAGTGTAGGGAAATTAGAGGTTGGAATTCACAATCCTCTAGAGATGGGTCATAAAGCTAAGAATTGTCACAAAGACGGGGAAGCCAGCAGAGAGGTATAAAGTTGACATCACCAATGCACCAGCTGAAGACCACTATATATTTCAAGTAATGCTCCAAATATACTCATTTACCTAATTTTTCACACCTGAATCAAAAATTACCATTCATATATTTATTTTAATTCATATTTTTATTCATCATTCCTTCACCAATTAAATGCATTTGTCATAGTTTCTACAGTTCACTCCTTACTGAAAGATTCAAACCTTCTTCTCCATCTTCACCAAAGAATTATTTTAAAAGAGATAAAAAAGAAAATAAATTAAAAAGAGGTAACCTATTACCTACCCCGGAAGGAAATATCATACAACCAGTCCAGAAAGACTGACTTCAAGCTCAACAATGGAGAAGTACATCAGTTCAGCCCCTATGTCTTCCTTTACGTGAACGAAAGCATAGCGGACAGGGCAGGAAGGTCCTCTTTCAATTCTTCTTTGCATGTTTTTTTTTTTTTTTTTAAAGATTTTATTTATTTATTTGTCAGAGAGAGAGAAAGAGAACACAAACAGGGAGAGGGGCAGAGGCAGAGGGAGAAACAGACTCCCTGCCAAGCAAGGAGCCCGATGAAGCACTCGATCCCAGAACCCTGGGATCATGACATTGGCCGAAAGCAGACGCTTAACCAGCTAAGCCACCCAGGCGTCCCATCTTTTTTGCATGTTATAGCCGATCATTTAAATAGACTCCAGATTTAATTGGTGTTTAGGGAAATATTTATTCCTTAGACAAAGGATTATTTATTTTATAAGTTTAGCAAAATGATTTCATTTCAAGAACAGCTTAAATCAAATCCTAATCAAATCCCCATAATTCAAATGACTTATACTTGTACAGAAGTGTTCCTAACTGATAAATAGAATGATGACCCAGTTAATGCTTTTACAATGATCTTGTAAGTTTTTAAAATAAAAGATGGGCTCTTTTTTCAATGAGAAATTAAAAACTTCAAATTAGATCCAGGACACTTCTCAATAATTTTTCAATATATTTCAATTCAAAAACAGTGTTTAGTTACACAGAATATTAGCTTTACAAAGTTATACACATTTTCTTCAGTCTTATTGTAAGCTAGCTCTTACTTATGCAATGGATGCAGTATTATTGCATGGCTTCTCCCATTGAGCCAAATTGTCACTGAGCAACTTGTTTGCATAACCCTGCTAACATAAGATAACATGGCTTTCTTCAGAAAAAATCCCCTGTGTATAGGTAAAACAAAAAACAAAAACATACAGCATCTAAGTGTTTGCTGGTGATCTGTTACCTCACTAAAGCAACACTTACGAAGTTTAATATAATGAGTAAATGTTACAAATTTCAGCTAAGCAACTCATAAAAGTTATCAACTTAAGTACTCTGAATAACTTAGGGATTCTATTAAAGAACATTCCAATCACATTTAGTCCTCAGAGGAAAAAAACTGCATTTAATAAAAAAGGGATAAGAAAATTATTGACCAGAGAAACAATTTCTAATACAGCTGTACTACTAAGCTAATACTTATACCCAATAAGAATTCATGGTCTGAAATTTGGCTGGGTCCTCAACGCTAACCAGCAATCCTTCCATTCCCTTTGCCTTTCCGCTCTGTAAATTTTCCATACTTTTACAACTCTCCTCAAGTTTCCAATCTCATCTCTTTTCTTCTAACTCTCAGAGGATAACCTCCTCTCCAATTTCCCAGCGAATATAGAAGCCAACAGACAGAAACTCCCTCAATCTCCTGTTTCCACCTTTCCAAATCTGGCCATACACAAAGTGTATCTGTACCCACCACCATCTTTCATTCTTCCATTCTCAAGATATCCTGCCTAAATACTCCAAGAGATAGTAAAACAAAGCACTGCTCTTCCTTCCTTATTTCTACCATACCTTGAGCTACTCCTCTTTTCCTTTTAAGGTGAGGATAGAGCAAACGAAGAAAAAAAGATTTTTAAAAAATAGCACCAGATTTAGGGCATACCTATTCTCCAAAACTTTCAACTCTATTCTTTGGTGATATTTCAAAATATATAAGTAGTTCTATAGTCTTTTTTTTAATCACAAAATGCTTCTAAACAGAAATCACATATAATACAATTAACTTTATTTAGGTCTTTCATTAAGGACATACTCTCCCAATAGAAAGTCAATTCTACAAGAAAATACAATTTGTTTTCAAATAGATGTGGTTTCCTGGAACACATTTCAGCACACCATTTAATTAAAGCTTTTTCTTGAAGAAATTCAAAAGGAAGTCTCTCATTTATTCATTCACCTATCTCACATAGTCAACCAACTCTCAATCACACAATACTAGTTATAAAAGTAGTTAGCAAAATTACTTATATCCCAAAAGTGCTTCACTACCATTCATGCTAATCAAATACCCTTTAGCATGGCTTCACCATGATTAGGGAGTCTTTTTTCTTTTCTTTTTTTCTACCAAACACCAACATCTGTGGCCACACTCAGATAAAATGTTACAATCAAGCTTTAGCATCTAAATATGTAGGGAAAAAAGAAAAATGTAAATACATTGATATTTTATTTAAAATGACTTCAATTCTAGGGGGCGCCTGGGTGGCTCAGTCATTAAGCGTCTGCCTTCGGCTCAGGTCATGATCCCGGGGTTCTGGGATCGAGCCCCGCATCAGGCTCCCTGCTCAGCAGGAAGCCTGCTTCTCCCTCTCCCACTCCCCCTGCTTGTGTTCCTGCTCTCTCTGTGTCTCTCTCTGTCAAATAAATAAATAAAATCTTTAAAAAAATTAAAAAATAAAATGACTTCAATTCTAAATTATGGTAAGAAAAAAAAGAATGAACTAAAAAGCAATGGAGAAAAAAGGATGAGGAAAAAAAGGAAATAAGATCAGAAGAAAAGCAGATAAGAAAACGTTAAGAGAAAGACAATCTAGTTTTATCTGCTCTTCACTTGAGCTAGTTCACTGTACTATAATTCATTCTCCATGTGAATTATCCAATTAATCACTGTTTAGAGTCTTTCAACCTTGCTAGAGAGCAACATCAGTACAGTATCAATAAAGCTTCCCTAAGCTGTAGCAGAAAACAAAACAGCATTTTCTGTAGTGTTTCATACTCAAAGGTTCATTTTATTTCCAGAAAAGCTTTTCCTAATCATAAAATCAGTTACATCAGATCCCCAAAACCTAGTTCACAATTTTCCAACTCTACCTAATTCTTTTACTTTAAGTAGAAGTATAACATGAGGTAAAACTAAAAACACAGAGGCAGAATAATTAGAGTACGAAAAATATTAAAAGAAGAGGACATTATTATATGTTTGCATATGTATATATAAAGATGGCCTTAAAGAAATAGAAAAAAATTGTGCTACATTAATACAAATGAATTTGAAAATGCTGCTGCTATTGCCCTCAATTTTCCTCTCATATGAAATTCTCCTACTTTCCTGTATACAAAGACAAAACAATTCTTTCTCCTCTTTTATCCTCTTTTAATACAGTTATCTAAATATTATACTGTGTCAAAAAATTGAAATAATATTCCCCAAGAAAAAATATCTGGAACCAACTTTTGCCTTATAGTTACTTTAAAAGATGGAACCTTCCATAGAGTTGGTACTTTACAGACTGATCTGATAAATAACATAAAGCATAAGACACCCAGAGTTCAATTCTTCTGTTTGTTCTTCCACCAAATTATAGTTCACACATTTTTTTAGGCGTTATAACATTAAAAAATTATGTTAGTATCAATTCTAGTTGAGATATAAGTCATATTTATCCCTACCTGAGAACCCCATCTACTTGGTCTTTGGTGTAGCCCTTTCCACTTTCACCGCTACCAGATGTGCTGTCCTTTGTACAATTAGGCTTGTTTTGATCACCACAACCTGATGGTTTTCGGCAATGAGGGCTATTTCCAGCGGTGCTTCCATTTTTCATAATTATTTCCAACAGTGCTGTAGAAAGATACAGAAAGCATACTATGCCATGTTACATCATGTATATACACACGATCTTGAGAAGAAAGTTATAAAGCTGAAAAATTAAGAATCATGTATTCCAAAAGTATTCACCATATGGCTTTTTAAAATAAAATATATTCCCTTATATACCTGTTTAAGATCACATCACTTAGAATATTAAGAAATTAAACCTAATAACTCAAAAGTACTATCATTTAATTCCTTATGACACACCTTCATTTGTCATATCATGGTGAAACTACAGAATACCAAAGAAAAAGAGAGAGTCATTAAAGAAGCCAATGAGATTATCTACAAAGAAAAAGAAATTAGACTTTCTATTTATTTCTCAACAACAACAATGGCAGCTAAAAGGCATGGAAATAATACCTTCAAAATGCTCAGAAAGAATAACTGTCAACTTGAATTCTGCACTTATTTTCTAGAAAATGCTCAAGATTAAAAACATTTCAAAGAAACAAAAATGGATAAAATTTACCACTAAGATTTTACTAAAGGATACTGTAATATATAGGTTTTGGGCAGAAGGAAAATGCTTCCAGATAGGTGAAAATGTAAAAAGGAATGGCGAGCAAATACTGTGGTAAATGTATGAGTAAATCTAAACATTGAGTCTATAAAACAATAATATAGTTATGTCTAGGATTTGCTTTAAAATACTGGAGGAGCATAAAAGAACGGGTAGAGAAAATATATATAAAGTAAGATTGGCCATATATATTCATAAAGGTTAAAGATGAGAGGGCAATAGGAATTAATTATACTATAGTTTCTTTTGTGTATGCTTGAAACTTTCCATAAGTAAAACTAAACATAAGGGGGGACTGGGTGGCTCAGTCAGTTAAGCATCTGCCTTCAGCTCAGGTCATGATCTCAGGGTCCCTGCTCAGCGGGGAGTCTGCTTCTCCCTCTCCCTCTATCTCTCTCCCTCCACTTGCACATGCTTGCTCTCTCTCGCTCGCTCTCAAATAAATAAAATCTTTTAATACATGTTTAAGAAAAACTAAACATAGAAAAAAGAACTAAAAGGAAGAAACAGAAATTCGCCATGGTGGTAGAAAATTTTAACACGTTTCAATTTAACACAATGCAATGTCATTTATTAACTAACATTGGGTAGATGAAAAAATCACCAGGATACAAATGATATAAATGTCTAATTTATCAAGCTTGATCTAAGAGATACAACATTATGCCCAACAACTGGTGAATATTCATCCTTTCAGGCACACAAGGAATAAAAACACTGACTACATTATAGCTAGAACATAATGTTATTCTCTTTGAATTTCTAAGAAGTAGTCATATATTCTACAATCAAATGAGCACAATGCATTTAAGTAAGAAATCAATTTAAAAATTTAAGTAGAAAGATCACAAATGGGTTAGGAAAAAAAATTGAGACAACTCGTATATCAAAGAAATAATCATAATAGAAATGAAAAAATAGAATTGAAGAAAAATGAACGTACTACATATCAGAACATGTGGGTCAACAAATGGTGCTGGGACAAGTGAATATCCACGTGCAAAAAAATGAATTTGAACCCCTTTGTTACACCATATACAAAAATTAGCTTAAAACAGATCATACAACTAAATGTGTGTGTGAATATAGAAGTAAAGAAAAATTTCTTCCTAGAAGAAAAGATAGGAATACATCTTTGTGACCATGAGTCAGGCAAAACATTTTTAGATAAAAGTACAGGTGACAAAGAAAAATAGAGAAACTAGACTTCATCAAAATTAAAAACTTTGTCCCTTCAAAGAATATTATCAATAAAGTAAGAAGGCAATCCACAGAAAGGGAGAACATATTTAGGAAACCATACATCTGAAAAAGACATATACCCAAGAGAAATAAAAACACACATCTACACAAAAACTGGTTCACAAATGTTCATAATAGCATTGTTCATAATTGAAAAACATTGGAAACAATCCAAATGTTCATCAGTTGATGAATGGATAAAATGTGATATGTCCATACAATGGAAAAATGAAGTACTACGTAAACAATCAACAAAACTAAAAGGCAAAAAACTAAAACTATGGAATGGGAGAAGATAATTGCAAATGACATATCTGATAAAGGGTTAGTATCCAAAATCTATAAAGAACTTAACAAACTCAACACCCAAAAGACAGATAATCCAGTTAAGAAATGGGCAGAAGACATGAACAGGCATTTATCCAAAGAAGTCTTCTAAAGAAGACATTTTTTCCAAAGAAGATATACAAATGGCTAACAGAC
Organism: Halichoerus grypus; assembly: GCF_964656455.1. NCBI lineage: Eukaryota > Metazoa > Chordata > Mammalia > Carnivora > Phocidae > Halichoerus > Halichoerus grypus. The sequence continues at coordinate 81,542,606 of NC_135714.1, forward strand.
ATATGAAAAGATGCTCAACATCACTCATCATCAGGGAAATACAAATCAAAACTATGATGGTTACACCTGTCAGAAGGCTAAAATTAACAACACAAGAAACAACAGGTGTCGGTGAGGATTCAGAGAAAGGGGAACCCTCTTGCACTCTTGATAGGAATGCAAACTGGTGCAGCCATTCTGGAAAACAGTACAGAACTTCCTCAGAAAGTTAAAAATAGAACTACTCTACTATCCAGCAATTGCACTATTAGGTGTTTACCCAAAGGATACAAAAATACAGATTCAAAGGGGTACATGCACCCCGATGTTTACAGCAGCATTATTAACAATAGCCAAAGTATGGGAAGAGCCCAAATGTCCATTGACTGATGAAGGATAAAGAAGATGTGGTCTGTCTGTCCATCTGTCTATCTATCTATCTATCTATCTATCTATCTATCTATCTATCTATAATGGAATATTACTCAGCCATCAAAAAGAATGAAATCTTGCCATTTGCAACAACATGGTGCAACATGGAGCTAGAGTGTATTATGCTCAGTGAAAGAAGTCAGTCAGAGAAAGACAAATACCATATGATTTCACTTATATGTAGAATTTAAGAAACAAAACAGGAGAACATATGGGAGGGGGAGGAAAAAAAAGAGAGAGGGAAACAAACCACAAGAGACTCTTAATGATAGAGAACAAACTGAGGGTTGATGGAGGCAGGTGGGTGGGGGATGGGCTAGATGGGTAATGGGTATTAAGGAGGCCACTTGTTATGATGAGCACTGGGTGTTATATGTAAGTGATGAACCACTGAATTCCATTCTTAAAACCAATATTGCACTGTATATTAACTAACTAGAATTTAAACAAAGGTTTGGGGAAAAGGGCCACCCAGTTTGCACCACCTGGGTGGCTCAGTCAGTTAAGCATCTGCCTTCAGCTCATGTCATGATTCCAAGGTCCTGGGATTGAGCCTCACATTGGGCTCCCCGCTCAGCGGGGAGTCTGCTTCTCCCTCTGCCCCTCCCCCTACTTGTGTGCACACAGGCGCGCGCTCTCTCTCTCTGAAATAAATAAATAAAATCTTTTTTTAAAAATTTGGGGAAAAAATGAAGCTGATATATGCTACAACATAGATGAATTTGAAAACATGCTTAGTTAAAAAAATCAGAAATATTGTATGATTCTATTTATATGAAATGTATAAAATAGGCAAATGTACACAGAATAAGGTATATTAGTCACTGCCAAGGGCTAGTGGGGAGGAAAGGGTGGAATTGGGGACAAATGAGGATTAACTGCTAATGAGTATAGGGTTTCTTTCTGAGGTGAAGAAAATGTTGTAAACTTGTTTGCTGCAATGGTTGCACAACTATGAATGTACTAAAACCCACTGAATGGTATACTTTAAAAGAATCAATTATACATATGCGAATTATATCTCAGTAAGGCTGTTGTATATATTTTTTAAAGATCCTAGCAGTGTTGGCAAATTTGCAAACATATAGTTGTTTATTATTTATATCATATATGCACTTATATAAGTATATATATGTATCTATGTATATAAGTATATAAGTGTGTGTGTATATATATACACACACACTTCTTTCTACCATATCTTTTCCCTAGTTAATGCATTCAAGAGGTCACCAAAGACATAAGAAATTGTTTTTATAATATCTAGTTGTAGATGATGCAGAAAGGCTCTTAGACAGCAACCTATTAGTTATTAACAAGGTAAGTATGATATATGTTATATAGTTAATTTTCAAATATAGTTTAGTTTGTATTTAATGCAATCATAATGTTAACCTTTAGAGCAGAAGCCAGCATGGTCTAGAGGTTAGTGGTTCACAAAAATTCTCAAAAATTTTGTAAGAATTCTGGGAAGAAGGATGTGACAACAGCTAAAATTTTAAATCTCTGCCAATTCCCTTATAAAATCTGAGCAATTAGATAGCAAAATCAAAACCTCATGCACAAAATCCCAAAGTACCAGAAGGTGGGGATGAACCACCAATAAAGCTACAAGATCTATGTGGGTTTTACCATCTGTGTGGGAAGAAGTAGAGCACAGTAACAGGGCATTTGCCAGTCCACAGAACAAAAGAACTCCAAAATAACCAACAGGGACTTTCTATATTACAACACAGCAGGCAAAACTGAGAAAAATATGTAAAAAAAGAATGAGTTCTGCTCCTATTGTAGCATGTGAGTGAGAGGGTCCACAATAAACTCTTAAGGGCATAGAAACTCCAGGCACTAAAATGCTCAAAACTAATCAGTCAAAACTCCCAACCAGAACAAAAGCCACACCAAGAACCTGCTGAGAACAGGACCCAAACTGAAGAGGACAGGGGCAGTAGAAGAAATAAGAAACTCCAGATGAAGTGAGGAAGGAGAAAAGAGAGAGAACTTATAAAGCAAGGTGATATATTTTCAAACATTACCCAAAAACTGGAGAAGGATCTCTGTGTATTTAGAAAGGCTAATTAACTTCACATAAAAATGAGTATAAAAAATTAGTAAAAGAAAATGGTAGAACTGATATCTGATACAAAGTTATTGTGAGAAAAAAAGTGAATAGGAATAAAATAAATCTCTGAAGACAATGAAAACATACCACAAAGACTTGCCAACAAAACAGGTAAATGCTATAAACCACTACTTCAAAACAAGCTGAAAAGACTTTAAAAAGTTATACACAATACAAAAGTACACCATAAATTAGAATTAGAACAACCCCTAGAATTATTCATTCAGAGCTTAGATGATAAAACTCAGGAAACAATAAGAAATAAAAGAAAAAAAACAATTCAAAAAAGAAGACTAAACTAGAAGAAATAAGGAATTAATAAACTACAGATAACTTTGTGTAAGCAAAAGAGAATATTAAAAAGAGGAAAAAATTTTAAATTAAAAAATGAAAAAGACAAAAAATTAGAAAAAAATGGCAAATACTGAAAATAGTTAAAGAACATCCAACATACATATAATAGGAGTCCCAAAAAGGAAAAATAAAGCAAGGGACTAAAACCAATAAAACAATAATTGGGGAAAACTTCTCTGATAAAAACATCTAAAGTCATATAATGAAAGGGCAAATCACATAACTAAGAATATTGACCCAAAATAACCAACCCCAAAATATATTCTAGTAAAATTAACCAAGCATCTAGGCAAAAAGATAAAACAACTTATAAATGAAAGAAAATTAGATTGTCATCAAACTTTGCTTATCAGTAGTATTTGCAGAAAACAATGGAATAACATATTTAGATATCCAAAGAAAGAAAATTTCAGTCAAGTATTTTGTATGCACCAACTAACTTCAAGCACTAAGTCCCCAGATGAACGGTTTTCAACATTCCAGAACTTAGGAGCATAGTTCCCACAAGCCCTTCCTAGAAATCTACTAGAGAACAAGCTTCAGGAATACAAAATAATTATAAATACATTGATATAAGGACTGATGGTGAGAACTAAATGTATAGTGACCTACAGAGATAAGACTAAATAACGATTACAAGAAAGTGCATATATATAGTATATAATAATAATATGCTCCGACACTGTAGACAGATTCAAATATTTTTAAAATGGTGGGCTTCTTCTGGCTTGTCTTTTACTTGAAAAAAACAAATTATTGGTCTTCTCTTCCCTTTCCTTTTCTACCTTTTGGCAGCTGACACTTGAATGAAGGAAGCTTATTGGAACCAAGAGGGTAGCTATAGCCAAAAACAGACCTGAGAATGGCATTACAAATATGGAAACAGAGGCTAGAATGAACTCTGTTGGACTGAAAGGGAGGTTTGTGGATGTTGCACAGATATGAAAATTAATAAAGATTAAATTACTATAAATGTGCATATGTCCATATACAAACACATATAACACACAGATATACACACACATACATATACACACATACATTCACACATACCTATATTTCTTAGCTCTGTCGACTGAGAGGACCCAAAGGCAATGACAACCCTGTAGCAAGAAGCCTATCTAGTGTGTATATCTGACTTTCCGAGTACCATTGTCCACTGAAAAGAGGAAGAGCTCCTTGGAGAAATAGCTGATTCCCAGGACAATAAAATAAAAAGTGAACCCGAAAATTGTTTTGTGCCAGAAAGTAAGAAAGCTCAAAGAGTGATGGAGACATGTCAAAAAATTAAAGTCAAAAAGACGCAGGAGTCAGTTTGAAGGGACTCCTGACTAAATCTGAGGCAATCTGAGCATCAAAATTAAAAATGATAGCAATGGGGGTGCGTGGGTGGCTCAGGTGGTTGAGTGTCTGACTCTTGGTTTTGGCTCAGGTCACGATCTCATGGGTCATGAGATTGAGCCCACATCATCCCCATGCTCAGTGGGGAGTCTACTTGAGATTCTCTCCCTCTCCCTCTCCCCTCACTCACCCACATGCTCACTCTCTCTCAAATAAATAAATCTTTTAAAAACATGATAGTAGAAGAACCATGACAGACGATGGACTCTGAAAAACAAACTGAGGGTTCTAGAGGGGAGGGGGGTGGGAGGATGGGTTAGCCTGGTGATGGGTATTGAGGAGGGCACGTTCTGCATGGAGCACTGGGAGTTATGCACAAACAATGAATCATGGAACACTATATCTAAAACTAATGATGTAATGTATGGGGATTAACATAACAATAAAAAATAAAAAAAAAAATAAAAAAATAAATAAAAACATGATAGTAATGGATTAAATAGGAATCCATGAATCCAAACTAATAAATAAAGTTGAATGCCAACTAATAAATTGTAGAAGGAATGACAGAATTAGAAAACCACCATTGACAACCATTAGAAATTTATTCAGGAAAGAATCATCGATGGACGCTTAAAGGAGTTGGGGAAGTTTGTTGGGGAACAGGACATTTACACAGTTTTAAGTATTTTCCCACAAAATATTTATTAATTACAAAGGGGAAACAAAGTAATTTAGAATGGAGAACCTGACAATCAGCAACTCAAACAAGTGATGAAAATTAGCATCAATCAATAAAGACCAGATCACTCCTGATATGTTATATTAAGAAAACAACATCACTTCTATGTATTCCTGCCAAAAATTCACATGAGGAAATGTCAAACCCAAATTGAGGGAAATTCTATAAAATAACTGGCCTGTACTCATCAAAAATGCCAAGGTCAAGAGAGAAAAAAGAAAAGATAATCTGGAGAATAAAACATGTCAAATAAATGCAACATGTGTCTTTTTTGTTATCAAAGACATAATTGGGAAGATGGGTAGAATCTGAAAGAGGCACATGCATTAATTTCATTAATTTAATGGTTGTACTGTGGTTATATAAGAGTGTCCCTGTCTTAGAAAATATACACTGAATTATTGAGGGGTAATGGGACATCATGTCTATAACTTACTCTTAACTGGTTCAGGAAAAAATATAGTAAGAACAAATTGTGCATGTATGCATGGGACGGGGGAGACAGCAGGGTAGGACAGAGGAAGGGCATGATAAAGCAAATGTAGTAAAATTTTATGAAATTGGAAGCCTGAGTGAAATACACAAGGGAAGTCTATACTATTCTTGTGACTTTTCTAGAAATTTTAAATTATTTCAGAATGTTAAAAAAACTTGAAATGGGGAGGGAAAATGGGAGAGTATAAGCTAAAAATTTTAACTTTTCAATAACTGTATTAGAGGAGTAGTATTGGTAATACTACTCTGAAACTATTATGTAAGTATATGATGTGGCAGAAAGCAAAAAAATAATTATGACATATTCTATCATTTACCATGGCCTTGAGAACCAGCATTACTACTGTGGGAGGAAGGAAATAGAAATATAAGCTAGAAAAAAAAAAGAAATATAAACTAGAGAAATTTAACACCCCAAAGTGCTTAATTTGAATGAAAAGTAAAAGTATATACTCAAGCTGTTTTAGCTTCAGAAAAAAAAAGTTCTTTCCTAGTCTGTACACTGAAAAAGCCCAGAAATAATGAACAATCCAGTAGCTACAGCATCCTTAGTGCCAGATTGTAATGTTGAAACACCATTTTCCACTAAAAGAAACTTATTGGAGATATTTACAGATCTCTCACAGAAAATGTACAAGAGGAACCTGAAACATTCTGTTACACCAAACAGCAAGCCAACTATTAAAGACTATTGGGAATCTGTCTGTACTCAGGAAGTAAATGTGAAGGGGCTCCCTACTGGCCAAAGACCTAAAAAATAATACAGTTGACCCTGAACAACCCAGCAGTTAGGGGCACCAATCCATATGCAGTTAAAAATACCCATGTAACTTTTGGCTCGCTAAAAGCCTAACTACTAATAGCCTACTACTGACTGGAAGGAAGCCTTACCAATGACATAAATACTTGATTAACACATATGTTGTATGTTATATGTATTATATACTGTATTCTTACAATAAAATAAGCTAGAGAAAAAAAAAGTTACTAAGAAAATTATAAGGAAGAGAAAATACATTTATAGTACTGTATTGTAATTAGCAAAAAAAAAAAAAAAATCTGATTAGTGGATCCACACAGTTCAAACCCATGTTATTCAAGGGTCAACTATACTAATTAGCTGCTTTTGGGGAAAAAAAGGGAACCAACTCCTTTTCTTGAAAACTGATAAAAGCAATCAAGCACTTGTCTTTCCTGTATGAACTGTACCACTATGTAACCCCAAGACAGGAAAGGGGAAATACCTCTTTATAGAAGTAGTTCAGCTAATAAATGAAGAATTTTTTAAAACTTGTGGAGCCAGATATGAAAATGATTTTATGTGTTTAGCATTTATAGGTGGACACCAAGTCCCTATGCATGCTAGTCAGAAGTTATCTGTACATTCCCTTTCATTCTTAGCATAAAATTATCTTCCAGTGTTTTTCTGGACATCATCCAGGTTAATAGCTAGATGCTGAATATTGCTGAAGCAGGATCATACTGTTGTTTTATATTTTCAACATCTTTATGATACTGAAAATTCTTCTACAATTTCATGCATAGGGGCTCTGCTTAACAATGGCTACGTGTGTACATGCACTCATACCAAACACTCTTTGCCTCCAAAGAGTGAAAATTTGGACAAGTTCCATTACCTCTGGGTCTCAATATCCAGTTTTGTCATCTTAAAAATGGACTCAGCAAAGCTTTCTGTATTAATTTCTGGAACCAATGCCTGAGAAGGTAATATGATTCAGTTCAAATAGTGCCAGAATTTAGAACACATTGGATTTTTCTGTCTTAGCTATCACATGAGATCTCATTAGCAATAATGTGCAGTATTACAAACATTAGTTGGGCAAATATAGTACTTACAAACCAAATACAGTACTTATAAACTTATAAAACAGACTACATTTACTTTTGGTTTTCAAAATTATACAGTATCATTTTATGCCTTCACTTTCCACACATATTGCTTTACTTTCAGGGTTTTGACAGACTCTGCATTTAAGAATACTCCGTATTTAGGACTGGTAAAAAAGTAAATACAGTATTAAAAATGTTTATGTGAATCATCCAAGATCTGAGAACCAAGATCTGTTTTTATTTCATAAGTTTCTACTGCACACCTGTTATATAGAATGTCCACTATTAGCTAAATCTAAAATAAGGATAAATAATTTGAAAAACAAATGGATGTTTTCCTCCTCTTCACAAACCAGAAACAGCTTTTATTTGTGTGATTATAAAAGTAATGTTTCTCAGCTCATTAAAAAAGACATAACAAAGTAAAAATCACTTATAAATCCCACACAAGAAAATCACTCAACCATTTTGGTATATTTGACTCTAGTTACTCTAGTTAGCTGTCGAGTTTTTTATGTATGCTTAAACAAAATTAGAATAATCTAAATATTTGATAGCTTACCTTTATTTAGTTCATAAGATATCATGTATTTCATTTTTTATCAATAAATATCAGTCCACATCATTTATTTATTTATGTATTTATTTATTTATTTACATCTTATTCAGGACTACTGCAGTAGGGGAGTAATCAGGCTTAACTCCGAATTCAGCAAAGACAGCTGGGGATTTATGGCCAATGAGCAGGGTGAGGGGATAAGCAGATAGAAAATTATTGAGGCACATTATCATTTTTAATAGATGCATAGTATCTGAATGCAATGTAATTTATTTAATCGATTCCCACTGATGAACATTTACACTCTTTCCAAATTTTGCTAGTGACAATTTTTATATATACATTTTGCATACTTATCTGATTATTGAAAAGCTTCATTTGTGAGTAGCATGTTAAGCTATAAGATTTTCATTTAATTATTTAGCAAATCATCCTTATTGAAGGGAATAAAGTTATATAAACAGGTATCATTCCAGAAAATACAGGCTTATACATGCCAAAGCAAATACTGTCAGGTACCAGGGGAGTAAAAAGGATAATAAGATTAAAATGGTTCCTGATGGCAAAAGACTTTTTAATCTAGGAGAGGGACGGCTATATACACAGACAGCATAGCACGAGGAATGAATGCAGCAAAATAGGGAGAACCACATGTTAACTAAGCATGGAATGAGTAGTTGAATCTAAATGGAGAGCAATCCTAACTTAAAGCAATTATTTTCTGCTCAAACAAGTAACTAAAAATGACAGAAAAGAGACAAATATTATACTGTTGACGCCAAGGCAGTATCCAAATACTTTTGGCTTAGTAATAATACACGACATTCTTACAGCACTTAATAAAATATCTTTATAATAATCCCGTGAAAATTACAGATGAGATAACTAAGTTTCAAGAAAGGAAAGGAGAATCACAGGAACTGAGCCATTATTATGTCCAGCAGATACATCATATTTCATTCCTGTAGAATGTAAGCTCTAAGAGGACAAGGACTTATTACTCACTCCGTAGCCACAAGGAAGTGTGGATTCAGCAAATGTGTGTTGAATAAATGTATCCCCATTTTAGAGATGAGAAAATTGAGGGCCCAAAAAATAGTTACATATGCAAGGTCACACAACTATAAAATTAAGGTTCAAAACTAAATTCAGTATTCCTTCTTTAACTATAAAACACTTTGGCTATTAGCTGAAATTTGGAGATCATTTTATAACCCTTAATTCAATGTTATGGAATATTTGTTCTGAACGTATAATTTGTACTCGTCACTAAAATTTAATTAAGTCAGAAATAGAAAGAAAATGGAATTGCCTTAAAAGGAACAGGTTGGCTAATACTCCAGATGTGTAATGACAGTTTGAAAAGCTTTATTTTACTATTTTAAGTGAGGCAAAAGAGGGACAGAACTTTGAATTTTTTATTAGATTTAAATTTTAAAATAATGTATAAAAAAAGGAAAATTCTATACATATATCTTTCACATGAGGGGAAAAAACAGAGTACTATTTTAATTGTTATTGTGCAGATAGATGCTGCAAATTACACATGAGTTATCCATTCATTAAAGCACACAGGATGGCCTTTTTTGAAGTTGTAGGCCACAATTTAGTTCAAGTTACTAAGAAATTCTTGAAAACAATCAAAATGCTTTTCTTCGAAAAAAACCAATCTATACTAATTGCCCCCCAATTAGTATGAAACACTGAAGTTAATACTAAGTAAATAGCAATGTAAAACATTAAAACAGTGAGATTGTATCCCTCTGTGAAAGTCCAAAACATATCAATAATTCAATAAATATACAGTTTAACTAAAAAGTAATTTACTTTTCTGCCTGCTGACATTATTTTTCCAGAATATGTAGTAGCTAGTCATACATATCAATCCTTTTGAACATAAACCAAACTCATAAAATGAAAATATTTGAATATTTGTAAAATTCAATTCACTTAGAAGTCCACTGAAATAAATGATCCATAAAATAATATCCTCAACTAAAAACATAGAAAGCAACAATGTCCTAGATCCATTTGAAGATCAAGCTTTTCCTCAAGGAAAACTCTTGCCAACTTTTTTAAGTGTTTTATCAATCAAACTGCTCACCTGGCAAAAATAAAATGTAAAGAGGATAAAAATTCTGGAGTTTAGTTAGAATTTACTCTCACATTTTCCCATTCACTGTATAAGAATAATGAAAATCAATATGCAATGTTTTCTTTTGCCTATGTTAGTATGAAAACACATCCAGAGGAACCTTCAGTCAAAACCCTGAGGCATAAGAATTTATTAGTAATCTAGAATAGGAGAAATTCAGGGATAAAATTTTAAAATTTCATTTTAACCACTAGCTTCACTTTCTTTCTACACCAATTATTTTCTCAGGACTTACACAAATGTTCTAGACCTTTTCCTCCCCTCCCTCCTACCATTAAACATCTTCTGAGAACATTCTATGTAAAACACACTCTGCTAAGTATTTGAGCATAACTTTATTTCAGCAAAGCTCACCTCAACCCTGGGATGAAATCTTAATTTCACAACTAAAGAACACTTAGAGATGCTAAGTAACTTGTGCCTGGTTACAAAACTGTCAGAGGTAAAGTATGCATCTGAACTAAGATTTTCTGACCACACCACAACTGTAAACTATCACTTTCCTTGGTAATCACAGACTGCCTTTACAAGACATTGTACTATTAATTTTCACTGTTATCTTTCTTAATGTTTTCTATGTTCATGTCTTTAAGAGCAACAACTGTGTTGTGCTTTTATATCTTACAGTATCCTTTAGCAGACTGATTCAAATTGCTTATATGATAGGGGTGCCTGGCTGGTTCAGTCCGTAGAGCACGTGACTCTTGATCTCAGGGTTGTGAGTTCAAGCTATGTTGGGCATAGAGCTTAGTTAAGAAAAAAAACACTGAAAGAATAAAGTTTCTCAATGAAGCATTAAACAAACAACAAAAACAACAAATTGTTTATATAAGAATGACAAGCTACAAGTTTAAAGCTTCTCAGAGCTTCACACTTGTTAAATAGAAATGATACCAAAAAATTGAGTGCTTACTGTTAAATGCATTCCATATATTAATTCCTTTAATCCTCACAAGAGCCCCATGAAATTGGTACATTATTGTCCCATTTTGCAGATGAAAGAGCAAAGGCTAGAGAGGTTTATGCTACTTGCCCAAGATTAAGATTACAGCCAGTAGGTGGAGAAGATAGGCTTCAAAAGCCAAGGCATTCTGTCTTGAGTGGTTACTTGCTTAATGTTAAAACTGTCCCTCTAGTACTAGATAATGGTTAAAATGAAATCATGTATTCATACAGTATGCAAATTTTAATTGTGGGCAATGATTTCTTGAATATGACACCAAAAGCACAGGCTTAAAAGCAAAAACAGACAAATGAGACTACATGAAGCTTAACAACTTCTCTACATCAAAGGACACAACCAGCAGAATGAAAGACTTCTTACAGAATGGGCGAAAAAATGTGTAAATCATATGATAAGGGGTTTATATCTAAAATATATAAAGGACTTCTACAACTCAACCACAAAACAAATAATCCAATTAAAAAATGGGCAAGGGTGCCTGGGTGGCTCAGTCCGTTAAGCATCCAACTCTTGATTTCAGCTCAGGTCATGATCTAAGGGTCATGGGATAGAGCCCCACTCAGGCTCTGTGGTCAGCATGGAGTCTGCTGGAGTGTCTACGTCTCCCTCTCTCCCTCTGCCCTTCCCCCCACTTACACACACACCCCCCCCAATAAGTAAATAAAATCTTTAAAAAAAAAACTACTTTCTGTCAATCACCTGAGTTCTACTCTCAACTCAGCACCTTAATAATAATAATTAAGTTATTTTTAAAAAATGGGCAAAGGACTTGAATAGACATTTCTCAAAGGTGATATAAATAAGTCAACAAGCATATAAAAATATGCTCAACATCACTTATCATTAAAGAAATTGCAAATCAAAACCACAATGGGATATCACCTCACACTTTTCAAAATGGCTACTATCAAAAACAAACAAAAAAGTTTTGGTGAGGATGTGGAAAAACTGGAACTCTTGCACACTGTTGGGAATGTAAAATGGTACAACTGCTTTGGAAAACAGTATAGTAGTTCCTCCAAAAATTAAAAATAGAACTGCCAATATGATCCAGCAATCCCATTTCTTGGTATGTATCTGAAAGAATTGAAAGCAGGAGAAACTTGCAATGTGATACTTGCACACCCACGTTCATAGGAGCATTATTCACAATAGCCAAGATATAAAAACAACCTAAATGTCTACTGGCAGACGAATGAATAATGAAAATGTGGGGGGGGGGGGTGTAAAATGAAATATTATATAGCCTTAAAAAAGAAAATCATATCACATGCTACAACATGTACTTAAAGGAATTATGCTAAGTGAAATAAGCCAGTCAAAAAGACAAATACTGTATGATTTCACTTACATAAGGTATCTAAAGTAGTACAATTTTAGAAAAATAAAGAATGGTGTTGCCAAGGGCTGGCAGGCAGGGAAAATGGGGAGTTGTTTTGTTGGTATAGAATTTCAGTTCTGTAAGATGAAAAATTCCAGAGATCTATTACACAACAGTATGAAAATGGTTAATACTACTGACCCATATGCTTAAAAATGATTAAGTAAATTTTGTTACCTATTTGTGCCACATTTTTAAAAAATATTAACTCTTTTCTTTCACTTCCTTTTCCTGTCCTCTCTGGTAAAGTATTCAACAGCAGTGTAATAAAAATGATAAAGCAAAGAATACAACAATATAAAAAAATTGAGAAAATAAAACAGCCTCACGTTCTTATTAACTTATCATTAATTTTCTTAACCTAGAAATACCTTAAACCTCCAGTGAAACAGTATTCTATTGGCAAGACAATAGAGCATAGTGGTTAAAGGCTTTTTGGAGCTGAAAAGCTCAAGTGCTATTCTGACTTTGCTACTAATTACTCTGTGACCTTCGGTAAAATATTTTCATTCATTCGCTCATTCATTCATTCATTCATCAAAAAATGTTTACACATGGGTAAACCCGGCTAAACGAATTCCATCTCTACACAGGACTGCTCTGAGGAGTAAATGAAATAATTCATATAAAACACTAGGCACAAGGCCTGGCACTTTAAGTGTTCAGTAAATGTTGGCTATTATTATTACTTTAAAGCCTCCAGAGCAGGACCTGAACAGAGCGAATTCAACTCAAGTCAGTCCAGTACACCATTCCTTAGTGATTTGCCTAATTAATCGATAATTATGGTGTTATCAAATCCGATACTATTTAGGAAATCATTGCTGACTCTATCATTCTTGCCAAATTTGTGCTCTTCTCTTCTAAAAAAAACTCTCTACCAGGGAAAAGCAATGTCATCTCAGGTATTCGAAATGTTTGCTTTGGGAATAGTGTTCCACCCCAAAGGTGGTGGAATGGAGACCTGTACATGAGCCATTTGAGTTCCCCATTCCTCTCACTTCATTAGGGGCCTAGGCCTTATTTGAGGGTGAAGATGCGGTGGGAGGGGGCCACATAACCAAACAGCCATATATATAAAGCCCCACTCAGGTAAGACGGGGCCAGAGAAATCTCCTGGCAGAATGACAGCTAAACCTTTACAAAAAGGACCGGAGAACCGGCAACACTCGTCTGTCAGCTGAGAGGCGGCATCTCCAAGGCAAGCTAGTGCAGAGGGAATCTCGGGCAGCCCATCCCAGGCCCGGCCCGGGACAGTCGGGGCCGGGGCGGGGGTGTGTCGGGATGCTCCTCCCGGGGCCCTGCGGCGGGATCTGGCAGGCCGGGGGTCCCGCCGGTTCCCGGAGGGGCGATGGTGGGGGCAGGGGCGGGCTACGCGGCGGTCTGGGGACCCGGCAGGTAGGGAAGGAAAGGACAGTGAGGGCCTCACCGCGGGCCGAGGGCAGCGGGTAGAGTTTCTCCGCCTTCTGCAGGAAGCGCTGGGCCTTCTCACGGTTGCCGGCGTTGAGGGCCTCCCGGGCGATCTCGACACATTTCTCCGCCTCATCCCGGTTCCCCTCCATGGCTTGCGCTTTCTTCCGTTTCCTCCGGTAGCGCAGCTACGGGGGGACGGACGCCGCGGCCGCGGCGGAGGCGAGCCGGCCCGGGGTGGGGGCGTGCGGTGGCGAGCGGGGAGGAGAGCAGGGGACCGTGGCGGCGGCGGCGGCCCGGGCGGACGGGCAGGCTCACAGCTCCGCCTCCTCGCGGCGGCCTCCCCGCCCCCCGCGGGCCCCTACGGCGCGAGCCGCATCCCTCCGGGCCCCAGGACCGAGCTCCCGGGCCTGGGAGTCGCAGCCGACTCGGCTGTCCGTGCGCGGCACCGACACGCTCGGAGCCGACCAACGTGTTGGGGGGGGGGGGAGTAGGCGGGCGATACCAGCCCTGCTGCCCGCCGGGGTATTCCGTCGTGGTAGGGACCCCGCCTCCTGCCTTAGCAGCGCCGTGCCCCCTGACCCCCCAGCGCGGCCAGCGCAGCCGGGAGCCCGCCTTCCGGGCGGCCGGGGCGACAGTTGGGGCCTGGGGACGCTCGTTTACAGGAAAAATCCCAGGGATCGAAGGGCCCGCCTCTCGGCCCCCTCAGCCTTGGGAGATTTCGGTCAGGTGAGCACCGCGCTGTCAGTCTCTATGAAGCGCTTCCGGCACAGGTGTTCAGAAGCACATTAGAGCGTCGTTTGACCCTAACCACGGTACTGTTTTATTTCCTTATTTCAGCTACACACCATTTTCCTGACCCACATTCCATTAAATTGTCTCTCGGTACATCCAGAAGGTACGAACACTTTATTTGCAGTTTGCAAATTATTCTGGTGAAAAGCCCTAGTCCTAATCCTTTGTGATCAAAACAAGGCAAGAACCACCTTTTCTTAATGTATTAGCATCACAGAAATGACTTGTTGGATTTTCTCCCTTCTCCCATTTTCATGGCACTTCCTCGTGAAATGCTGAACCATGTCATGTTGGGTCTCCTTGGTGGGGGGGGGAAGGGACCACTTACTGCTTGGTAAGGACATCCAAATTTTAAAAAATTAGGACAGGAACTTCCCGCAAAGCAAGTGTCAAAATGGTCCACTCAACCCAACCAAAAAATACTCGTTTTTTTCACAATGTTCAAGCAAGCTATTGTTAGCATGCAAATATGTAACTCAGGACTTGCAAAGAAATAGACACTCTTCTGGAAAATGGGAATTGCACGCAGCTCCCCGCCCCCAATGTTAACTACTGAAAAATTTAATTCAAGTAGACTTCAAAACACTGTAGTGCATGAAAAAACCATTATCTCCAAAGTCTAAACTGAAAGTTCCCTCTGTGGAGGTAGCTATAATGCCCTCTCCCCCTCCCCAAATCCACCACAGCAATAGCCCACCAGTGTGATGCCATCACACAGAATAAGCACAGCCAACAAATTGAGATGGTCAGCTTAGCCTAAGAAACAGCAACTTGCCCCACTGCAGCTCCTGCCAACGTTTTAAAATTTTTAATACCTCATTACATAATATTAAAAAAAAAATTACACTTGGGTCAGCTGACTTCATCTACCAAGTTCAATTTCAAGAGAAGAAATATGCTTATGTGACTGCTGTATCAGATACCTACTCAAAAGAAAGGAATTCCCATTACAATCAAGCAAATTTAAAACACAACTAAGTTTGGGATATGACCTTTATTGAGCTTATCCACTGGAGTGGAAATAATGTCTGTACAAAACCAAATGTTTGTTACTATAACTTCTGCATCACAATTAAAATCCAAACAGTTTTTTAAAAACAGTCAACTCAATCAAAACCCACTACTTCAGAATCAATAGCTTCTTTGAAGCCACAGTAACACTTAAATATGGTTAAGACTCGAATGCAGAAATTTGGTTGGTTGGAAAGCTAATTAAACTTCCAACTTGCTCAAATAGAATTACAAAAAGGCAAAATTGTGTTTTTCACAGAGATACAGTCCACTGGAATCACCAACACTGGACAGCTGTTAAGAGTATTTAGAGTCCTGAGATAATAAGGAATCCAGGCATCCTTTAAACAGTCTTCTGTTGTCCTTTCTTCCCAATCAGAGATTTGTGGATGTGTGGAATGACACCTAGGAGAGGAAGAGGGATTAATTCTACTTTTCAATATACATATTTTAAAAATCACACAACACTTAAAACCAAGACAGTTTAATGTTCAACTTGGAAAATGTCTTTAAATGCAAAGCTCAAGTATGTAAAAATTCATTAAGTTATATACATGAATCAAATATAATAATGCAACCACACTGAATATCAGTGAAAATAGGCCTTCTGCACTAAAAATTAATAACGAGAACTACACAATTTTTTCTACAAAGGAATAAAATTTTAGTATTTACATACCACCACCGGCAATTGTAGCCTTGATGAGAGAGTCCAATTCTTCATCTCCACGAATAGCAAGTTGCAAGTGACGAGGGGTAATACGCTTTACCTTCAAGTCTTTTGATGCATTTCCTGCCAATTCAAGTACCTACAAGGCAGATTCTAATCAATCTCCTTCCAACTTTCCTTAAAGCCAAAGCCCAGAGAGTAGAATCAAATCTTCATGCAGGTAAATCTACCAAATGACGTCTTCCCCTACTAACTGAATGGCAACACATGCAAAAGGGGGCACGCAATTTTATTTCCAAGAGCAGCAAACTCAACGAAGCTCAGTAAGATTCCTTAATGAACACCAGCCCCCTCTAGCGTTCTCAGAAGCTTCTAGCCGCGTTTAGGGCCTGGGAGTTTTTCTTGCATCACTTTCCTCCTTCCCTCTCGCTGCCTACCCCCCCCCAACCCCCCAAACCTTTCCCAGATTATAGGCGTACACCCATTTACCTCTGCGGTGAGGTACTCCAGGATGGCTGCGCTGTACACAGCGGCAGTCGCGCCCACACGTCCATGACTGGTCGTCCTAGATTTCAGGTGTCGATGAATACGGCCCACCGGGAACTTAATTTTAAGCACACAAACATAAATGCACAAAGGTGTTAGAGTCAAAGACGGTAATATTACACGCGCGCCAAACCAAGGGGCATGGACGCTGGTGCAGCAACGCACCCCAGCATCGACACACGTGATCGCCCCCCCTTCGATATTTATCGTATCGGCTAACCAAGTCGCGACACCGCATCACCCACGCAAAGACGAAACGCCCATCCAGAGCGATGATAAACAAGAAAAAAGGTGGAAAGAAAAACGCCACAATTCCCAGACTGCACGAACAACCACTGACCTGCAAGCCGGCTCTCTGTGAGCGGGAAACCGCCTTTGTCTTGGCCTTTCCGGAGTCCTTCCCAGCCTTACCGCCAGCCTGCGGCGCGCACACGCCCGCGAGCGAAGGAGGAACGGGGAATATAGGATTACCAGGGCGGTGTGCCCCTCCCCCACCGCGGCGCGGCCCAGGCGCGAGCGCGGCCCCGTGCCCAGCCGGGGTCTCCGGCCAGCCGCGCGCCGCAAGGGCGACCCCGCCCGCCGGCCCCCCGCTGCGCGCCCGCCGCGGCCGCGCGCCTCCGTCCGCCCGCCGGCCCCCAGCGGCGCTGCGCGCGCCACCCAACCGTCGCCGCCCGCCGCGAGATCGGAGGCTGCTCCGCTCGCCGCCGACAAAACACCTCCCCCCGCTCTTCCAAATCCTGTCTCCGCGCGTTCCCAACCGTCGCCACTTCACCCCCATCTCCCGTGTGTAACGGGTTTTTCTCCCATCGGCAAAAACCCGCGAAGTCTTCGAGCGCCTCCGCGAAGTTTACCATTTCGAATTCTGCTGAAGCTCAAACAAGCAAGGCAGAGAAAGGACTAATCAGACAGCCAGCGAGATCCCACCGCCTACTCCTTCGTCGCACCGCGATTCAAACTGCGCTGTCTCCCGCCTTCCCCGCTCCCTTTATACTGCTGAATGTTCCCTCATCCGGGAACTCGGATTGCTCATCCCACCAATGGCTGCCACCCGCCCTCGGGACGCGTCCTTGAGGCCTCAGCCAATGAACAAGCGAAGAATAGGGTGGAGGGGCGGGCACTCCGCAGCTCGAGCCGCTATTGGGGCGTGGGGAAGGAGGTGGGGGGAGGGCGGAGGGATGGGAACTGAGGAGAAGAAGGGCACGGCGGCGGGAGGGAAGAAACAGAGCGAGCTACGCTGCGGGAGCGAGGAGACCCGCCGGCTGTGGTCACGTGCCTGGGAGGAGGAGCTGAGAGGCTGGCTCAGGGGAGGGGCACGCGGTGGCGCCCCCGGTCTCCCAGCCTGATCCCGGAGGCTTCGTGTTGTGGCCTCCGGATCTAGCTCACCCCCCTTCCCCCCCACCCCACCGCGCTAGCACCCCGACCAGAGCGCTTCGAAAGGCGAGACCCGCTGGCTCACAGCCTTTTTTCCGGGCCCCGGGGCACCCTCTTCCCCGCCCCCCTCCATCCCCAGCGTCTCCTCTGGTCTGACAGGTGGCGCGTACGCGTCGAGTGAGACTAGCCCCCACTCCTCCGTGAACCACACACAGGCTTAACAGAGATTTCGTGTTTCTTCCCCATAGGCAAATCCCCAGCCTCCGACTGATCACGACCCGCTGCTCCCATGTCATCTTTAGCTGTATCTCCCAAATTTTCTTTCCTCACCACTTTTGAAGCCACCCGAGAGATAGTTCCACGGGAACAAACGGTGGAGCAAAGTCACCTCGCTGGTCACAAAAGACCTTTTGGTCTACGCACGGAGGGCTTGGGGTGAGGCCGTATTCTTGAATCAAATCATAAACCGTATTTTTCTGGAGACTACATATCAATGGGTTGTACTTATAGCCTGGTATCTAAAGTTGATTTAGTGAAACCTGAAAGCCATTATGTGTCAACTTTTCTATACAAAACATTTTGCTACATGACAAATGTTCGATAAATGTCAGTGGGGTAACTCCTAAAATGATTCACAGTTACAGATGGTCCATGTAATCAATTGCAAATGGTGGGCTTAGAAAATAGTCCTGTACACAGAGTACTATCATAATGCCAGCTACTTAGTCTTCCAACTAGTAGATTAATAACACCTGTGTGCATCTCCAGATGCTTGTGGTGATGTAAATCTTTTATAATTATAGTTATTACACTTTAACAGTATTTCCGACATGAAGTAATTTTGAAATATGTATTAGGTACTTTAGATTGGGTTTCAGTTTGAAAGATGTTATCAAATTAGAGGACTTCTCTATTTCTGGGAGATAAGTTCTAGAGAAGAGATCCCCAATAATTTTGATACTAAGGTTTATTATTTCCTCCCCTTGAAACTGAGGAATTATTCATGATGTCATCAATAGAAGAACTAATCAGTTCCCCCACCGAATTGATATAATGACAGTAAAAAGCTGTGAAGCCTGATGTAATAGTTAACCTAGGCTCCACTGGGCCTTTCTGATAAACAACTCACAAGCCAACATTAATACCTTTTCCGGTTTAGAGACTATGTTCTCTTTGTTATGAGGCCCATCTTAAGGAATTCATTGTTGCCTCGCTGAATAGAGTTTAATAGAATGAGCTCAGGAACGGTAGAAATAGATTCTGCTCTTCTTTCTTGCTATCATCATAGTCACTAACCTTTTGGAACTTCCAGTTCTTCTATGAAAAGGGTATAGTACCACCTATTTTCTTTTCTTTTTTTTTTTTAAAGATTTTATTTATTTATTTGACAGAGAGATAGGGAGAGCAGAAACACAAGCAGGGGGAGGAAGAGAGGGAGAAGCAGGCTTCCCGGCTGAGCAGGGAGCCCGATGTGGGGCTCGATCCAAGGACCCTGGGATCATGACCTGAGCCGAGCTGAAGGCAGCCACTTAACGGCCGAGCCACCCAGGGGCCCCAGTACCACCTATTTTCACGTGGTTGTTGAAAGATTAAAGGAGAGGGTATTCGATGTACCCTTTAGCATGTGTTTGTCACACAGTAAGCATTCAATCATAACTATGATTATCTTTTACCCTGGACCCTGGGGAAGGGTGAAATAAAGTATCTTTGATTCCTAAGCATTTTTTCCTGTCTAGTACATTGTCTTCCTTTGACATGAAAGTGGCAAGCCTGAAACCTGCCCAAGTATGCACAACCAAGGCATCCATCCTCTAAACTAAAATCCTAAATTGGTTTAATACATTCCATGGTTTTCCTCTTCCTCATCCTCCCCAAATTCATCATATAAAGATGATTACATTAAGAGAAACCTATGTTTGTTTACAGTGGTGATTAAACCAAGGCCATAGTTTTAAATTCCCAATTGCCCAGTTATATACTTCCCATGACCACAGATTTCATACACTTAATTCATAAATACAGGGTGTAGGTTACAAAGAAGATCAGCTGAGTCTACTCTACCCCAGTCCACGGCCATTTCAGGAAAAACAATCAAAGGTCATGGGGCCCAATATATCTTTTAATACAGTACTAAATTTATTTTTTCTATACCTAACAGTCCTCAGAATGTTTGGAAACTTGCTTTTTTAAAATAAAAAATCGAGGGTCTTTTTTTTTCTCATATCCTTCCATTACCTATTGTTGGTCTTTAAGATTTACTGAGTAGAGAGAGGGAGTCTATGTGTTGATATGTTTTCCCAAATAAGATTTCACCTATATTAGTATTTTATAACTTATCCCACCAGCTAAACTGTAAATACTGTGCATCATAACGCATGATGCATAATCCCTCCCTAATAAAGGAATAGAAGTGATATATGCCACGTTGGTGCTGCCAGCCTGTTAGGTAAACTAGAACATAGTCATTAAGTTGTACTATGTGCCAGGCAACATGCCAAGCAATCGCAGTTGGGAGACAGGATATGTAGAGTTTAGGTTCTTCCCTTGGTCTAGCTGAAAGGATTAGACAAGGAGGAAAATTTAAACAATGCTCTAATCATTAAGACCCTATTAATAAGGCTGTTACAAAATAAGTTCCTGATTGGCTGCCAAATCAACAGTTTCTCTAAAGGACAGAGACAACGGTGGGCTGGAGTGTTTTGAAGAGTTTATGTTTAAATGGACACAGGGAGAGTTTAACTAGACTGGCAGGCTGGTGTAAGGAAGCAGCAGCTAGAAGGTAGGTGTGGAAGAGATTCCTGGTCATATCTCTTTATCTATTTTCCCAACTTCTTGAGGAATAGCACTTTCAATTTTTAGTGGGATACTTGCTCATCAGAATATAAATACATTTGGCCAGAAAAATAAGTTTTCACCAAAGGGTATAAGCAGCAGTGGGCACAACATCCAGGATATTTCCTTAAAAAAGACAAGCCTTTTTCTTCTTCTTGAGGACTGGAATGAAAACAGAGTTGGAAAGCCATTTTGGACCATGAAATGAACTTGGGAATATAGGTCACACATGAAGGAATAATGAGATAGAACAAGCAAGTGATACTATGGAGTATCAAATCTGCCCTGGATCTCTCTGAACTTTTACATCTATTTTGTTTGAGTCACTTTTATTTTGGATTGTCTGTCACTTGCAGCTGAACCTGATCTTAACCATTACAGTAAGTCAACATCCTAAATCTTGGAAAAAGATAGCCGACTTTACCCTGAGGAACTGAGAAACCAATTAATACTTCCGAGAAGGGAAAATACAGTGTTCATTGATTTTAGGATACTAATCTAGCATGAGGTATAAGGCAAATCATAAAAGGGAAAATTTTTGTTAGAAGCCTGGCAAAGATGATGTATGTCACTTAGGGATAAAGCCTAAAGCCAGTCTAACACTGTAACCAGGAGAAGGATGTAAAACATCCTGAAAGAAGAATCAATAAGATTCAGTAACTGACTGGGTATGACATTTGGGAAGGCATGGGAGGTGGACACAAATAAATGAAAGGGCATAAAAGAAGATACCTAGATTTTTAGATTGGTGGTCTGGGATATAAAGTAGCATCTAAAGAAATGGGGAGGGGTGCCTGGCTGGCTCAGTTGCTGGAGCCTGCAACTGTTGGTCTTATGGCCATGGATTTGAGTCCCGCCATTGGGTGTGGAGCCTACTTAAAATAAAAAATTAAAAAAAAAAAAAAAAAAGAAATAGGGAAGCCAAGAGGGTGGATGTGAATGGACAGAGAAGAGAAGAACTAAGTTAGGAAAGTTATGAAATATTTAAGTTGACATTAGAGGAATTCAAGTGGAATTTTCAAGTAGGTACGTTGGAAATAAGGGCAGGAGCTTGTGAAAAGAAAAGGTTTCAAAGATATATCCCACAGAGCATACCTAACAAAAAATTTAGATAGTGATGTCAGAACCGTTAAAAGATAAACTGAGGCATATTAAAAAGTGTAAGAGTTTATTGGATCAAAAATTGATTGGAATTGGGCAACGCCAAACCAGAAATAGCTAGGGGCCCTCCACTGACAGGAGCTGGGGAAAAAGACTTACGTAGAGAAGGTGTGGAAGCAAAGAAAGGAAGTGATTTGATTGGCTATAGCTTAAAGCTTAGTTGACTATTTGTTCTTAGTTGTGTTACGTTTCTAGTTCATAACTTGGAGGCATTTATAGGCTTAGGTTTTGTTGGCTGAGGTGACATTAGAGCCACCTCACTGTAATGGTCTCCTTGTTTATTTAATTGAACACACCGGATGACAACATCAAGGAAAACCGTGAACACAATTGAGAGCTAAAGAGCAACCAAAGGAAAGGACCCAAAGAAGTGAAGTGTGTGTGGTGTCTCACTGGGCATAATGATTCCATACTACACTAGAAAATTTCCCATAGTTACAATATCTAACAAGATGATGTTCAAAACATTTCCACAAGTGTATTGCTAGCTCTGGGAAATGAACATTAATCAGTTTTTGATCCTTACTATTCTGTTTACCAAAGATGATGATGTTGCCAGAGATTCTGAGACTAAATCTGGTTTTATCTAAACTCTTGGTTGTTACATAAATTTCTTATGCCCAATGTTACAAGGCATGGGTAACTAAGACAAGCTCATTGGCTAACTTCTCTAAGTGTGAAATTCCACATAGTTATCTTAGTATGAGAGGGAATCCAAATGCCATCTTCATCCTGAGGAGGAAAGGGAAACACTACAAAAAAAAAAAAAAAAAAAAGACAAGAGTCTAAGGCCATGAAATTTATACTTCATACCCCTCCACAAACTCAACCCCAGGGCAAAAACCATATGAAAGGGGTGGCCATCACATCCATTGTTAAAACTTTGTAGAGATAAGTGTGACCCCACAGTCCTCTCAATTGGACAGAAATGGTTCAAGAGAAACATCTAAAGGCTTTTCCAGACCCTTACATTTTCCCAGCTTTGTTTTGTGTGGTGTGTGTGGAGTGGGGGAGCAGTTTGAAACTGTTTATTAGCACAGAACAACCCAGGTAAAGCTAACATACAGCTAACTATCTGAGAATCATCTTGTTAGCTATTGCAATTGCTTAAAGGAGATTTCTGAATGAAAATCCTCTCAGGAGAGAATTTAATTAGTGCCTTTGACCATACATACCTGTGACTGTCTCTGTCTTAAACAAAATATGTAAACTCTCTAACTAAACAACAGTATTTAAGACATCAGTGTTATTCTTTCTGGATGAATACTGTTTTCATTGTCTTCTAGTGTCCTGATGTTTCATGAAATAGTCATTTATGTCTTCAATAAGCCTTCTCTACTGCTCAGCATCTCAGCAGGAAACAGTCTGAGACAATCTCTTCCTCCATTAATAGATTAATCCAACAACTCTAGGCAAGAGCTGTCCAGGTCATTTATCATATTTCACCACAGGATATGGAAATTTACATGCTGGCTCTTTGTTTAGATTTTTATTTCCTGTTTTAAAATTAAAACAGTGTACTCATGTTAAATCTCAAAAATGAAACAAGTCACTTTTTCTGCAAAATAAGCTGACAATTCAGGAATTTTACAAAATATGTAAGGAGAGGGAAAAGTCTGACAAATCAGTGTTATTATATATATATATTATAATGTAGAAGTACTTGTGTCACATCACTGATTTTGTAATGTTGTAAAACTTTTAATCTGCAGAAAGGGTTTTTTCCAATTAATGAATATTACGAATTACAGAGCACTTGAAGATAAACACAGTATCTTGAAGATAAATACTTATATGATATAGATAAATATAAATATATAACAAATTTATAATATTTTCACATATGAATATCTATAACACTCCAAGTGGTTGCTAAACATATTGCCTAGGAAAAATACCAGTAGATTTGCTTTAAAAAAAATTTCTATAATTACATTAATGATTTGTAAATGTATCAAAGCTCAAGAACTTTTAAAATATGTATTTGAAAATTTCTGTATATTATGTTCTCTGTTAAGTTGGTTTATGAACATTCTTTATGGATAAGTCAAACTGTAATTCAATTTCCAATGACCTATCAAAAATTTCAGATGAACAGGATCTGAAATATTGAGGCTCTACTCTGGGTTGGTTGCCTGTGGTAGTCTGATTGGCCTGAAAAACTGGGGGGCATGACTTGAAACCGCTTCTACAAAGCAACACATTTTTATTCAGACTGCCTATTTTGGAGGTGGCCAAATCTTTCCATGTCACCTCTAGGTACCAAAATTTTACCTTGAATGATAGCTTATGTAAAAATAGAGACATTTGTAAGATTGCACCTGTCATAAGCTCCCTCGTTCCATCTGCTGCACACACTTCATAAGGCTGTCTTGAAAGGACACAGTGCCTTTTCACTGACGTGATCTTTATATGGGTTTTAGATTTGTATATAGACATTTGAGTAAATACACTGAAGAATATGAGGTAGGTAATCAGAGCCCAGAATGGCAGAGACTGGCTCATTGTTCACCAAACTCATTTCTTCTTCCTGAGCATTCCACTAGAACTCCTGCTCCCTTGCCAGGAGGGTTGGCCATGTGATGGATTCGTGTCAAGGTGGTGGAAGTGGAATGTGTCATTTCTACATCAAGTCTTCTAAAAAGTGAGTGTGCCTTCTCCACTCTCCTTTTCTGTATGTGAGGGTTGTACACAAAGCAGGAGACTCCAAAGAAAGAGAGGATTTTAGATTCTCAAGATTGATCATTACAAAAGACCACCTGCCAACTCAAAACACCAGACCAACACTTTTATTGTGTTGTCACCACAATTTTGTTTGTTTCTTACAGCAGTTAGCCTTCTTTATACACCTAGCTTACAGCCACAAAACAATCAATTGTAAACAAACGTGTTTTTGAGAGATCTATACCTCTGTGGCCCATTGTTATTAGACTCCTCTCATTTGCTAAAACTATACAATAGAAAGAGTTTTGGCAAACATTCCCTACTAAAGAATTCTTGTTTCCATTATTCCCTACTTTTAAAAAAGACCGTACATTGAAAAATACAAAATAACTTATGCACAGGTTATTTATTGTGGCAGTGTTTGTAATAGCAAAAGACTGGAAATAACCCAGATTATCATTAACAGAGAACATATCAATAAACTGATACATCGACATAATGAAGTAAGATGGAGCTGTAAAAAGGAATAAGGAAAGGGATGCCTGGATGGCTCAGTCAGTTAAGTGTCTGCCTTCAGCTCAGGTCATGATCCCAGGGTCCTGGGATCGAGTCCCACATCAGGCTCCTTGCTTGGTGGGGAGTTGCTTCTCCCTCTGCCTGCCACTCCTCCTGCTTGTACTCTCACACTCTCTCTCTCTGGCAAATAAATAAATAAAATCTTAAAAAAAAAAAGGAATAAGGAAAATCTCTATACACTGAAATATAGTGATCTTCCAAATATATTATTAAGGGAAAGAAAGTGCAGAATACGGTATCTAGTATGTTATGTTTTGTGGAAAAATTTGCATATTTGCTCATATGTGCAAAAAAGAAACAATAGTGGATG
The DNA here is from genome assembly GCF_964656455.1 of Halichoerus grypus. Lineage (NCBI taxonomy): Eukaryota > Metazoa > Chordata > Mammalia > Carnivora > Phocidae > Halichoerus > Halichoerus grypus. Next base: position 81,568,324 of record NC_135714.1, read on the forward strand.
AATAGACCAAAAATTAATAAAAATTATTATAGTGAGAAGGAGGGAAGAAAAGACGGGGATGGAAGCAAAACTTGTTTCACAATTTTTACCTTGGGGCGTTATAAATATTTTTATATAATTAAAAAACTCTAATAAGCAATCTGTAAATATTGAAATGAACTGAATTAAATAAACCTAACTGGATATTAAGTTGATGCCATATTCTTTTTTTTTTTTTAAAGATTTTCTTTATTTATGAGGGAGCGAGAAAGAGAGAGGAGGATCAGAGGGACAGAGACTCCAGGCTGAGTGTGGAGCCCAATGAGGGGCTCAATCCCAGGACCCCGAGATCATGACTTGAGCCGAAACCAAGAGTTGGCTCTTCAAGAAAAAGACTTAGAAGCAATGACAAGCCAATAGCAGTAAATATCCCTAGTGGCAAGATCCTGGTTTCTAAATACCATTTTCCACCTAAAGGAATCTTTGGAGAAATGGCTGACTGCATAGCTGGGGCAGAAAATGTACATGATGAACTTATGACATTATATTGTCCCAGAAAGTAAGGACACCATCAAAGACTATAGATCCCTGCAAAAATAACACTGAAAAAAGTTAGAAAAATCTCCCATTGGCCAAAATGGGGTAATTTGAATGTCAAAAGAATAATGGCCATAAGTTTAAGTCTAACATATTAAATTTAGAAAAAGAAATGAGTTCAAATTAAAGAGAAAAAAAGAGTGAGGAGAGAGGATAGATAGAGGAGAAGGTGAAAGAGAAAGGAAGGGTAGGAGGAGGAAAGGAGAGAGAAAGAGAAAAGAAAATTCACTGGATGCCACTGGAAGTGTCTACAGCATCAACTCATTACTCTAATTTGATAATTAAAGGTGAAGAAGAGAACATTTATCTTGTTGCTATTCTATGAATTACATTTCAGTTTATACTGAACTAGTTGATGAGGACAAAATTCTTTTTTTAAAGGATTTTATTTATTTATTTGAGAGAGAGAGAGAGAGAGAGCAAGTGAGAGAGAGCACAAGCAAGGTGAGGGGCAGAGGGAGAAGCAGACTCCCCGCTGAGCAAGGAGCCCGATGCGGGACTCCATCCCAGGACTCCAGGATCATGACCTGAGCCGAAGGCAGACGCTTAACCCACTGAGCCACCCAGGTGCCCCTGGGGACAAAATTCTTCTAAACAGAAGAGTTCAAGCTGATAAACACAGAAGAAATAATAGAATTAGAAATAAAATCCCATTTGCAACCTCCGCATCAATTCTTCAAAGTTCATCAATCTATGGTAAAACCACCTTGTCTTTATAGTATATTCCACTGAAGATTGAGAGTCATACTATTTCTAAGTTTATGTGGAATATTCTTTTAAAAGAATACTTTATAGACAGGGCTGTGTAATTCACTTCATATCTATTCAGGTGCTTAGGCTATTGGAAATCAAAGAAGGACAATAGACAGGCAATGCAAGGGAGCGTTAGCCAAATGTAGGATGTGGGAAATTGACTTGGTTTCCTCAGTAAGAAAATAGTATTGATCAGAGAGGAAGGAGAAGAGAGAGGTTGAGAGAGAGACAAGACAGCTGCTTTAGACTAACAGATTTTCAATTCTTTAAAAAGAATTTTTAGGGTCACCTGGGTGGCTTAGTCAGTTAAGCATCTTCTTTCAGCTCAGGTCATGATCCCAGGGTCCTGGGATCGAGTCCCGTGTCAGGCTTCCTGTTCAGTGGGGAGCCTGCTTCTCCTTCTACCTGCCGCTCCCCCTGCTTGTGCTCTTTCACTCTCTGTCTGACAAATAAATAAAATCTTAAAAAAAAAAAAAAGGAATGTTTAAATTCTTTTAAAAAGAATTAAGAGACAGAATAAACCAATAAAATGTATCGAACCTTGTTTGGGAGCTGATGTCTTTTAATTTTTTTCCTAAAGTGTTTAGCTAATGGAAATTTGAATATGAACTTATCATTAAGTAATATTCAGGAATTACTGTTAATGTTATTAGATAAAATAATAGCATTTGGTTATGTAAGAAAATGCCCCCTATGTTATTATTTTAAAAGATGCACACAAATACTGAGGAGACAGATGAAATGATTTCTGGAATTTATTTTCAAATGTTCCAACCAAAAAATGATTTTTAAAATGTAGGAGAGAGAAGCAATGCAGCAAAGTATTGATGATTGTTAAAACTGGGTCTGTTTTGAAAATTTCAGGAGAAGTTCAAAAAATTTCTTTAAAAGGTGATGAAACTGCTACAAATGCTATCTTTGTGTGGAAGAGGAAAAAAATAGTAAGCCTTGCTTTGCAGTCACGCAGTTTGCTCCTTGCTTCAGGCCCTAACTATGTTTTGCATCATAGCTTTGCCCTTTAAAAAAATTTTTTTTAATAAAGGCCAACCCCAATATCTGATTTGAACAAACCAGGCTGGCTTCTCAGCCACTCTGGTTTTACCATGTAAAGGATATTTTCTTGTTTGAGGTTGCGCTTAGCCATATTTAACAGATAAGCTCATCTATATGAAAGTTTTTGTTGTTAATTTTGTTTTGCTCTGGCTATGCTCAAATAACACACAGGGAACTTGTGCAAGAGGTCACAGGGTACCAATATAGGCCACATAAAGGAAGGAGCAATGAGGCAGTAGTGGGGGAAAAAAAGAGGAAAATTGAATTCAGACAACGTGGAGTTGACACTGGTACTTCCTGGCTAAGAGACGTTTTGTCAAATCACCCTCTGAGTACTGGCACTTCTCTTGGGCAAAATGAGAACGGTAACAGGGCTATTGTAAAGATTTCTTGCGCTACGCGAGGTACTTTTTCAACTCTAGAGCATCATACCAAGATAAAACATTACTAGCACGGAGAATGGATCCAGCAATATTTCACATGACCATTGTCAGTTTACAAAAGTGAAACATTATATGGATTTTTAGAAAAATTTTTTAAAGATTTATTATTTATTTATTTTTTAAAAGATTTTATTTATTTATTTGACAGAAAGAGAGACAGCGAGAGGGAACACAAGCAGGGGGAGTGGGAGAGGGAGAAGCAGGCCTCCTGCTGAGCAGGGAACCCGATGCGGGGCTCGATCCCAGGACCCTGAGATCATGACCCAAGCCGAAGGCAGTCGCTTAACCGACTGAGCCACCCAGGTGCCCCTTATTATTTATTTTAGAGAGAGAGAGCTATAGAACACGAGCGGGAGGGGCAGAGGGAGAGGGAGAGAGAATCTCAAGCAGACTCCACACTGAGCGTGGAGCCCAATTCCGGGCTGAATCTCACCCACCCTGAGATCATGACCTGAGCCAAAACCAAAAGTCAGAGACTTAACTGACTGTTCCACAGAGGTGCCCCAAAACATTATATCGATTTTTAAAAATAAATCAAATAAACAAACTGAAAATTTCCATTAAAAATACCAGGGTAAAGAAATTAATTTCACAATGCAGATCATTACCTCAGTTTTACTGTTTCAGGCCTTATCTTTGATCAAGTTTTTTGTGTGTGTTTTATTTCAGCACCTAATACAGTTGTAACTCTTAAAAAACTTATAGGTAAATTTAGTACCATACAGAGGAACAACAGGAGGCATTAAGTGTGACTTAGATTGTTTTCAGTAATTTATAATTTCAATATGCTGTCAATACTCAGTGTTGCTAACCCTAGAACGCAGCTTTTCTCTAAACTGTTGAAGGCACGTAAACAACCTGCATTAATGAAAAGTTGTTCTTACGATATAATTTTGGGTCCTGAAAAGAGAACTGAAGAAAACGTGCTTTTCCCCTACCCTCTCTTCAGAAAAAGAGGCCACATGAAAGAACACGCATATCTCTTTAAGTAATTAATGGCTTAAGGGCTACAGAGTACTTCAAAAACAAATAACAAAAGTGATCTTTTTCCTAATACACAGCAATGAGAAACACATTTCATCGGACTCTAGGGATCCTCTCAGTAGAGGGATTAGGTCAGCCTAACAAACACAGAGTTCCACATTGGCTTTTTACTTTGTGCCTGCTGGGCCTCATTTCATTATAGTGATGTTAGACCTTCTTTGGTTAAGCTGTTATTCCATTTCTTCTGGTGAAATGATAGAGAAAACACATATTCCTGTGGATACTGTTAGCACTTCCAGTACCTTTAACAACTCGCGCTTCCACATTTCCTCACCCTCACTTCTCCCTACTCTTAACTGTCTTTCAACCCAGATCAACCGCTTTCCATTAAAATATTTATTTACTTACTTATTTTTGAAAAAGCTAAATGTTTACATGTTTCAACATTTGAAAGGTAAAAAAAAATAAGTTATGTAGTGAAAATTCTCTCTCCCACCCCTGTCCCTCAATTACCCAGAAATATGTTTTCTCCAAATTTCCTTGATTGCCTGCTTTTATTCACATTGCTTCCTCTATCTGAAATGTCCTTCAAACATCTTTCAATTTTTGTTCTTCACTTCTTCAAAGTGTAGTTCAATACTCTCCTTTAATGAGTTTTGCCTGAACCATCGCCTCTAAAATTGATCCCTTATTTTCCTGATTCTGCACAATTGAATATGGTTTTTACCTTAATTCTTTTTTTATTCGTTTTTTAAATTGTTATGTTTTACCTTAATTCTTGAAAATATGCTTAAAAATTAAAAAATGCTTAAAATTGCTACTGTTCCTAAATTATTTTCATATTTCCTGAACAGATTCCTTCCTTCCTTCCTTCCTTCCTTCCTTCCTTCCTTCCTCCCTCCCTCCCTCCCTCCCTCCCTCCCTTCCTTCCTTCCTCCCTCCCTCCCTCCCTCCCTCCCTTCCTTCCTTCCTTCCTTCCTTCCTTCCTTCCTTCCTTCCTTCCTTCCTTCCTTCCTTCCTTCCTAACAAGCGGTGGGGAGGGGCCAGAGGGAGAGAGAAAAAGCAAACTCCCTGCTGAGCAGGAAGCCCGATTCGGGACTCGATCCCAGGACCTGGAGATCATGACCTGTGCCAAAGGCAGCTGCTTAACCGACTGAGCCACCCAGGTGCCCCAGATTTGAGATTTCTGAACAGCTTACAGATTGATAGTGTCCTTAAAAGCAAAAAATGACTCCTATTTCTTTTGTTTTCTATATAGCAGGTAGTCTGGACTCATGCAAATAATTGATGCTGAATACCCTCTCTAGCCTCAAAAACCTTATCAGGTAATTCTTAAAATTTGCTGCTATGAGAATCACCTGGGGAGGTTTGGAAACTCATAATGTCCTGGCTTCACCCTATACCAATTAAATCAGAATCTCTGGGGGTGGGATCTAAGCATAAGCACTATTTAAAACTCACCAGATGACTCCAACTTGCAGCTAAATTTAAGAATCAGTAACCTAACCCACCTCCATGCCCTCGATCTCGGACTATGACCTCATTTCATAAAAACATGCCTTTGCTACCATCGTCAAACGTGCCCCCTTCCTGCATTCATACCCATTTCTGCTTTGCTTCTCTTGAGTATAGAGTTCCTCTTCCTCCCACAGGCTTCCTTCCAGCAGCCATATTTTCTTTGCTCTCCTTCACTGAAAACCTTCTCATAAGGCTTTGCTATGCAGATGGTTGTCATTTTTTTTTTTTTTTTTTACCTCCAAGTCACTCTTCAACTTACTTATATCTGGCTTTCATTCCCATCAGGCGTGCAAAAATGGTCTTGTTGGTATTACTTGTCATGTTGCTAAATCCAAGGGTCAGTTTTCTGCCTTCTCATTTCTTAGCAGCAGGATCCCTTTGTTGGAAATCCTGTCTTTTCTTGATTTCCAGGACACCACATGTTTGCTCTCCTTTCCTTCTATTGCCTCTTATCTTAGTGACTTCAGGATGGCGGTTTCCCAGTGCTTGATCCTAAGCCCTCTTTGTCGCCACACATTTCCATGTACCACTTGTGCTTAGAGATGATTTCAGATAGTAAATTGTTGAAATGTTTTTTTTTACCTTAACAGATAAGTATTTCTTTTTAATGCTATTAGAAAAGACTACAACCTACAAATCAAACTCACTTTAACACTATAAACTGAAGGAGGATGAGTTTAAATAGCAAATCATATGACAAACTTCATAAAACATTCTTTACACATCTCTTTTCTTTTTTTTACCCCTGAGCGTCTTCTCCAGATTACAGATGCCTTTGCTCTCTCCAAAATCCTCCATCCACTGCTAGGTCTCCTTTTTCCTATATAGCCTTTTCCCTAAGCGTACGCTCCAGCTTCTGGTCTCCATTTTCCCCCTCCCCACTGGTCTTCAGCAGAAACACATCCTGCTGATGAGCTTCTGTATACTGGGGATCGAACCTGCTAGTTTTATGAGAAGTTAGGGTTCACCTAAAAGGGAAGTCTTCAAAATAGAGAATATGTACATTACAAAAGCCATGGGAAATTTGCTTGATATGGAAGAGATATTCTGGGAAGAAAGAGATTATTGAATAGAGTCTGTCTCACGTATGTTTTTACTACCTAAGTAGTAGTTCACATTTAGGAATGTTGGTACACTTTAGGAACAGGGGAGTCTCAAAAGCACCTGCATCAGGATCAAAGCTGTCATATTTGTCACCAATTTATTTATTTAATGGGATGAAGCATTGTCAATATGTAACTCTAATTATTAAATCTGCATCTCTAAGATTTTAATTGAGTAGTGCTGATATAATAAATCTATTTTCTAATAGTTTTGTTAAAGTCTTTTAAACTCGTAGTAAAGGTCTGACATGATATATTTAATAATTCTAGTATCTATAGGTTATATTTATCAGATTGTAATAAAGCTCCAACAAATACACTGTTTCTTTATTCATTTATATAATGACTTTTTAATACATCAGCCCTAGCATTTGTGGAGGCTCATATACTACATCCCTGAATATTTACATGTCAAAAATTAAGCCAGCATTGTTAAATAAAATGTTTTATCTGCCTACATGACAAAATTACATTTATAGTGACAAAAATTTTTAAATGTGAAGAGTTATGTTATTTTTATGTAACTCCAAGTTAGAAAATGTAAAGGTTGACTGATTGTAATTATGGTTGTCATGTGTGACCTTCTGTTGATGGCCCAGGGATGTTTGGAGAGTATAAAGTAAAGGTAAATGGAATTAATAAATTATATATTTATTCTGTAAGAATTGTTTTTCTTGCTTTCATTTTAGAAAAATCACTAGGTTATGATATTCTCATTTACTAGGTATTGACATTATGCTAAATTAGACATTTTTGATTCATTAAAACTTTTCAATGGTTTTTAGAATTAATTTTAACTGGGCAAAGCTTCACTCAGCTGAGGCAAAAACATCTGGATTTTTAAGACAATTCTTAAAGCAATACGTGGATTTGGTAATGAATTATGAATTCTACATATCATCTTCAATCATTATAATGGGTTCACATGTGGTTAATTATTGTTACCCTGTAAGATTTTACAAAATATTTAAGATTTCATTGCCGTAATCTATATTGCAATTTATATGGTCTCTTAAAGCAATATCTAAATCTGTATAGTGATATGAAGAATTGCTAGCATACTTGACTGATGCTATATTCAATTGTAATATGAATTATATAGTGTTGAATAAAGTTCTTCAGCTACCATGTGCAATTGAGATTATCATGCTAGTTTATGAGTATTTCTGGAACCACAACTGGGACACACACACAAAAGCAAAAGGAGCGGACACTAAGCATTCCCAGGAAACATATTTTGTTATTCAAGAAACTATTATTGCATTGGCCTGGTTTCAGAATTGCTTTGTAGATATGCGGTGTTATCTATAAGTAGCCCTATTTCTGAACAAAAAAGGATATTTCTATGGCATAAGAAACAAAGCCAAACCTTTAGTTTAAGTTATGTGGTAGGGGAGAAATGAGGATGTTTCAAAATATCACAGATATTTGAGATAGTGAATTAAAAATACATATCTATTCACCAATAAGGTTTTAAGTTGCCATAAATTATTGATGTTAATTTGTAATTAAGTGACATATTTTGGAACTTTACTTTAAATATGTAAAATGGTGCCAAATTTCTATGACTCAATAATATATTCAACAGCTATTTTCAATACAAGTGAAATTCATAAATATTAGGCAAAATATTAACTTAACAAAGAGTGGTCTGTGGAATATTAAGAAATAATTAATATCCAGGAATTAATATATATGGACAATTATGTGGCAAAATCTGAACATAAGCAAGATTTTTTTTTTAAATTTTTTAAGTTTTATTTTGTTGTGGTAAGAACTCAAGATCTACCCTCTTAACTGATTTTAAGAGTCCAATACAATAAGCACAATGTTGTACACCAGATCTCTAGACCTTAATTCATCTTGTTTATCTGAAACTTTATACCTGTTGATTTCCAACTCTTCATTTTCTCTTGCCCTCTTCCCCTGACCATCACTGCTCTTCTGCTTCTATGAGGTTGACTATTTTAGATACTCCATGTAAGTGGAATTGTGCAGTATTTGTCCGGTGACTGGCTTGTTTCACTTACCATAATGATCCCCAGGTTCAACCTTGTTGTTGCAAATGGTAGGATTACCTTCTTTTTTAAGGCTACTTGAGTAATATTCTATTGTATGTATATACCACATTTTCTTTATGCATTTATTCATCCATGTGCAAGATATGAATGATTTTAAATGAACCACAAGTTAATATGTGAGATATTTTATTACACACTTGTGAGATCTATTTTATTGCTTTATTGATATGTATTCATGTTTACTTTTGGAGTTTCTTTTTAAATTAGAAGTTGGGATGAGGGAATTAATTGAGTTTTAAGGATCCTTAACCCATTACCTTATTGAACATAGTTAGACCTAAACTTAATGGAACAAAATGCCTGTGGGGGTTTTGATGACCAAAGAGCCATCAATATATAGAGTAAAAATAGAACCTGTCTCTGAACAACCAACTACATTCAGTAACTTAATGAATATTTATCGAATACCCAACATAACAGTCACTGTTCTAGACATTGGCTTGCAACAGTGAACAAAAACAGAGTCCTGCCTTCAGGGAACTCACATCTAATAATGGGATGGAGCGGGGGTGCGGACACGGATGGAGAACAAACAAATTATATCGATGTTTAAGGAATAGGTACAGTGAAGAAAAATCGGAATAGGGGAATAAGGAGTGCTGGTTGGAGGTTGCAGTTTTAAAAAGGATTGTCGGGGAAGGCCTCCCTGAGAAGATGACATTTAGGTCATTAAAGAGGCATGAAAATACACACACACACACACATTTAAAAAATATAAACTCAAACTTACAGAAAAGTTAAAAGTACAATACGAAGAATTCTTTTTTTCCCTAAACCATTGGACAGTAAGTAGCTGACCTGATATCCATTACCTCCAAATACTTTGGGGCATATTCTTTATGAACAAGGACATTTTCCTGCATAACCACAATATAACCATCAAAATCAAGAAATCACCATTCTTACATTACTACCATCAAATCCACATCAAGTACATAGACCCCATTCAAGCTTCTCCATTTGTCCCAATTATGTCCTTTATTGTAAAAGGATCCAGTTCAGAATCATGGATTGCATTGAGTTGCCTTATCTTTTTCATCTTGGGTCTAGAATAAGCCATCAACCTTTTTTGAAATTTCATGACTCTGACAGTTTTTAATATTATAGATCACTTACTTTGTAAAATGCCTCTCAGTTTGAATTTGCCTGATCTTTCCTCATGAGTACGTTCAGATTTTGCATCTCTGGTAAGAATATCATAGAAATAATGCTCTTTTCTTCTCATTGCATTCTATCTAGTGGCTCATGATTTTAATTTGTCCCATTATTGATGCTATTAACTTGAATAACTTAAGGTATAATCTGCCATGTTTCTCCTCTGTGAAGTTATTCCTTTTCTTTTTGTAATTAATACATGTTTTGTGGAGAGGTACTTCAAAATGGTTTCTCATCCTATTTGTCATTAAACTTTTTATTTATTCATTTATTTGTCTGGCTGTATCTATCTATCTATCTGTCTATCTATCTATCTAATCATTGATTGAATCCATGATTTCCTATTTAATCAGTGCATTATAATTTTTACTACCATTATTTACTGCTGTTCTCAATGGTCCCAGATTTGGCTGGTAGGAGCCTTTTCAAGCTGATGCTGGTGTGTTTTCGACATGCCCCTATCATTCTGGAACATTCTCTTGTTTTGGGACACAAGATACCCAGCCTCATTTTTAAAAAATTTTTTAATTTGAGTATAGTTAACACACAATGTTGCATTAATTTCAGGGATACAACATAGTGATTAAACTTCTCAATATGTTAGGCTGTGCTCACCACAAATGTAGGTAGCAGCTGTCACCGTACAATGCTATTACATTATTACTAACTATATTCCTTATGCTGTGCCTTTAGTCCCATGACTTAACTCATTCCATAACTGGAACCCATGCTCATCTTGTGCTTTGTTGATCTTTTCCCTGAAATCAGTCATTTCTTCAAGGAGCCTTTGTTCCTTTTAGTGGAGACTAATGGATAAGCCGTGATCTAGGTGTTTGATGAGCTCAATGCCATTGGGGGCACAGATGAAGATGGGGGTGATTACTGCTCCAAGGCCTTATTAGTGGTAAGAGGTAAGGAATATATATGTGTGTACACACATATGCGTGCACACACATAGATACATTTACAACTGCTCTAATTTCCACATCCATCTATAAGTATTGAAAATGATGAGTTTAATCAATACCTTTGATTCTAATCAAACAACACAGATTTCATTTTAGTTTTCTGCCTTCTTTTTTTTCAATGAATTAAGCATATGTTTATTCCCATATGCTTCTACCCATAAGTTTACAAACCTTAATGAATGAAGATGTTACTTGAAAGACACATTATACAGAGGGTAGGTTCAATAAGTTAATAGTTTTCTCCCTTTTTATGTTTATTTGATCTGCATGCTGCAAACCCTCCCCAGTGTGGAAGCTTCCCTATCCCACCTGCATGCTTAGGCTTTGATTTCCTGAACTGGGCTATACATATGCACCTTCCTCACTCAGGTTCTTATGTACCATTCCAGGTCACCCTGCTTGCATACATGATCTACCCTCACCCCCCCGCCCTTGTGCTCTAACACTGCACTGGGCCTTTCCTTGAATGATGACCTCTTTGTTCTGCTTGACACCTCAAGCTGGGCTTTCTCCCATGTGGACTCTCTTAATCTACTCCATCTCTGAATCCCCCATTCCAAGATGTCCCCATGGATGGACACCCTCCTCAGGCTCTGAGGCATGCATGAGGCGGCATGGGCTGCCTCCCCAGGTTGATGTCCTCCTCACTCTGCTCAGGCTCTGACTCTCCACTGCACACATGGCCTCTGTGTAACACCTTCCTTACCCTGCTCAGGCTCTAATATCCTCCCTCCATCCCACCCCATTTGAAAGCCCTCCTTATCCAGCTCTGGATCTGACATCTGATGCCATGTTGCTCTCACTCAAGCATGTCATGTTCACTCTTTTGGGCTCTAAGTCCCCACACCAGGGTCCCATCTCTATATGGAGGCCTTCCTTACTCCACTTGGGAGCTAACTTCTCCTTCCAGGCCCTTTTTGCTGAATGGGTACCCTCCTCAGCCTTCTCACACTCTGATACCATGCACTGGACAATCTCCTTCCCAATGTGGATGCCCTTCTCATTCCTTGTGGGCTCTGACGCCTCACGCAATCCAGCCCATTTGTGTGGATTTCTGCCTCGATCTGTTCACCTAATGTCTTTAAGATTGAGTTGTTCAGAAAGACAAAGGGGAATAGAAGGGAAAGAGCCAGTGAAGAGAAGAGGATGGAGAAAAGAAATTTGAGTAATCGTTTTTTAATAAACAAAAAATAATACATGTACATTATGGCTCCATGCTGTCTTAGTTCATTTGCTACAACAAAATACCACAGACTAGACGGTTCATAAAAAAACCAAACATTTATTTCTCCCAGTTCTGGGGGCTGGAAGTCTGAGATCAGGGTACCCACATGGTCAGGCCCTCTTGAGGGCTATGGACTGCCAATTTCTCACTGTGTTCTCCTCACATGGTAGAAAGGAATGAAGGATCTCTCTGGAGCCTCTTTTAAAAGGACACTGATCCCACTCACCAGGGCTCTGCCTTCATGACCTAATCATCTCCCAAAGTCTCCACTTCCTAATAGCATTTATCTTAGGGATTAGGATTTCAACATATGAATTTGGGAGGAACACAAACATTCAAAACATAGCACACGCCAATCTGGAATTAGCCTTCAATTTGAACCAGACTTCAACTTTTGTTTTTAAGTCCCTGAGGAAAATAGTTGCTATAAACCCCAATCTTCTGCTCTAAAAAGGAGGATTGAAGTTACCCTAAGGCCACAGGACTAACATTTTCATGTAAAATTAAGCTGGTGATTTAGGAAGCCTTAGACTACAAGTCTAATGAAATAGGGGTATGAGGGAGGATGAGGTAAACCTGAATCACTGAAAAGTCATGTTTACTAACAAGTAAAGAATATGAGACAACAGTGTAGAAGCAATCCACTAACAAATATTTATGGAGTTTCTACTAAGACATAGAGAATCACTATTGATCAATCTTTTTGTATTTCAACAGTCTCGTAGGATTTCCTTATGTAATAACACAGCAATTAATGTTAATAAAGCTGAATGAGTCATCTATAAAAGGCAAAGTGAAGGTCCATTTACTTTGTTTTTAAAGGCAGAAAAGTACATTAGGACATTTCAAATTAGGACACACTAGGACATTTCAAAAAATGGCTGACAATTAAATTTTAGTTATCTGGAAAATTTACATGTGGAAAAACTCCATTTCACTTATCATTGGAAAGTAAAGTGCTACTGTTTGTATCAGAGCCAATCCAAACTCAAGGTCCTACACTGTCATTGCCTCCAGCCAGCTGTTAGACTTTGGAGTAGTCACTGTAGATCTTAGGACCTTCCGTTCCCTCATCTATGACACAAGGGAGCTGGTCTAAATTTACTCAAAGACGATGGTCAACTCTAACATTCTATATCTTAGGGCAGATTAAGATAGGGTGTTTTTATCTCCTAAAAAGAACCTCAAGTTTATATAAGGCATTAAAGAATAAAGTACTTTGTGTTGGGAATTGCCCAATGGAGCAAAAGTGACTGATTAGAAATGAAATATTCATTCGCTAGACACCCACACAAGTCTAAGAATAAGGTGTGGTTTTCTCTCAACTGGTAGAAAATTTGAATAATGGAGTATGAAGTCCATAAGTAACTAATTTACCATTTGAGATTTACATTAGAAATCAGCTGCTGGAATTTCCCGGAAGGTAATTTCCCACTACAGCTTATTTTGCTCAATGTGTGGACCATTAGAAGGCACCCTAGCTGATGAATCAGACCAATAACACAATATATTTCATTTGTATAGTGCTCCCACTGTAAGTACAGGTATCCCCCGCTTTTTGAAAGTTTGCTTTACCCACTTTGCTTTTGACACAAGACCTGTATTTGTCCCTGTTTCCACTAACCAAAAGATAATTGAAGAGGATTTTCTCTCTCTCTCTCTTTTTTAAAGATTTTATTTATTTATTTGAGAGAGAGAGTGTGTGAGCACAGAGGGAGAGGGGCAAGCAGACTCCCCACTGGACAGAGAGTCCCACGAGTGGCTCGATCCCAGGACTCTGAGATCAGGACCTGAGCTGAAGGCAGACGCTTAACCGACTGAGCCACCCAGGTGCCCCCTATGGATTTTCTCTTTTAAGAAAAAAGGCAAAACACGAAAATAGCATTCAGTGTTTGTTTTGCAGGGTTGTTTTGCAGCCATTATAGAGGAGTGAAAGTGAGCCCCCTGAGCAGTGAGAGGGGTCTGGGCAAGCTCCTTCTCTGGGAAGTATACTCAGCATCTCAGCAGCAAGCCACCCCAACTTTGAGCTGTGTCTGTGAGCATCTGTGCTTTATCTCAATTTTACTTGTGCATCTGTTGGCAAGACGTGTCCTAAGGTTCAGAAAAGCCTAAGAAAGGTTATTTTTGGGGTCTGGGGACACTCAAAAAATTTTCCATATAAATTAATGGTAATTGCTTCTTCACTTTACACCATTTTGGCCTATGAAAGTTTTCATAGGAATGCTCTACTTTCAGAAAGCAGGGGAAACCTGTACTTCTGACCACAATTTCCCCCTTGTTTTCTTTCTTTTTTAAAATTAATTAATTTGGGGGGGGAGGGATAGGGGGAGAGGGAGAGAAAGTCCTTGGCAGTCTCCACGCTGAACATGGAGCCCCATGCAGGGCTCCATCTCACCACTCCCGAAATCACCACCTGAGTGGAAACCAAGTCTAACAACCCAACCAACTGTCTCACCCAAGCGCCCCTCCTCCTTGTTTTCTTAGAGTTCATTTCCTCAGTCTGGTTGCTCAAGGACACAGCTTTGAGGTCTTTGGGTGTATTTTCCCCTGATTTAGATCAATAGTATTTCCTCACTTGGGATGTTGAATTTAAGAATATCGAAGCTGATTTAGATATAAGTGGACATTGAAAAAGAAAGACTACACCAGGAGATCCCAAGAGATAGCACTAGAAAGTGACCACATTCCTGCTCCAATTATTGGGGTACAAATAAGTTGAAAAGGTTAAGAAGGGAGGAGAAAGGAAATGAGCCTGGAAGAACTAACACACATACATTATCTTAATTTACTTTCCCAGCTACTGTGAGGTAGTGTCATATCATTACCACCAACCGCAACTTGTAAATTAAAAGAATACTATTGAGAAGGATAAGTGACTTATTTTCCAAAGATCACATGGCTAGTTATTTTTGCACCTCACTCTTGACTTGACTCTTGACTTACCACATTCATGTAGACACGCTCCAGGTTCGCTGCTGCACCGTCCTGCCCGTCCTGGCTCTGCGTTGGCCCCGTGACCTTGGAAAACACAGTCTCTCTGAGTCTCAGCTTCCAGGTCTGTAAAGTGGACTTACAACACAGCCTCCCTTATTTAATAGGGTTGCTTTAATACTATAGACCTAAATATCTTCCTTATTATGTTGTATAGTTTGTAAAGGGGGCACTGATGCCTGATTTTATACAGTTAATTCTTACGAAGGGCTGTACACATCAAATGAGAATGTAGGTGAAATCAGCGGTACTGTCATGATCACGTGCTTCTTCTTCCATCTGCTACTTCCCATCTCTGAAGCTGTTGATGTTCTTGAGATTTTGGTTATGATTTAAAAGTTGTCCAGGGAGACATTTCAAAGCGATGCCATAGCCTTTGCTAATGCTTAAGACGAAATGAAGGCGTAAGTGAGAATTTTATAGCCTGTAATGTCCAAATTCTTCAAACAGACATTCAGGGCCATTGACACTCTGTTCACCCTGACTTAATAACATTCATGTAATCGGCCTTCAACTTCGCTGTCCCCAGACCTAAATGAATTCTTCCTCTGTGTCCACCTGTTTGGGGGTTCTCCTAATGGTTAGTTCTATGCCTGTGTCTTGCCCCACATTTGGTTTCTCCTGCCTAGAATACACTTTATCTATTGTCTCTCCTCCCGGGTATAGTCTACATATGTGGGTTTTGTTCTCCAATTGCTATTGGTTCTTATTGTCTACAGCAGGGTCGGCAAATTATGCCCAACAATCTGTTTTTGTAAATGAAGTTGTTTTGGAACTCAGCCTATGACAGGCTACAAAGGCAGAGCTGAGTAGTTATAACAGAGACCATATGGCACATAAAGCCTTAAATATTTACTTTCTATCTATACTACCTATTTACTATCTAGCTAGTACTAAAGGGTACTATCTGGCTCTTTATAGAAAAGGTTTACCAACACTTGGTCCATAGCAAATTTCACTTAACCATTGAAGAACCTGGATCTGGCATGATGGAAACAGCCCTTTTCCCACCCTGAAATTATTTATTATTTATAGTAAGTTTTAAGGGCATCAAAATTACAATAGTATGCTGAGTGCATATTTTATTGTTATATCAGTAAAGCACAATTTAGAAATTCCATTATAAAATGAAAGTAATAAATATCCTTTAGTGCCACGGCAATAGTGAGCACCAAAGCCAAAGGATATTACAGACATGCTGTGAGATATAATGACAACAGGTGGCTAAGGTAATAGGGGAAAGGTAGGTAGCAAAAGATAATCCTTAGCAGGAAGCTTAGGCTGGGAGGGACACATCAAAGATAACTTCTGGACAAAGAAGGCTAAGGATCTTGGCAACAGCCTAGTGTCTGTCCATTGTTACTGCAAAGCCAGCCACAAAGTCGTGGGTGGAGAGTAGACGGCTGGCTGGCAGAGTCTGTAGAAAATGCACGAGTCATTTGCGGTGAACGTGGATGTTAAGAGGAGCAGTTTGTGATTAATTGTTAACAAAGCACTGTATTGTGTAGAGAGCACCTGTGCACGCCTTTCAGTGGCACCAACTGGGAAGCACTGCTCTCTGCACTGTTCTATGTAATGTTCCTCTGCTGGTCATATTTTCCTAACTATACCAATCTATTTAAGACTACGAACAATGCCCCATACGTCTACCATCCACAACTGTTATTAAGTACAGTGTTACCTTAGTGTGTGTGAAAGCTAACCCCAACACTTGGTCCTGCCTTTCTAAATAGCTCTCTTCTCTTCAGAAGTCAGAAGGATAGATTATTTCCCAGGAACCAAATATAGCCCATGTCTATTAGAGAGAAAGTCTTCAAAGGTTACTAAATAACAATTTGGCAAAGTGAAATCTCTTCATAAGTTCTGGTAAATAGCTTTTACTTTCTCATCCATAAATATATATTAAAATATGGGCACCTGGGTGGTTAAGTTGGTTAAGCGTCTGCCTTTGGCTCAGGTCACGATCCCAGGACCCTGGGAGCGTGTCCCACGTCGGGCTCCCCGTTCAGCGCGAAATCTGCTTCTTGCTCTGCCCCTCCTCCCAGTTGTTCTCTCAATCTCTTTCAAATAAATAAATAAAACCTTTTAAAATATATATATTAAAATGTAACCTCCATAATTATAAAGATGTTAAATGAATTAAGCATTTATTCTTATTGAGAATTTGATTTTAGTTATGGAAAAAGATACTCCTTTCCTTTATGCTTGCTAACCAGATTGTTCTACTCCTTATCTTAGTAATAAGTTATTTCAAATTCAATGGATTTTTTTAAATAGACTTATTTTTTTTTAAAGAATTCTAGGTTCACAGCAAAATTGAGAGGAAGGCACAGAGATTTCCCGTATACCCCTCTGCCCACACATATGCACAGCCTCCCCCATTATCAACATCCCCCACCATAACATCACATTTGTTACAACTGATGAACCTACACTGACACATCATTGTCACCCAAAGACCATAGTTTACATTAGGGTTCATTCTTGATATTGTGCATATTATGGATATGGACAGTGTATAATGTGTCCGCACATACAGTATCATACAGATTAGTTTCACTGCTCTAAAAACCCTCTGTGCTCCACCTTTTCATCCCTCCCTCCCTTCCACTCATATTGCATGTAGCCTTTTCAGATTGGCTTCTTTCACTTAGTATTGTACATCTGAGTTTCCTCCATCTCTTTTCATGGTTGATAGCTTATTTCTTTTTAGTACTGAATAATATACTATTGTCTGAATATACCACAGTTTATTTATCCATTCACCTACTGAAGGACATCTTAGTTGCTTCCAAGTTCTGGCAATTATGAATAAAGCTGCTATGAACCTCTGTGCAGACTTTTGCATGGATATAAGGTTTCAAGCTTTGGGTAAATATCAAGAAGTGCAATTGCTGAATCACATGGTGAGTTTGTTTAGTTTTGTAAGAAAATGACAACTGTCTTCCAAAATGGCTGTTCTATTTTGCATTCCTACCAGGGATGAATGATAGTTCCGGTTTCTCCACATCCTTGTCAGCATTTAGATATTTGTCAGGGTTTTAGATTTTTGGACATTTTAATACATGTGTAATGGTATCTTATAGTTTGTTTGTTTTAATACTATTTATTTATTTATTTATTTATTTATTTATTTATTTATTAAGTAAACTCTACCCTCAATGTGGGGCTCGAACTCATGATCAAGATGCAAGCTCTATGGACTGAGCCAGCCAAGCTCCCCTCATTGTTGTTTTAATTTACATTTCCCTGATGACATATGATGTGGAACATCTTTTCCTATGCTTATTTGTGTTCTGTATATCTTCTTTGGTGAGTTGTCTGTTAAGATCTTTGCCCTGCTTTTAATTGGCTGTTTGTTTTCTTACTGTTGAGTTTTAAGAGTTCTTTGTATATTTTGGATAATAGGCCTTTATCAGATACGTCTTTTGCAAATTATTTCTCCCAGTCTGTGGCTTGTCTTTTCATTCTCTTGACAGTTTATTTCACAAAGCAGAAAAAGTTAATTTTAGTGAAGTCCACCTTATCAATTTATTCTTTAATGGGTTAGGTCTTTAGTGTTGTGTCTAAGATATCTATTTTTTTTCTGTCTTTTGTAGTTTAAATTGAGTATTTTAAATGATTCCATTTTCTCTCCTTTCTTAGCATAGAAGCTGTACTTCTTTTCTAAACTTTTTAGAACTTTTTTAACGGTTATCCTCAAGTTTGCAGCATATATTTACAACTAATCCAAGTTCACTTTTGAATAACACTATACTACTTATAATAGAAAATAATCCTAATTTCTCCCTCCCATCTCTTGTATCATTACTGCCATTCATTTCACTTATATACACATGCAAGTTTACATAATTAAATATTTTGTTATTATTATTTTGGACAAACTGTTATCTGTTAGGTCACATAAGAATAAGAAAAATAAAGGCTTTTATTTTAACTTCCCTTATTCCTTCTCTGATGCTTTTCCTTTCTTACTATGGATAACAGCTTCTGACTTGTATCATTTTTTTTCTCCCTAAATAATTTCTTTTTTTTTTTTATAGATTTTATTTATTTATTTGACAGAGAGAGAGAGAGCACAAGCGGGGGGAGTGGCAGGCAGAGGCAGAGGGAGAAACAGGCTCTCTGCTGAGCAGGGAACCCATTGTGGGGCTCGATCCCAGGACCCTGGGATTATGACCTGAGCTGAAGGCAGATGCTTAACTGACTGAGCCACCCAGGCACCTCTCTAAATAATTTCATTTAACATTTCTTGCAAAGTAGGTTTATTGGCAATAAGTTCCCTCAATTTTTGTTTGTGTGTGAGAGTCTTTATTTCTTCTTCACTTTGAAAAATAATTTTGCAGGGTACAAAATTTTAAGTTGGTGGAATTTTTTTCTCTGTACTTCAAATAATTCATTCCACTCTCTTCTTGCTTGCCTGGTTTCTGAGGAGAAGTCAGATGTAATTTCTATCTTTGCTCCTCTATAAGTAAGTGGTTTTTATTTTTTCTGACTTCTTTTAGGATTTTCTCTTTATCTTTCTTTTTTTGTAGTTTGAAGATGATATGCCTAAATGCCATTTTTTGGGGGGACATTTATTCTTTTTTTTTAAAAGATTTTATTTATTTATTTGACAGAGACACAGCAAGAGAGGGAACACAATCAGGGGGAGTGGAAGAGAGAGAAGCAGGCTTCCCGCCGAGCAGGGAGCCCGATGTGGGGCTTGATCCCAGGACCCTGGGACCATGACCTGAGCCGAAGGCAGACGCTTAATGACTGAGCCACCCAGGCGCCCTGGGGGGACATTTATTCTGTTTGGTGTTCTCTGAGATTCCTGGATCTGTGGTTTGGTATATGACATTAATTTAGGAAAATTCTCAGTCCTTGCTGTTTCCTTTCTCTTTTTCTCCTCCTTCTGGTATTCCTATTACATATATGTTACACATTTTGTAGTTGTTTCACAGTTCTTGGATATTCTGTTCTTTTATTTTCTAGTCTTTTTTCTTTTTGCTTTTCAGTTTTGGAGTTTTCTTTCTTTTTTTTAAAGATTTATTTATTTATTTATTTCAGTGAGAGAGAGAGTGCACAGAGGGGAGGGGCAAAGAGGGAGGGAGAAAGAAACTCAAGCGGACTCCACGCTGAACGTGGAGTCTGATGCAGGGCTTAATCTCATGATGCTGAGATCAAACCTGAGCGGAAACCAAGAGTCGGACGCTTGACTGACTGCGCCACCCAGGTGCCCCATCAGTTTTGGAGTTTTCTATTGAGACATCTGCAAGCTCAGATATTTTTTCAACCTTGTCCAGTCTACTAATATGCCCATTTGAAGCATTCTTCATTTCTATTTGTGTTTTTGCTTTCTAGTATTTCTTTTTAGTTTTTTCTTTGAATTCCCATTTATTTGCTTACATTGCCTATCTGTTTTTGCATGCTGTCCACTTTATCCATTAGCATACTTAGTATATTAATCATAGTTGTTTTTAACTCCCCGTCTGATAATTCCAACATCTTTGCCATATCTTTGTGTGGTTCTGATGTTTGCTCTGTCTCTTCAAATTGTGTTTTTGCCAGTTAGTATGCCTTGTAATTTTTTCTTTATCACTGAACATAATGTACTGGGTAAAAGAAAATGCCATAAATAGGTCTTTAATAATATGGTAGCAAAGTGTTGGGATAAGCAAAGTGTTGTATTGTCCTATGACTGAATCTTAGTCTTTTTAGTGAGCCTGTGTCTGTACTGTAAACTTTACAAGTGATTTTCAGGTTTTTTAAATCCCTTTTTAGGTAGGGCAGGATGAATAGAATGGGCTGGGGTTGGGTACTCCCTTCCCTCAGTTTGGTTAAGTGCTGATAAAACCCTGACAGGTAAGGCTCTGGTTAAATAGTTTCTCCTGAAGGCAGATTACATTAAGAAGAACAAAGTGCTCTGGTGTATTTCAAAATGGTTTCTTTCCTCCTCCTCCTATTAGAAACTCAAGGGGACTTTTCTCTCATAGTCACTGTGAGAACCAGATCAAGTTCCTGGAGGGAAATCTTACAAAAGTGTATGGGTGGGGGGTCCCTATGACTGGGTCCCCCTGGAGTTTTTAACTCTCAGAATTGTCCACACTGAACCTCCAGCAATTAGTCAATTATGGTTCAGATTCTCCTACCCCAGCACTGGTTCCCACAAAAGTTTCTGCTCTGGTAAATTGGGATTCTCTATATTTGTCTGTCTCTCTCTCCAGTTCTGAGAACAGAGGTTTGCCCTGTGATCTCATTTGTTTTTAATAGATCTAAGAAGAGATGTTGATCTTTTCAGTTTGTTCAGCTTTGTACTTGTCATTAGGACATAGTGATGACTTCTAAGTTTCTTACATGCTGAACTGGCAACCTGAGTCCAAATGATTTTTTTTTTTTAAAGAAAATATTATTTAAAAATCTAAGTTGCAGTAAATCTCAAAGATGTCAGCGTAGAGTTGGAGTATAACTTCTAATTAGGTAATACTGAAGTAAATAATCAATGTTTTTTAACTTTAAAAATTGTGGTAGAGTATATATAACATAAAATTTACTATTTTAACCATTTTTTGGTGTATAGTTCAGTGGCATTAAGTATATTCACACTGCTGTGCAACCATCACTGCCATCCATCTCTGGAACTTTCCTCATCTTCCTAAACTGAAACGCTATACTTGTTAAACAATATCTCTCCATTCCTCCCTGCCACTGGCCCCTCCCAACCACTATTCTACTTTCTTTATGACTTTGACTACCCCAGGACCTCATATGAGTAGAATCATACAATACTTGTCCTTTGGTGTTTGGCTTATTTCGCTTAGCATGATGTCTTCAAGGTTCATTCATGTCGTAATATGTGTCAGAATTTCACTCGTTTTTAAGGTTGAATAATATTTCATTATACGTATATTCCGTTTTGTTTATCCATTCATCTGTTGATAGATATTTCTACCTTTTGGTTGTTTTGAATAATGCTGCTATGAATATTGGACTACAGAACCTGTGCAAGTCTGATTTTTTTTCTTAGAAAGAGCCCTTTTACTAAATGAATACTTATAAAGTGACTAATATGTGCTAGGCATTGTGCTAGGGGCTAGGTACACCCTAGTCACCTTAGAGCCCATCATTATGCCTCTTTATTTTTTGGACGTGTAGGTCCCATATTCTTGGAACCCAGGTTATTAAAAAACGAATTAACACTTGGTGATGACATTGCTATCCAGCAGTCCAAACGTATAGTGCCAATATTAATGTATTTGGGGATGAAAGGTAAAATAGACAGGAAATATTTTCTCATAAAATACTGAAAAGAATCACAATACTACAGAGATTTTGTTTAATGTGTTGAGTATGCACTTTTTTAAAAGCAGAGCTTTCTTTTTTACTTATATAAAATATATTTCATTTATTTCAATAAATATACTCCCATTTGAAAATTCTCTGGGGAATGGAAAAACAAGCACATCTAGCTTGAAATGGAGTGGTTGGTTCTTATTCAGTTTTATACTAAGCAGTGATTAAAAAAAAAAAAAGTCTCCAGGGTAACCATCTTGATCATTACAGTTTGCATTGAAAGGAAAAACTAAGTATTGCTTGAGCATTACCCTCATTTGCCAGGATCTTTGACAAGTCGTTTTGTCTCTCTGCACTTGTTTCCTGGGGATAGTAATACTTATTTTGTAGAGGCGTTTCAAAAATGAAATGAGAGGATTCATGTGAAAGCATTTTGTAAACTCAAGCACTATACCAATATAAGAAGTTTAAAAAGTTGCTATTTGCAAACATGTCCATATATTAACATTTTAATGGCTACAAAGAAGTGCCAAAATGTCCCCACATTCTGCTGTTTGTTAAAGAATGTAACCTAAGTTGTGAAACCTTTTCCCTAATGGAATTCAAGAAAGCCACTTGGAATTGAAGAAAAAAAAAATGGGTTCTACAATTTTTTCTTTTTCTGAATTGGGCCATGTGCTAAAAGGACTCAACCAAGCATACAACTATCCACCCCAGCTTGCTTACACATGACCCTTCTGTCTCACCGAATGCCACCCACCACAGACCATTTCATTTCCGCAACTCCCACTAACCCGTCCTAGTTCCCCGCAGCCACACAGAATATCCCTAACTAAACGCTCTTCAAACATTTATTTATTTACATTTATTTTTCTTTTTAATTCTAATTCCAGGATAATTAACCTACAGTGTTATATTAGTTTCAGGTGTACAAAATAGTGATAACCCATTTTATTTATTTTATTTTTTGAAGTTTTAATTCCAGTATAGTTAACATACCTTGTTATATTAGTTTCAGGTAATGCTCCTCAAACACTTAAAGAGAGCAACCAATTCCTTTTGCTGTGGTCTTTCCTCTAGGCTAGCTTTCCAGAATTTTTACCAGTCTGACTACTGCTCATTGGATATTTTTTGTTCTTCTATTTCTCTTATGGTGCCTAGAAAGGAGCACAATAGTCCAGATACTCTATGAGTAATACAGAAAAAAAAAAGACTTTTCCTATTCTAGGCCCTGTACTTCTAGTAATATGTCTTAAGTTCATATTAAAGTTTTAGCTAAAGTCTGGACTCATTTTTTATTTGTTTTTACAATAGGTGCTGGTTGAGCCATATTTTACCCATTCTATTTTCCTATAGTGGTTTTTAAAAATTCATCTGGGGTCACCTGGGTGGCTCAGTTGGTTAAGCGACTGACTCTTGGTGGTTAGCTCAGGTCATGATCTCAGGGTGGTAAGATCGAGCCCGGCGCTCAGCCTGAAGTCTGCTTGGGATTCTCTCTCTCTCTCTCCCTCCCTCTCTGCCCCTCCCCTTGCTCTCTCTCTCTTTCTCAAATAAATAGATAAGTAAAATCTTTTAAAAAAAAGATTCTCAATCTTTCCCTATGTGTCTCCTCCTGCTTGTGTGTGCTCTCTTCCTTAAAAAAAAAATCAGCTGTAGAACTGAGTCTATTTTTGTAAATTTTGTCCTGTCAGATGTGAAAATAAAAGAGTATAGAAAACATTTTTGTTTCTAAATTTTCTATTTCATATGAAACCCACCTTAACTTCTTTCCTGTCCTTGGACTGTGTAAAATCCAAGAACAGTGCTCCTATACCCCCATTATTGGCTCTCCTTGTACTTGAACTAATTCGAATGGATTTCTGGATCTTTGCACTCAAAAAACAGCCTCGACCAGAACACAGCATTAGCCCAACTAGGGCTCATTTTACTCATCCTTAGAGTGTAGGACTGGAGACCAGCCTAACAAGTAGTCCCAAACTAAAGACCAAGAATTCTAGCAGCCTTGACTACACAATTGCCCGAACAAAAAGAAAATACTCCTCCATATTGTATCTTTCTCATACTGAAAATGGAAGAAACAACATTGCAAAAGGATCATTTATGTGGAGGAAAGCAATGAATGTGTAGATACAAAACACGCATGGGACTTGGAGTTAGGAGACACTGATTATTATCCGAATCCTGCTACGTTCAGGTTGTGGGACTTTTGGCTGGTCCCATCTTTCCTAGGCTTCAGTTTCTTTATATGTAATAGTTAGAGAGTTGGGTGGATTCTGTATAATATCTAAGGTCCCTTTCAGCTTGAAATGCCAGGTTCAGTGTGCCCCTGGGGCTGCATGCATGGCACCACTTGGCTGTCTCATGTGACAGTCCCCTCCAGCCTTGCTTTGCCTGCTGTGTCTGGAAGATACTTCTTCCAAAGTCCTGCAGACAGCCAGGACTGCCGCAGCTGTGTAACCGTGGTCTGTGGATTCAAGACCCTTCCTCCCTGCTCTGACCTGTATCCTTTTCTTTTCCCTGGATACGCAGAGCCTTCTCTGTCTTTGTCCTTCTAGTTTAGACAAGTCCATTTCTGCTTTGTCAAATCCTCCCAGCCTATGGTGACATCTAGGGTTAATGTAAGATAGCATTTCCCCCCACTTACCAGTAAGTTGGGCTCTGATTGCCACAGCGGCATTTGGAGAGCTTCCTGGTTTAATGTAACAGCTTCATAGTATTCCAGTGTTTGGATGTATCAGAATTGACCTAAGTCAGTTCTGAATTTCCCTCCAAAAAAGTGCTTCTCCCAACTTGTATTTCCACAAGCAATATGAAAGGGCCTGTTCTCAACACTTATTCCAACACAGTGTATGATCAAACTTTTTGGGCTTTCCAGTTTGACAGGCAAAAGACAGTATCTCACTGTTGTTTTAAATTGCATTCTTTTATTGGGAGTGAGGTTGAGCATCTTTTCACGTGTTTAAGGGCTATTTGTCTTTCCATTTTTTTGTTATCTGTTAATATCATTTGCTAATGCTGCTATTTAGGTATCTTAAAGATAAATTTGACACAGGCTTTTAAATTATGTAAAATAAGGGTCAGGTAATGCTCAAAAGTCAGGACAGAAGGTTTTAAATCTTAAAATAATTAAAAAGAAAAATTCAGAGGAATTTTTTCTTTTCTTAAAAGTTTATTCATTTATTTAAGTAATCTCCACAGCCACTGTTGGGCTCAAACTCAAGACCCTGAGGTCAAGAGTAGAGTCCCAGGCTTCTCTGACTGAGCCAGCCAGGCACCCCTGGAGGAATTCTTAATCATCATGTTTCCTTTTGCATTTCATTCTCTTTCTTCTCTTTCCTATTTACCTTTGTCTCTTCTCCCTCAACTATTCATAAAAAACTTAAATATACATTTAGTATTTCCATTTAGTGAGTAAAGTTTTGTGATCCCTTTCTCTATTGTATAAAAACAAAAAATAGAGAATTCTATATTCATTAAAAGATAAATTAAAAGTGCACTTTTTTTTTTAAAGATTTTATTTATTTATTTGACCGAGAGAGACACAGCGAGAGAGGGAACACAAGCAGAGGGAGTGGGAGAGAGAGAAGCAGGCTTCCCGCCGAGCAGGGAGCCCGATGTGGGGCTCGATCCCAGGACCCCGGGATCATGACCTGAGCCGAAGGCAGACGCTTAACGACTGAGCCACCCAGGCGCCCCAAAAGTGCACATGTTTTTATGCCTTTTATATTCTTCATGTCTTCTTAGTTGGAAGCAACAGAAACTACGGATGTTTTAAACAGACATGGGGTAGCTCCAGCAGGCAGGTAACCGGGTTACTCATCCATGAGTAGTGGGTAGAGTGGTGTTGCAGAATCATGAGTCCATCAGAGTTGTTGGGCACTGTGCTCAGTGGCTCGATCACTACTCTAATGGATCCAGGGGTTGCTGTTGCAACTGGATGTGGCTGCCATTGGCTTCTCCCCCGTGGGTTCAGAACAATCCCTGCTTCTATGGACCCATCACATGTGATGCAGTTTGTCTAGACCGTGTCTGGTCTGTGGCCTGGGTGAGGTGTCCGGACTCTACCTGCAGGAATGCTATGGAAACCAGTCGCAGGCATCCCCATCTTCAGCGGTGGGAGGCAGGCTCTGCATCGTAAGATGGGGGAGGTTCCATCACTGGAAGGCTGTTTAGATTCAGGATGTTCAAAAAGATTGACAATTGTCATCAGTAGTTCTCAACTGATCTTCTCCTTGTCTAGGTAGTTATCCTTAAAAGACTGCCACTTGAGAATCAAGATTAATTGTCTATTTCTTCTCTTACCCTAAAATGTTGAGGGTCAAGGAGGAAAATAATTGGTCCTCCCTTCACATAGCCTGATCAGAGTTTGGCTGGGATGGGAAATAGGAGAATGCAGTTGGAGAAAACCTGCTAAAGCCAGCATGGAATTACCAATTTTTAACCCTTTATTCTGATTATTTAATCATATGCTCTCTTTCCATCTGCTTACTTTTTCTGAAAAATGAGTTCACACTAACATGTTCTGGATAAAAATAACAACTTACTGTCTTTGTATTTTCTAGAATTACAACAGTTAAGTTAGGGCTAGCCACAGAGATACACATGGCCTCCAAAAAAAAAAAAATTTTTTTTTAATCCCTTTTCCCTAGGCTAATTGTGTCATTGTGTAACAAAGTACCCCAGACTGGATGGCTTAAACAACAGAAGTCTAACGTCCCACAGTTCAGGAGACTCTAAGTCCAGGATCACAGGCCAGCAGGGTTGGTTCCTTCCAAGGTCAGCGAGGGAAGGGTCTGTTTCAGGCTTCCCTCCTTGACTTGCGGATGGCTGTCTTCTCTGTGTGTTTACAAATTGTCTTCCCTCTATACATGTCTCTGCGCCCAAATTTATCATTTTTATAAGGATACGGGTCGTGTTGGATGAGAGCCCATCCAAATGATCTCATTTTAACTTGCTTACCTCTATTTCCAAATAAGGTCATGTTCTGACGTACTACAGATTAGGGCTTCAACATATGAATTTCGAAGGGGCTGTAATCAACATGAAGCTAATGTTGCTAATGTTAATAACATTTGTGTTTGGGAGAGGAGGATAAAAGACCTTAAAAGACTCTAGTAGCTGTAGTACTTTCTAATTTGGGGGGAAGGTAGTGCTGAGGGTCAGGAGTCTGAGATAATGGCATTTCCAAATCTGGAGAGGCTCCAGAAGACCTTTCAGTACACAATCTCTGTTTATAATATTTTAGAATAATAATTTGCAGACATGATCTAGGCAATTAAATCTAAGTAGAATTTGGTATCTACATGTCCTATACACAGCCCTAAAAGCCATTTTTTTTTTTTAAGATTTTATTTATATGACAGAGAGAGGTAGAGATAGCGAGAAAGAGAGCACAAGCAGGGGGAAGTGGCAGGCAGAGGGAGAGGGAGAAGCAGACTCCCCACCGAGCAAGGAGCCCGATGTGGGGCTCGATCCCAGGACCCCGAGATCATGACCTGAGCCGAAGGCAGACGCTTAACTGACTGAGCCACCCAGGCGCCCCGCCATTTATTTTTAATTTAAAAAAGCATAACTTTGGGGTGCCTGGCTGGCTCAGTCTGTAGAGCATGCGGCTCTTGATCTCGGGGTCGTACGTTCAAGCTCCACAATGGGTGTAGCGTTACTCCATAAAAATTCTAATTCTACTCCAATTCTAAGGTGCTAAACTTATTTCTCTTCTCTAGTTCTGAGGTGTTAAACTTATTTTGGAAACAATCTGACAATTAATATTGCAACAGAACTTAGTCCTACTAATTTCACTGAATTTTTCTTTGATTACAGAAAATCACATAAGAAATCTCAAAACTTGGGATGCCTGGATGGCTCAGTAGGTTAAGCGTCTGCCTTCGGTTAGGAAGTGATTCCAGGTCCTGGGATCGAGTCCTGCATTGGGCTCCTTGCTCTGAGGGGAGACTGCTTCTCCCTCTGCCTGCAGCTCTCCCCTGCTTGTGCTCTCTCTCTCTCAAATAAAAAAATAAAATCTTAAAAAAAAAAAAGAAATCTCAAAACTCATGAGTTTTCATATGGATTTTTCCAATCAATTGAAACCACATTTTTTGAGCAACTATATAAAAAACAGAATGTAGTAAAAAAAAAAAAAAAAATGTGCTAGAGTCAGAAAATTGTGATGAATCTTCTCTAATCCATCTGCCTTATCTACCTCACAGGAATCAAAAACAATAAACTGTATAAAGCCCTACGAGTCCAAGCTACTTTTATAACAAACTATGAACAAAGAGTCTTACTTTGCTTTTAGGTTACTGAAACATACGGCAAATTCTCTATTAGTTTCAAGCACCTTAGAATTAAAATGGAGAGGATTGATGAGATGTTACAAGGAATTAATAGCATAAGCAAATACTGCCAACTTTTATTGAATAGCCTTATTAGAATTACAGCCTTAATATTTAAAAAATAGGCTTCAGTCTAAGACAGTTGACTCTCCCTTCTGAGTCTCCTTTGCACTTAGTTTGAGCCTATTTAAGTTCCTACACATTCCGTTTTGCATTTGGACAAATTGCATTTTGGCAAATTTCCTAACTTTGGCAAATCATACATATTTCCTATCGTACTCTGCAGGAAGCTTATAGGCAGAATGTATTCTATTCGCTTTCAGTTCCTTGGGGCTTCCTCCTTTGCACCTTGCTGAGAAAGGGGTCACTATAAACATTGTAATTTTTGAAACTTTTGAATGCGAATGAGCAAAGCATCCACATGATGGCAGCATGTTAAAAGAATAAAGATTGTCCACTTGAGGCCATCCTTTTCATCTTTAAAAATCTGTATGGACAAAGAGGAAAACTTCAACTGTACCAACTTAGTGAACCCCTTATACTCATTGATTCTTACAGAGGCAGGAGCTGAGCGTAAGAGATGGTTTCCAGATCTCAAAAACAATAAGGAGCAAGAAAACAGAGAGCTCTGAGTACTGAGATTTTAAGCTAGAACCAGACAATCAGGATGTGACTCATCCTTCAAGCTGAATGGTTTTTGGTTACAAGCAAAGGAATTGTTTGGCAAATTGTACAAAGAAAAATGCTAATTTATGGATAGCGCCTAATTCTCATGTCTGGTAGCTATACAGATGTTTTTGGTTGCTCTGCTGGTTAAATCTTTGTCATATACATGTATGTGTTACGTATTTTTAAATGGATTGCCAAAACATTGCAATGATGAATTTGAACAACCTCTTTGCCTTGTCATCTGTGACTAAGGATTTTTATCTCATTAGGAAACCAATTAGCCAACATTTGTTGGAAACCTCCCGCTGCATGATAATTGCCTAGGTAGGAGAGAGTGAAAGGGTCTTCTTGCGCCGGCAAGTCTAGGTGTAATTAATTCGGGCCGGGCTGTAGACAATGGCATCGTCTTTCTTATTTAAACTGTTGGTGCTGTTTTGTTTTGCATTGACATTGTTTTCAGCCGGGCTTTCTTTGGTGATGGCAAACAAGACCCTAGATCATGTTTAGCTGGAGGTTTAGCTACTTCAAAAAGACAGTTCTTTCTCCCAAAAGCTTCAGCCGAAGTTCTGGAGCTGGCTCCCATTGGCTGGGTTCGGGTCACTTACAAATTCCTGAGCCAATCCAAGTGGCTAGGAGGAATGGAGTGTTGTGATTTGTGAGGCCAGGCACGGCAGATGGCTGAACGCATATCCTCCCCACTAACAACATGAGAAAAGAGAAACAGGCATTAAATTGTTTGCTTAACTGCTGCTTATCATGTCCAACATAGAGCTCATATCACAGTTGAAACTCATATCCGTATTTCCCAAATGACAGTGCTTTGACCTATGTACAACAGTATGGAGTGCTTGTGAGTATTTGTGAGTAAAAAATATTTTGATATTATATGATCTAATATGCAATAATGAAACTGTGTTTGGCCATAAGAAAAATCACCTAGCCAAAACTTTCTCAAACTGTAGTCTGCCCATGTCATAATTTCCTGGGGTGTTTGCCATAAATACAAATTCCAGAGCTTCATCCTTTCCGAATTCCTGAATCAGAATCTCAAGAGATGGGGTCCTAAGAAGTAGTATTTTTGAACAAGAGGCTTACATGATTTTTATGCACTGTGATTTTAAGAATTTCTGGCTTGACATATTTAACTGTATGCAGGCCTAGAGATTGCATATTTGTAGAAAAGAAATCAGAGGAGCTCCTGGGTAGCTCAGTCTGTTAAGAGTCTGCCTTCAGCTCAGGCCCTGATCCCAGGGTCCTGGGATCAAGACCTCGGGTCTGTGTCTGGGCTCCCTGCTCAGCAGGGAACCTGCTTCTCCCTCTCTCTGCTATTCCCTGCTTGTGTTCTCTGGCTCTCTCTATCTCTGTCAAATAAATAAAATCTTTTAAAAAAAGAAAAGAAAAGAAATCAGAGATCCACAAGATTCCTTTCAGTTCCTTCTTCAGGAAGTTACTGAAGAAGTTACTTTGGTCAACTTTTTTTTTGTTCTTTTCTCTCCCCTCAAAGTTGAAATCCTCATAAGTTAGAAAGGCTGAGAATTAAACTAACATTACATCTAATTTGTAGCAATCCAAATTAATCACTGATAAGGCTATTAGCCTTCATAGCAAATCCTTTAAAATAAAAATATAGGATTAGAAAGGACCTTAGCTAAACTAACTTCTCTTATACTCAGATAAGGAAACTGATTTCCAGAAAAGTAAAGTGGCTTGCTTAGCTAGGCAATTAATGTGGATGGCCCTTTTGAAACCACTCATTTTTAAATGACTATTTCATTTGGGGAAATGGTCATAAAAGTCAGTTAGCATTTAGAGTGAAAACCCAGCTTTAGTTACATTTACATTTTTTCACACTAAAGCATAGAATTCAATTTCAGAACCCTGAGCCATATTTTATGATATGTCTTTATTAATGGTTATTATACATTTGCTATCCCTCTACATGTATTCCTTATTCCTTGCAATGTTAAGAGTAAGTGCTAGCATGCCCATTTTTTAAATGAAGAATTTGGGACACGCATAGATTAGGTAACTCACCCTAGATCAGTAGTTCTCAAACTTCTATGTGCAAACGAGTGACCTGGGAGTCTGGTTAGTATGCACATTCTGATTCAGTAGGTCTGTGGTGGGACTTGAGATTCTGCATCGTTAAGCCAACATTGTTGGCTTGCTGATCATACACTGAGTGACAAGGTCTTAGATCATGAAATAGTACATGGTAGTCAGGCAGTGTCTTAACCCTGGCTATCCGACACTCAAGCAGAGTATGCGTTGACCTTTCTCTTTATTACGTTATAATTTATATACTACAGATAGAGGAGTGAGGCCACTTCTTGCTGAATGTTCATTTGTGATGTAACTTTATCCTTGAGGAATATCCAGGGAAATGAAGCCTATCGGGACCATCCTCACCCCAGAGGCTATTTCTTCTACACCTGCCTGTTTTGGGGTGGCTGCTACATAATCATGAAGGTAAACATCTGATACACCTAAAATTGTTTTGTATCCATATAACCATTCTCTTTCTCACTTTCAGTGCAGTTTCAATAAATTACATGAGCTAGTTACACTTTATTACAAAATAGGCTTTGTGTTAGATGATTTTGCCCCACTGTCAGCTAATGTAAGTGTTCTGAACGTGTTCAAGGCAGGCTAGGCTAAGCTTGGGTGCTCCATAGGTTAGGTGTATTAAATGCATTTTCGACTTACAATATTATCAACTTACAATGGGTTTATTGGACATAGCCCCATTATAAGTTGAGGAAGATCTGTATTGTCAAATGGCAAAACTAAAACCTCTTAGTAATGAGTTTGATGCCCTTTATTCAAGGGCAACAATCCATGGACTTGGGGAATACAGTCCCTCACAAGCAGAGGAACACTGTTCCAGAGGGATTTGGGGGAAGAGCCAGTTTTACATAGCATTAGAAGCCACAAGGCAGAGAGGTGCCTGACTGGCTCAGTCGGTTAAGTGTCTGACCCTTGATTTCAGCTCAGGTTATAATCTCAGGGTCCTGAGATCCAGCTCTGAGTCAGCTCTGCTCAGCATGGAGCCTGCTTGGGACTCTCTCTCTCCCTCTGCCCCTCCCAATCCCCCCCTTCTCTAAAAAAAAAAAAAAAAAAGGAAAAAAGAAAAGGCAGCAAGGCAGAAACAGGGCATGATTGGCTAGGAGGTTGGGATTTCCTTGTAAGGCTAGCAGATCCTGTTTTCTAGGGTAAAATAAGCTAGCTAAAGTTAAGTTGTGGATTGTGATTGGTGTATGCTAGGTTTCCCTGACAGTAAGGTATTTCCCCTAAGTGCAGGCTGACTTAGGTTTGGATTTGTGATGTGGGCCAGGCCACTGGGGTGGCCTCTCTTTTGTGGGTTCTGATGTATGAATTAACTTTATCAATAGAATCTGTGTATTTCATTTGCTTCTAGCCTGATTTCTAGCTCACCATTCTTTTCTTCCCATTTTCCTTCATTTTCATAGTTCATTTTCTTCTGATTCATCTTTTTGTCCTATACTTTCTTTTTGTCCAAGAAACCCTTCTTTTTTATTATACTCTAATTTTAACAGTTACTAAAAATAAAGAAGATTCAAATTTGCCACCTTTATATTGTATTCCTTTGGTAAAAATAGCCTGGAGTCAAGGATTTCCTCTGTACCGCTTTGTTTTTCTTCAGGTGAGGTAGTTTGACTGACTTGGTCTGTGCAAACGGAGGGACAGGGGAAATAAATCTGGATGTTCAGCATAAAAAGGGCTAATGACAAAGCTATTTTTAGGGAAAGGGGCTTTTTGTCTTTTCCTATGTTATTCTTTATGTCTGTTTGATATCTCTGTTCTCCTGTTCTTATCTTTAAAAGACAGCTGCTTTACCACAGGCATAAATCAGAAAAGGAAAAGCAGCTACCCAGTGGAGCCCAGGCTTGGAGGGAGGATGAAAGGGGACAGAAGTTGAGAGAGAGGAAGGGAAGAATAAAGGACCCCTGGAGAGTCCGCGCCAGGCCAAGCACAATAAACGAAGTCTTCTACCCTTCCGGTGAGCACAGACAGAACAGAGAAGCCAACTTGAGAAGAAAAAGATGAAGCCGTTGATGCCTCAGAGGGGAAAAAGAAGATCTCAGGCGAGTGACACGTATGCCTTGGAAGCGAATCTGCTCTGGAAATACAAGCATGCTCTGCGTTCATGGAATAAATGGGAGGTAGGTGCTCAATTCCAGGACACAAGATGGAACTGGGAAAGAGGACGCAATGCGATTGTCAGTCATAGTTGTGTAAAATAGGAACCACACTGCGTTTTCCCATAATGCTCCAGAGTTCAGAGTTTATAGATGAAGTATTTAAGTTTTCTTGGAAAATATATTGAAGGTCAATTTGCTCAGAACTATACACATCAAAAAATTCCCCAAAATTTACATGGACATCCAAATTTGGGCTTCCTCAATTAACGTGAATTTATTTAAAAACGAACAGTGGTAAAAGAAAAAAAAACCCTCATTAAAATTTAGCGAGAATACTTATTTGACACCAGAGAGCTAGCTTTGCATTTTTCTTTTTCTTTTTCTTTTTTAGCCAGCTGCTAGGAATTATATAAACACACCTTAATTTATACAAACTTAGCTGGAAAATTGGAGGACTAATATCAATTTCAGTTAAGGTTTCTATCCTTTGAAAATTAGCTTAGTACTAAAAATTTGGGGCTTTTAAAAAATAGAAATTCTGTATGAGAAGAATAAAAATCTGCCTCCAGATTGGTTTGCTATCAGGATTTTCAGCTCACTCACATTTTAACATGCTCTTACCCTAAGTTCTTAGAGAATAGATTAATCAAATATAGGTAAAGCTGATGGGCGCTACCAAGGTGGTGGAAGGGAGAATGGCAAATCAACAGATGAAGAAATATAAATTAATTCTTCTTTTAGACATCTATGATAGCCAGAAACACAGCTTAGGCCCTTTAAGGATGCCAGTCTTAATTTACATTTCTCCTTCCAGCTGCATTTAAATATACACTCCATCTCTCTGCATTTTTTTTCTCTCAGCTGATGGCTAATGGCCATTGCACACCTGACAGCCCCCAAAGACAGGAAGCTAGAAGCACTTTCAGGGAGCATAACAATTCAGCTCCCAGCTATAAACACACACACACGCACACACACACGCACGCACGCACGCACGCAAACACCAGAGACCAAAGGAAGTTAGGACGCAGTCGTGATGTACTTGTAAGAGAAAAAACTATGGGATATATTAACGTAGAGTTCAGTTTTACAGAATATTCTTGAACAGAAACTATTGTAATTACTGTGCTAACAAGCAATGCTGATGCCTTAGGGACAGAAATCGTATGCAGATTACAAGACTGTAGATACACCCTCACACATATCGTTTTTAAAAATTAGGTTTTTTTCAATGGTAATGTATGTATATGGTACAGAATTCAAGAATTATGTATAAGGAGAAAGGCTCCTAATCTCCTGTCACTAGTTTCCTATGGGTCCCTCCTAACCTCCACCCACCAATCGTGCTCCTTAGAGGCAACCGCTAATGACAGTACCTTGTGTATTCTTCCAGAGATGTAAGGTGGAAGATTTTAAACTCTCTCTTCTGTCCCTTAGTTGAAACTTAAGAGGTTCAGTTTCCGTTGACTTAAAACAACAAAATGGAACTCTAGTCTTGGATGCTGACCTGAAAACAACTACCGTTTATCAGTCCTAATAACTGAGAACTTGCTCGATATACCAAGAATGGTCCTGATCCTGCTTTAGGAGCAAGATCTTTCCTCCAGCAGCAAGATAAATAGCCAACTCCCTTCATGGGCCCTGTTCCATTCGTCATTGCCGCGTAATTACAGCTGAGTCCAAATGAAAGCGTAAGATGAATGTGATGGACTTGTATAGGTTGAATGATACGGGTGACCGTGGGCTGTGAAAGGAAACACATTGCTCTTTGTTTTTCTGTTGTTATATCCAAGGTTTCCTATGTACTTTGGGTGAATTATCACCAGCCACATGAAAATACACTGATTAAAAAAAGACAGGGAGAAGCTGCACGTCTCCCTCTTGTGTGGAGTGCTGATAAATTTATATAGCTATTTTGCCTGCATAAAATGTCAATTATTAATAATTCAGCAATAGATCTTTTGAGTTCTAAGCGCTTTAAAATCGATAATGTCTCCCAAAATATCCATAATTGGCAACCATTTAAGACTTAACAGGCGGGTACAGCAGAAAGTCCTTATCAACATACCGCAAATAGCCACTTTGGTTCTTAGAATGCCAAAGCTTTCTTTTGTTTTGGCATTTATACTAGAGTTAACTAAATGCTGGCGCTGTGTTCCTTCTTGGTGCTATAAATGTGAGATTAAATTGGAGCCATTGTGACAAGGAATAATGAAATCACTGTTTTTATTCCCTGTTCACACCTAGATTGGTTCACAAAGCAGCCCCAGAGGTCCCCGCCCCCCCACCCCCATCCCATGGGGGTGCGGAAGGAACTCTGCAGCCAGCAGTACTGTTGAGTTTTGGCAGAAGAGTTATCCATTGACAGGGTTCAAGATGGGGATGCCACGTCTCCAGAAGCATTCTAATAGTATTGCTAGCTAGGAATTACTACGCTCTCAGCAGGAAGTCACAAGGGTGTATGCCTGCTCAATATTTCTCTTCCTAGCTCACCCATCTAAAAGATGCTATTTGTCATTATTTATAAGTTACCTTTGGATGTCTGATGATAAAGCCGTCATATTTTTTTCTCCTTTCTAAACTAAATTTTAATTTTTAAAGCTGTACACAGACATAGTTTAAAAAGTCCAGTTTTTCATAAGGCTTATAATTTAAAATTGATGCTCTTCTCCCCTTTCCTTCTCCTGATTGTTGCTCCTCAGAGAAAACCACTTTCAAGTTTTAGACCTTTCTCCTGGTGTTCACTGTCATATTTCCAAATAACATTCATGTAATGCTATTTTGTTCAATTTATGTACTATTGATCAATTCCCTATTTCTAACTCCTGCTCTCTAGCCCCTCAAACACAGTTATCCTCTTTTCTTTCTAGTATAACTACAGGTTCATTTTTGCTGAAATCAATATTCGGTTTTCATTATTATGACAATTTAAATAGTAGTCTAATGTAGGGGAGGAAAAAGTTTTCCTTGGCCTTCCTAGAGTCCTTGGTTGTGTCTGAAAAATTAAACTAATGAAGAGAGGTGCCTGGGTGGCTCAGTCAGATAAGTGTCCGACTCCTGGTTTTGGCTCAGGTCATGATCACGGGGTGCTGGAATTGAGCCCTGTGTGGTGAGATCAAGCCCCGAGTTGGCTCCTCGCTGAGATTCTCTCCCTCGCCCTCTGCCCCTCCCCCCAACACGCTCTCTTGCAATCTTTCTCTCTCTCTCTCAAATAAATAAATAAAATCTTTAATAAGAAATAAACTAATGGAGACAGGAGAAAAGCATACAAATGTACTTAATATAAGTTTTACATGACACTCGAGTCTTCATAAGGAAATGAAGACCTTTTGAAGAAATATCCAATCTGAGTGTTTCTATGTGGGGTTTGGTGAAGAGTGGAATGTCACAGAGAAACAGGACAACACGTATGAGCTAAGTGTAGCAACCTGTGAAAAACTCAGCAAGGCCTCTTCATTTAGATATGGGTCTCAGAGATAAGGAGGTAGGTATAGTGAGGGCGCCTCTCAAATGAAAGTCTTATGATCAGCTTCAGGGAAAAGGGCAGAGGAAGGTCAGAGAAATCTTCCTGCATCTGCTGTTTCCTCAAACTCAGCTTAAAATATTCAATATGCTAAGGTGCTATGTTTTAGGGTATCCTGTTTTGAACCCCATCAGTATCATGATTATAATTACTTTCTTTTTTTTTTTTTTTAAAGATTTTTACTTATTTATTTGAGAGAGAGAGAGAGAGAGAAAGAGTGAGCACAAGCAGGCAGAGGGGCAGAGGAAGAGGGAGAAACAGACTCACTGCTGAGCAGGGAGCCCGATGCGGGGCTCGATCCCAGGACCCTGGAATCATGACCTGAGCCGAAGGCAGACACTTAACTGACTAGCCACGCAGGTGCCCCTATAATTACTTTCTTCTATAACTTTGTTTTCTAGGTAGTTATAATTCCTTTTTTTCCTCCATGTAACGTAACCATATCTAATTCATCCTGTGTTGCTTCACAAAGTATTGACTTTCTCTTAATATATTCTAGCACTTTGGGTAATCTCTCAGTTTCCCCATTTTCTTGAAGACACATGTTCCACTCTGCTTCTCCAGTCTGGGCTCTTTGTCCTCTCCACCTGCTTCCCAGCTGCCTTCCTGGGATTTCTCATCACATCGTCTTGGAAATTCCCTTCCCCTTCCTCTTGTACCAGATCCTTCTTCTTGGATCCTGAGGCTCCCTTCTTCTTGGTTCACTACCCTGTTCTGCTGGAGCGCTCCAACTTGGAGACCTTTGTGTATCTGAAGATGAAAATGTTCTAAGTCTATCATACTTATTTTATAGTTAGACTAGGTATAGAATTCTAGATTGAAATACTTTATTCTTCAGATCTGAAGATTGTTCTACTATGTTCCAGGTATTAATATAGCTTTGATACTGAGACATCTGGTATATTCTGATTCATGCTTCTTGGTATGTGACTGCTTTTTCCTTCTCTTTTCATTCCCCCACTCCCCTGGAAGCTTTTAGAATCTTATTTTCTATAACTAATGTTTTGAAATTTCTCAGTGATATGTGTTTATATGATTCTCCCACCTCCCCTCTCATTGTTCTGGACACCTTCTTTCATCATGGTGTGACCTTTTAGTCTGAAAACTGTTTTTCAGTTCTGGGAGATTTTCTTGAATCTCCCTTTCATGTTCTCTGATTTCTTCATGGACTTCTTATTATTTGGAAGTCAGATTTCCTGGAAAGATGCTTTAATTCTCTTTTATCTTTTTGTTTTCTTGTGCCAATTCTCCCTCCCTCTCTCTCTCTCTCTCTCATTGGTTTCCTGCCAATTTAGTGAGGTTTCAGGAGAAAGCACACATAAACATTTGTTTATTGCTCCATATTTAACCACAGTCTGACAATTATGAAGAGCCAAAGTTTTGTAGGAAACAAACTGCTCCCTAAGAACTAGTTGCTAACCAGATCATAGAAGGCCAGTGACTAAATAGGCCACTGTTGTGGGATTATCCTTTTTTAAATTCAAATATGAAATTATCTCACATGAAAATTTCCGTGAGGCTGCCTGGCTAAATGCTTATTAAATAGTCTAGAAAGGCATCCACAAAGTTTAGGATAAGGAAATGATTTCAATTCCCAAGGAAGAGAAAGAAAAACAAAATCGATCCCTTGTGTGAAATCTCTACCTTTTCCCTAAGATTAAATTGGCCTCAAATATCAGTGGCGCTGTCTTGGCCATAAAATACCCAACAAACAGAATACAGACATATCCTTTTTATGCCTGACCTGATTTAAAAAAATGCTACAGTCATTAGAATTTACTTTTTAGTTCATTGATAAGAGAAGAAAAGTCAATTCTCATTCAAGTTTGGACTTAATTTTTTTTAAACTTCTGTCCATATAACTATGATTCAAGGGCCACTCAAGAATTAATGCTCCTATAACTAATGATTGTAGCTCTCTTTTAGCTAACAGTAGTTTGCAACATTCCTAGTACGTTCGCTCAAGCTTTTGCTCTGCACCCTCCCTCCCTGTGCCCCCATGTTAACCAGGACCAGTATTATCTACCACAGGGGTGCACACATGGATTACAGGCACTGGGGGGAGCCTTCTTTTCCAATGTGAAGACCAAGTCTGTCCTTGAGGAAGTTTTTGCAGAATACCTCTGATTACTACTGGCTAAGCACTCTCACGAAGAATAAACATGCAGGACATTTTAGGAGACACGGTGGCAGCCACAGAGAGAATGAGACACACACTTAATTGGAGAAGCCGTAGGTCCTCTTTATCTTGTAATTTAACTCAAGATTGTCTTTTCCCTCCCAATGTACCTGCTTGCTGATCAGTTATTTATTAGCACTGAGGACATGAAAAAATAGTAGACTGTGAATAAAGGGTTAACACCAGGCTTGGGCTGGTGGAAGAGAAGTGACCTCTTCCTCTGTCTTCTCACGGTAAGATTTCCTTGGCCACTACAGAGGGAAGATAAACTGTGGAATGTTGTGTCTAATTTGCTTTATTTACCCTTGCTCTGTGCAAACTGCACGTGGGCGGGGAGTCCTGGGGTTGGTATGCAGGCCTCAGGCCAACACGACTGGAACAGTTTAAAAGATAGTGGGGAATTCGAGGGCAGCTTCACTGTGGCCGGTGACCACACGCATGCTCTGTGGCCGCCCCACCAGCTGTGGGTGACGGGTGGCTTCTGGGCCTCCGGGGGACATGCAGAGATGGCACTTACTGTAGATCCTGTCCCGTTTCCCTCTACAAAGCTTGGCCAACATAGTGTTAGAGCCTGTTTGTGGCTCATGAGTCTGATTGTCAGTGTGGACCAGTAAAGACCATTGCAGCACCTCCAAGGCAAATTCAAAACTGTTATCTCAGGTGATTTTTTTTTTTTTAGTAATTTCAGCTATTTCGATTTTATAAATTACCAATGTATTTTTTTTTAAAGATTTTATTCACTTATTTGACAGAGAGAGAGAGGGGTAGAGTACAAGCAGGGGGAGTAGCAGAGGGAGAGGGAGAAGCAGACTCCCCGCTGAGCAGGGAGCCCAATGTGGGGTTCGATCCCAGGACTCCAGGATCACAACCTGAGCCAAAGGCAGACGCTTAACCGCCTGAACCACCCAGGCACCCCTGTGTTATGTTTTTATATTTCTCAATAAATACTTGAAGGTCCTAAAGTGTTTCTTCTTTTTTTCCTAAATTTTATTTATTTATTTGAGAGAGCGAGCGAGAGAGAGCACGAGCAGGGGGGAGATGCAGAGGGAGAGGGAGAAGCAGACTCCCCGCTGAGCAGGGAGCCGGATGATGCGGATGATGCGGGGCTTAATCCCAGGACTCTGGGATCATGATCTGAGCCGAAGGCAGATGCTTAACTGACTGAGCCACCCAGGCGCCCCTAAACTGGTTCTTCTTAAGAATTGAAGCTAAGAATGAAGAAAGATAACCAGTAAATTCTGTAAATTAAGTCCAAGTTGTATTCCACTCAGACTCATTCATTCAAATATTAAATGAGCCACAGTGTATGAGGCAGTGAGCCAGGCAATGAACATACACAAAACATACACAATGATAAAGGATCATACACGAAACATCATTTCCTTTGTGGAACTTGTAAAATGTGGGGGTGTTTTCTTTAACTGCTGTGCGGACAGCATTCATTCATTGAAATTAACATGCTTATGAACACATAATGGAAAAATGCTCCTCGCAATAGGAAAGTGAATGTGGCCCATCAGTAGGGCAAAGCTGTCTTCAAAAGACAGAGATGTGGGAAATTGTTTCACAGTTGGGTGCAGCTGCTTTC